>NW_028185038.1:649744-681369 GCF_003343005.1 Rhea americana | reverse complement strand
ATGCCCCCAAAGTGATTTACCTCGTAATTTGTTTTTATTTTACAGATAACTGCTTCCATGCTTTTTAATATATATATATATATATATAAAATAAAAAGATACCATGGACAGTGCACTTGCTTACTGCAGAGAAACATTTTCCCTTTAATTCTTCTGSAAGTAATAAGCTTTATGCATAGAAGTATGGACTAGCAGATGTACAACAATGTAAACATAAGTAAAAGAAAAAACTAAGTCCCATTACGCACACATGCTGTTATGTTTCTTCCCACAGTTTGGCATGAAGAAAGACTACAACTGGAAAATTTTAAAGGTAAAAGCAATTAACACAAATTTAACTGTTGACTGTTTACTTTCTCAGAGCCTTATTTACCTCTTATTAAAAGTAGCTGAAAGACTTCCTGTTATTTAACATTAATTTTTATATCATCTTTCTGCACTGTTATGTAGGTGTGTTGTAGTTTTGCTGGCATTAGAGATAAAAAGAGAAATCATATGGGTAGGTTCTCTTAGTGTTTAGATTAGTCTTTTTACAAACTTAGTACACAGCTGTGGTAGATAAGCACTAACCTGCCACTGGTGTATCTGACTCAGCCCTTTCCTCAATAAGCATGAGATACTAAGGGACAATTATAGCAGAACAGTCTGAATTCCTTTCACAGTCAACTCTGTCAGCAAAATACACTATAATTCAGTAATACTGCWTTCTGGTAAGCTCCTTATTTTTTTTCTCCTGAAATACTAGTTGGAACGTGCAAAATATGATTTTCTTATATATACAGAATCAAGAATTATTGCAGGTGACCTGGATAGAGGAGAGAAAGATTTATTAAAGCACTTTGTGTAATGTCTCATAGAGCCTTAATACCTCCAAAATTAATTTCAATTGGAAGAGCAATAAACACTATTGTGCAGAGTAAAGCTATCTGAATAGCTGTAAATATAGGTTAATGATAAACATCAAAGTTTTGATTTGTGGGCAAAAGTATTACAGAGACTCGCAGTAGATCAAGTTTTGTTTAAAATTTCCCTAACAGATCTGGAAGTAGAAGGAAAACACRATGCTAATAGAAGGAAATTTGAGAATTACAACAAAGGTATCTACGGAAATTAGAAYTGTGATATCAAAAAGCGGTACAGCTCAAGGAAATACAGTCTCATACCTCTGAGTAAGACTAATGCAGCTCAAAACATGAAAGGAGGAGAAATAAGGAAAGCAACTGCTTCAGAGGAGGTCAGGCTGATGCTAATTTCCCGTCGTTACAGAACAGCGTCGGCTCATGCCAGGATGCCTACACCACCATTTTCCCAACCAAGCAGGAGACTTCAGCTCTCCAGAGGAGCTCCTGTCCTTTTAGCACCCCGCTAGGCTTGCGAAARCAGTCCTGAGCAGGCACAGCTTGTTTGTTAAAAAATTACAGGTAAATCACAAAATAAAAAAATCAGATTTTACTCTAAAGACAGTAAATAAGGCTTTGTCTTCATAGATTTCAAAATCTAATAATATTGATTTTAAGTAGGACAAAACAACTAGACAACCAGAACTTCAGGATCAATTCATGGCTCTAACACTGGTTTTCTGTGACCTCATGAAAATGCTCAAGGCTCTCAGGTCTTCTGTTTCCCCATTTGTGAAGTCTTTTACAATGAGACTGAAATATTTTAGAGGATTATATTAACATCTATACTGTAAGAAATTGTCTGATTTAAAATTAGCCTAATGCCTTTAAATCTTCACATACCCCATGAAATAGTTGGGCAGCCCATTTTCAGGGGATATATCAGGATTATGGTGAAACCATCGGAGTTACACTAGTTCACAAAGTGGAGWAGCTAATTAATAATGCTGACTTGCTAGTACTGACTGAACTTGCACTGAGTCAGTATAGCTCTGCTGCAGACAACTCTTGCAACTCTGGTTAGTCCAAAAGCTCATCTAAAGTGAAGTTTTGGCAGGATTTAGATGCCTTAATCCACGTGTCATCATCTTTTAAAGTACCTGAGAGCTGTAGGCAACCACGCTTATGTTTGTTTGCAGAACTCCACCCAGTGTAGAGCCACTTGAGGTAATGCAGGAGTTTGCAATAAAAAGGACACTAATTTCTAAGTCTGTGAAGTTCCTTTTGTATCAAATGCGGTGCCCCTGCACACCCTTCTGCCATCTCCATAAGACTGAAGGAAGAGCTGCCTGCCTGACAGCAGTAACTTTTCAGGAGTGTTTTCTTTAAGTCCTCCGAGAAGCTTGACTGGATGGGAGTACCTGCACATGACAAAGGTCTGCAAAAAATACCTCCCACCTTTTGGATCCCTTCTAGGCCTTCCTGAAAAAGAAAGGATGTTTGTAAAAAGAAGCGGTAGAAAACAAATCTCTTCTAATGTTGTGGTGGGGAGAGGCGGGTAACATTTACATCCAATAAATAATATACAGTATTGGATGCGTTTGAGATTTTTGTTTTCAGTAAACATATAGAGGCCATTTAGAGGTATTTATACTACTATACAACCTCTATACTCTTAAACAGTTTCAAAATCGACTGCTTGAATTGAGATGAATAATACTGGAAATCGGTTAGAGCAAAGAGCCATATTTTYGCATTGCTTGAGCTGCCAATTTTGAGGGGACCAGGGCCCCATCCAAAAGTGCTGCTGCTCCCTTCAGGGTGATTGTGGTGCAGAGCAAGCACACCAGGCTTCAGACCYATTTCCAAAGTTGCAACGACAGCAGCTCTCTCAAAGCAGTAATTTGTGGAGGCAATCTCAGTCCAAGAATGCCATCTTGTGGATTGTGTTTGCAGAGGAAAACTTTAAAATCCAACCTTGCTGTCCTGTAATCAGTGATGAAGACAAATTTTGTGTCACACATTCATTGCCTTCCAAAAAAAATTGATTGTTTTTTTAAAGACTCTTTAATGAACCCTTAAGAGTAAAGTAAGGATGTTAGGTACTTCCGAAACATCAGAGACAGTGCAATTTACAAAAAAAAATAATAATATCTAATAATAAATATTTTATGGCTGCAATGCTTTACAATTACAGAGAACAGTTTTATGTGCAAGAATTTTCAAGTTAATTTAATGGTTTATAAATTCACACATAAAAATTAAATTAAATCCTTTAAAGAGRGTGGCTTGATAAAGAAATCTGCTCTCCCAACAGACATTAACAGTAAAGCAGCTTGAGTACAAGAAAATGTTCTCCTATCCAATTACACAAATGAGTGCGGTTTCATTGAAGAGATTAGTGAGCATAAGTATTTTATTTACTTAACAGTTTGATCTAAAATATTTTAATATATCTACATCTTAATGATATTTTAGAAGGCTGATTTCCAAAAAAAAAGTGTACAAGGAAAAGCAGAAGGAAATAAGCAAAAATTTTAAGCACCACTAGCTGGATTAGATAGCATGTTTCCAATATACATGCATCACACATCATTGTTTGCATAATGTACTTAATTTCATTACTGTCACACTTTTCCAACTRCCTGTTCTGTAGGCGAACTATCTTCCTGTGACCTGATTGCCGGGCTTGGAAATCTCAGGCAATCAGAAGCTCCCAACAGAAGGGCACATCTGGAGAACGCACGTTTATTATGGGGAACTATAAGCCATGCTCCCTGCTCTGTCATCTACTATCAAGGAGACTATTTCATCCAAAGATAAAAGCTAAGAGCATTGTTTCATGTTTTCCAACACCCGGCAGCATGTGCAGCTCCTTCTTTGTACTGTTAAAATGTAGCTTACTATGAGACCTCAAAATGCCCAGGTTCATTTCAGAACCCAATCAGCATGTGATGAAAGGGCTCCTTGATCAGTATGAACAATATATTGATGATACACAATATAAAGAGGRTGTCAGACTAGAACATGACCAAGGACATTCCATTTTTGTTTAAATATTTAACGCTCTATTTCAGAGATGCAACTGAAAATAATAAGAGGAATTTGAAATCTGACCACACAGTAATAATCTAGTAATAATCAATTATTAATATCAGTCTGATACTCATTTCACTTACAGGTTCAGGGGTTTTTTAGTGGAAATGTTTTTAAAAATGTTTTACAATGTATTGCAGCTGTTTTCAACAACAGGTTAAATTTAGAATATCAGCAAGTTAACCRTAAGAGAATTCTGTTCTAATTTTCTATCATATTTTATTAAATAATCACTCATTCTGAGTTAACKTTCTCCTTTTTTTACTCTGTTATCTATTTGGTGAAGTAGTACACAGAGGAGAGTCTAAGTTAACATACAAACTTTCTATCTATGATAGAAGCTGAAAAACAGCTTAAAAATGCAAATATATTCAACCATGTGTCCATAATAACCAAATCAACTTTTAAAAATGAACATTCATTTTGACTTGAAGTTCTTCATGCCTGATTTTCAGAAACTCTTAACTTTGTCCAGTCTAAATGAAATCACTAGAAATGTTGCTCCTCTTTTGAAAAAAAAGAATCATGAACATCTTGAATGGGGCATGTAAGTTCATCTCCTTTAAAATATCTCACTGCATACCAGTGCAAGACAAGACAGCTCAGGTCTATGATGGTGTGGAAATGGGATTCCTTAGAGCACAGATGTGCTGAGAAGAGCACAGATGTGCTGAGAAGAGCACAGATGTGCTGAGAAGAGCACAGGGGAGTCTTTCAGTCCTGTAAAGCAAGGAAAACAAACAAAGTAGGTTCCTCCCACCAGACACTAAGATTTGGATTTCAGTAGCAAAAGGAACTCCTATACTAACATAATAATATCTCAGAACAAACATCAGAGACTTCCAGTCAGCCATTGCTGAGCCTGTAACTGGTTGAGCCAGCCTGGCTGGTGGAACCAAAGCATGTGTTTTTGGAAAAGTCCCCCAAACGCACAAGGCAGCTGAAGTGGGCTGGCATGGACACTCCTCCAAGCCCCACAGGGAGCTTGACTAGGGATCGGAAGCACAAAGCCAGCACATGCTTCCGCTCTGTCTGCTCAGAAAGACCATATACAAACACCCTTTCAGCTAAGAACTGCGCATACGAGTACATTTTGTCAAATAAATACCTTAAATGTGATCTGTAACTTTTTCTCTTGTTTTTTCTAAAGATGAAAGTTATTTCTGTCTTTTAAAATTCTTCTAGGACACTGCTTCCTTTAAGATCATCTCACTACTGTGGAAATATTTGGGCTTTGCTATATGACTAATGATTTAGTTTAAGTTCTGTTGTAGTGCGCTTTTAACACCCTTCATGATCAAAATCTTGTAATTTCCTCACATTRATGTGCCTATTGTCATGCTAAACTTTCTATATTTATTATCATTTCTAAAATTATTTAGAAAATGTGGCAGAACTTATGATTTTCAATGGTAAAATTCATCAGCTTAAAAGTAGACTAAGCTGTGCTTAACCAGTATAATGCTRCAGATTTGAATCAGCCTTGAAGAATAGTCAGAAACTTATTTGTGTTTTACAAATATTTGACTATAGATATTTAATTCATCAGTGAATAAATTCTCTTTCCTTAGTTAGAAACAGATAAAACCATAGAATAACTGGTAAGGCATAAACAGAGATAACGGATAAAACCAGCACTCATCTTTCTGACACTTGCCGTAGTAGTTAGCTTGTCTGTTCTGTTATTTCATCTTTTCTTCTAGTTCTGTAACTTCTAGTTCTGTAACTTTGCAAATTTTTCCATTGTTGTCAAATTTCTCTCCCAAAGTATGTGAATGKAACCAGATATTTTCGGTCACAATGATCACAAATACTCAACTCTTCACATTTTGACATGTTTACATTATCATCTTTCTGTTAGATCATAGCTTTGATGAAAACATCAGATATGACACCAAACATCATAAAAATTGTACCTGAGGAGAATATATAAACATGTGTAGCTCAAGAATACATCTATCCTTTAATGTCCCTGCATATATCAGCTCACAGAATCTGATGTTGTGAAAGCAAGTTCTAACGATAAAGATACATGCATTTAATGAGCAGTGCCGATTACTACTGTTTAATCAAAATGCTGCTTCCAAAATGAACCATTAAGGAAAGCCAGTCAAAAATAGAAAAAAATATTTTATGCAACAGTGCTGTCCATTAAAGTAAACATTTTTGTATGAAGACCAACATTCCCACTAAGAATAATGAAATAAATACAACCAAATAAGCTCCAAAGATATGTCTACTAGCATGTAGCTTGTATTTCTCAATATCTTTTGAAAAATTTTCCTTTTGTACACTGCAACTTGGCTACTGATTGAATTGACATATATTTGGGGATAAGCCATCGCTGTAATCCTGGCTTCATCAGTATAAACCCAGATTGCTTGCGATAGGACCAAAAATTCCTCCATAGGAGCTTTGAAGTTTTGCAGCCAAATTCAGTTCTTACTGAATTTGTCAGTCCCAAGGAAGGACTTTCATTTTCAACTGAAGTTGAAGTTATGCCCCAGAAAAACCCAGGAACACAGTAAAGCCAAACTCATCAAAAYGGTGGACCTTCTACCAGATATTTCAAAGAGAAATTTGTAAGGAATCTTGCTGTGAAACACGCGTAATAAATAATTCCTCAATGATATCAATATAATTGGCTCAGAAAAATGAAGGTTTGTACCTCTGAAAAATAACCTGAAAATGTCAAAGGTTTAATCTATTACCAGAATACATTTTGGGCAGTTTTTACTCCTTTGAAAAAAATCAAACACTAATAGAAAATTTTTAGATATATGTGTCTTGGTAATCAAAAGCATATACCTGAGGTATTTTACCTTTCAAGTAATAGCTAAACTTCTGAACCAAAATCAATAAAGGTAATGCTAAGGCTGTACACATCAACAGTTACAGCTCTCTAGGGCTAACACATTTTATTCATGCAAATTGACATTTTTAACAACTGATTTTAGCATTAATTAGAACCTTGTATTCWGTGGGAATCATTTTTGTCTATCAAATCAATTGGGATTTCTTRGGAATTTCTGCATGAACAAATCAATCATATGCTGGTTCATATGTTTACTGAATCCATGTACTGAAATTCACTTTAAAAATTCCTCTGATTAAAARGTCACAGTTGTTGCTCAGAAATCTACTTTTTTAGAAAGAAGATAACCTTTAGGTTTCATTTAGTTTAATATATCCTCAGTATTTACAAGGACACTGAACTAACATCACACAGAAGCTGACAGAGCAAAATCTCTTTGCAAATCAGCTTTAAATTTTAGTGGGTTTAAGAGAGGCTTAAAAAACAGGCGTGCTTGATTTAAAGAATGAAAGGCTGCAGTGTGTCCACACATACCTGTCATGTTTTTGGTCTCACTCTCACGTTATGTTGAAAAATTAAGCCTACATCTGTGCAAGTAGATATTCTTGGTGGAAGTATAGAAATAGTCTTAAGAAATGCCACAAAATGAGCCTTGACATTATTTCCCACAGGTATACAAGTTATGGGAACTCTCCATGACCCAAAGATAGAAAGATATTAACCCTTTTTTTTAATACACACACACACACACACACACATATATATACATATACACATACACACGCGCGCGCGCACACACACACACACACACACACACACACACACACACACTATACTTTTTTGTAACCAGCTGCTAGGTTATTTTGGCTAGACAAGATTTCAAGTTCTTCTCAATTATTGTAGGACCCCCACAGAGCAAGAAAAGCAAAGCCGTGGGTTTGCTTTCCGTCATGCTGTTGGGACTGACAACACAAGGCAGCTGAGCAGAGTGCTAGCCTACTCCTTTCACAGTGCAGTGGTGCTAGCTATGCTCCCACTGAGTTAACCAGCATGAGGTAACTTGGCCTGTGCTCACAGACCCCATTTCTGATGAAAGGAAGAGCTGAAGAACAAGAAACCACTGCAGTTCCTGTGCAGGATTGCATGAGAAAACAACTGGGATTACAAAATTGGTCTGGCAGCACAGCAAGTGTGCCACTGTTGGAGAAACCTTCTGAGGCAGAGGGATTCATCATCCTCTGGGTAATGCAGCTGCACAACACAGAGGTTTACTCGGGGTTTAGTTCGTACAGATAGCACATCGCTCATGGTGCTCGAACAGCAGCAGCTCTGCAGAAACTTTAATGCAGTGAATCAGTTGTACAGAGACTTCAGCAATGTCCCCAGACGTCTCCAGAAAAACATAGAAACACTTTTGCAGAAAAGAAATAAAAAAGAAACTCATTGTATCACTTTTAAATCTCGTGATTCGTAAGGGTTTGTGATTGCTGTACTTATGCATAACTTCTTCRCTCTTCTTAATTTGCCCTATAGGACTCTGACATTATAATGGAAATAGAATGGTGTTTTGTGTTGTACTCACATGTATAGACTGTGTACATCTTCTTTATTAAATCATATAAAGTGAAACTGGAAAGGAGCTCATCTCCTCCACTTCCCCACCTCTGAGTTATTAMCTTGAGCATAAACAGCTCATGATCGATGTCACTTCGCATATTAAATTGCTAGTGACTATAATTCCGCAGAATCCATCAGACCTCTCAACTTGTTTGTCGCAATTCTCACTATTAGGGAGTTTTTCCCCTAACAGCAAACTTCAATCTTTCTGACTGCAGTTAAAATCTATTTTCTTTTTCTATCAAAAGTTGCCACAGAAAAATGTTTCTTCCTTTGTATCTTTTTAGCTCCTTTTTAGAGGCCGAAGGCTTAGTCTTCCCATCTCAGAACTGAACACCACCAGCTGTATATATTACTATACAGAGACRAAAACATTCTTTCTTCTTCAACTGAAAATGAAATCTATCTCAAGTTCCCAGAAAAAGAGGCTTTTTTACATGAAGCTTCCAGAGAGATGGAGGTTGGGCTCCTTTGCATTTTGCTGTTGCTTTGTCCTGTTGAGAAAATTGAGAGGAAGAAAAGGACAAGAAAGAACTGGTAGAAAAGTAATATGATGAAAAGAGAATATTCTTTGGACCCTTCTGAAACCAAATGTTCCTTATAAGGTTGCTACTAAAAGTTTATGTGGCCATCATATATGGTTTTCTTGTGTGTATCTTATTTATATGAGCCTGAATCTTGTAATCAGACCCACAGTGTAACCCTGAACCTGTGTTGGGTTCAGTTATACCTATCACACTGCGAGAGTAAGACCCCAGCCACCATCCTAACTAAAGGCATCTAAATGCTGCAAAAGCTATCTGGTGTATATGTAAAACTCTTAGTAGAATATAAAATGCTAACCTACTTATAGCTGGCTTTTGTGTGTGGTTTTATGTGAAAAGTTTGATACACACGTTCTTGGCATGTTGTGCAGTGAGGACAGGGAGTGCAGACAATTCTGTGGCTTCATTTAAGYGGTCTTGAGACATGACTAGGGTTTGCCTAAGCCACTTCTTAATTTTGATGCCCTTTAATGCCAGAGCAACATAAAGGGCGCTCAGAATGATTGAGCATCCTTGTTCGTGTGCACTGGATTACATTATACAGGTGTGCCTATATATGTAGGTACAGGCATAAAAGTTGAATTGCACAGGTGGACTGTTTAAAACAACAGTACCTGTAATTATTTAGCTACTACTTTCCCCTCTGTATTCCTAGACTTCAAAGAACTGTTTTAATTTTTTACACCAAACTCAGATTGACGATAGACCTGCAAATAATTTCAAAAAAAAGAAAAAAAATCTTGCATGGATTAATTCGGTATATACTCTCAGGATATCTGAAACTGCTGCTCACTCTGTGTCCTTTGAAGAGGGAATGATTTTACACTATCTATTTCTGCAGCTTTGAGACTCCAGTTGGTTATTTAGATAAAAAAGAGAAGCTGTACCTTTTAGAGTCTTCAAGATAAAAGAGTCATTGCTCAGCCTTTAAGGGTTGTTGTCACTTTAAAGGCTTCATTCACTATAAAAGAACAACTGTTGTAAAATATCTGCTTTAGCATCAGATTGYTTTAAATTGTGATATGCTGGTCATACATACAAATTGTTGGATTTGCAATTTGATCCAAAGCCCAGTGAATACTCATGTAATGGAAAGCCCACTCATCAATTTCTGTAGATAGAAAAATATTTTGATGAGTTGGACAGGAGTTGATCAATCAGTATGTAGAGACAGCCAATTAATCAGGAATCAGGTAAAGTAAGAAGTTAGTTTTATCTGAGATTTTGGACAAAAGGAAATAGCAGCACTCTGTAAATGGTCTGAATGAGGTATTATGAAAAGGTAAAAAATATGTATATGTGTGTATGTAAAACTCTTAGTAGAATATAAAATGATAATCTACTTATAGCAGGCTTTTGTGTGGGGTTTTATGTGAAATGTTTGATACACACGTTCTTAGCATGTTGTGCAGTGAGGACAGGGAGTTTTGGTATTTCCAAAACATGCTAACTCTATGACAAGAGTGATCCAGCAGTGATGAAAGTATAATATTTAAGGTAACTGGTTTTAGAAAATATGGCTAGGTACTTGGTTATAACTTCTGTTGCAGGGAAAATGACAGTTGAAATTATATAAAAAAAAGTCAAATACATATATTTAATTATTTCATAAGTAAAAAAGATTTAAATCTTCAATCTGAGCTAAAAATTACACAGAATCACAGAATGGTTGAGGTTGGAAGGGACCTCTGGAGATCATCTACTCCAACCCCCCTGCTCAAGCAGAGTCACCTAGAGCATGTTAGACAGGTCTGCATCCAGGCGGATGAGTATCTCCAGAGAAGGAGACTCCACAGCCTCTCTGGGCAACCTGTTCCAGTGCTCTGTCACTCTCACCRTAAAGAAGTTCTTCCTCATATTCAGGTGGAACTTCCTGTGTTCCAGCTTGTGCCCATTGCATCTTGTCCTGTCACTGGGCACTACTGAAAAGAGTCTGGCCCCATCCTCTCAATACCCTCCCATAAGGTATTCGTAGACATCGATAAGATCCCCTCTCGGTCTTCTCTTCCCCAGGCTGAAGAGGCCCAGCTCTTGCAGCTGTTCTTCATAGGGCAGATGCTCCAGCCCCTTGATCATCCTCGTAGCCCTACGCTGGACTCTCTCCAGGTCTGCAACATCACTCTTGTTCTGGGGAGCCCAGAATTGGATGCAGTACTCAAGACGAGGCCTCCCCAGGGGTGAGTAGAGCAGTAGGATCACCTCTCTTGACCTGCTGGCAGTGCGCTCTGCCTAATGCACCCCAGGATACCATTGACCTTCCTGACCACAAGGGAATGTTGCTGGCTCATGGTTAACTTGTCCACTAGAACTGTCAGGTCCTTCTCCACAGAGCTGCTTTCTGGTAGGTCAGCCCACAGCTTGTACTGATGCATGGAGTTATTTCTCCCTAGGTGCAGGACTCTGCGCTTGCCCTTGTTGAACCTCAGGAGGTTCCTCTCTGYCMAACTCTCCAGCCTGTCCAGGTCTCTCTGAATGGCAGCACAGCCCTCAGGTGTGTCAGCCACTCCTCCCAGYTTGGKATCATCAGCAAACYTKCTGAGGAGGCACTCTGTCCCCTCATCCAGGTCATTGATGAAGAAGTTGAACAGGATGGGACCCAGTCCTGAGCCCTGGGGGATGCTACTAGCCACAGGCCTTCAACTAGACTCCATACCACCAATGACAGCTCTCTGAGCTCTGCTTTTCAGACAGTTCTCAATCCATCTCACTGTCCACTCATCTAACCCACACTTTCTGAGCTTATCTAGGAGGATGCCATGGGAGACAGTGTCAAAAGCCTTGCTGAAGGCAAAGTAGACAACATCCACTGCTCTGCCCTCATCCACCCAGCAAGTCATCTCATTGTAGGCTATTAGGCTGGTTAAGCACAATTTCCCTTTGGTGAATCCATGCTGACTACTCCTGATAACCTTCTTATCCTTCATATACCTGTAAATAGTGTCCAGGATGAGCTGCTATATCACCTTTCCAGAGACTGAGGTGAGGCTGGTTGGTCTGCAGTTCCCTGGCACATCCTTCTTGTCCTTTTCGAAGACTGGAGTAAAATTTGCTTTCCTGTAGTCCTCAGGCATCTCTCCTGATCACCACGACCTTTAAAAAATAATAGAGAGTGGTCTTGCAATGGCATCCACCAGCTGCCTTAGCACTTGTGGGTATATGTCATCAGGGCCCAAATTGCCCTTATTTGCTCTCAAGACTCTAGAAAACATATGGGAAATGAAAAACAATGGCAATAGTTACATTAAATGTTTGTCTAAGCCCAAGCTTTTCACCTCACATGCTTCAAAATCTGTGCTGTTGTTTGCTTAGGTCACCTGCAGTGTAGAAAAGCTCAGAAGGCCTGCAAGGAGAGGCCGTCCCTTCTCGTCAGGCTTTACACTCTCTTGTATAGAGTATGTCACATAAATATATGCACTGAAAGACAAAAACTAACAGCACTTAGATTTGKTTTTATCTAGCTGAGAGGGGAGCCTGTCTGGGTGAACATTCCTCCCTCATTCCAAAGCAAAGTCACACAGATTAGCTTAAATCATCATGGTTAATTATTTTGTGTCTACTGAGAAAGATCTTTCTCACTGCTGCTGAAACTATCCCATTTTAAACAAGTAACCCCAGGGAAGGAGTATGAACCTGCTCATCTTACATTTTGTGTTTGTTCCTTGACATGTAGAATAAGTCTTTGTAAAAATAGCTTAAAATTTGCTAAAGTGGAACAACTCTACCAAAAAACCCCAAAACCCTCAGTAAAACAGTGGTGGCACTGCAGCCGTGAAGACTGTGGTGAAAACATTTGCATTAGATACATCAGAGCTGTGTTTAAATTCCTTAAGTTCAAATTCAAATTTGAATCATGGAGGTGATCCCAAATGATTGCTGCCAGCCCAGTRAAATCACAAGAATTGCTTCTTTGATGAGTTAACTAAAAAGTCCAACTTTGATCTGAGAATATTCATTAAAAAAAAGTATTAAAATTTTTCTATTTCACAGAAGTTTGGGGTTCAACAAACTAACCTTTTCTGATGAAAACCTTTATAATGGAAAAGTGGTTGACCCATTATGCCATAAAGGCTTATACTTGCCAGTGTTTCTCAGTATCTTTCCTAGAGCACAGGTCAGGATTGTAACTCGGTTTCATCCTAGGGCTTCTCAATCTTCTAAATAGTTAGCTTTCATAATTCAGTAGTCYTACAAAATTATCAGCCTTTTCTGCCCAAGGCCTCCTTGACTTTTCTATTCTCTGTATGATCCTTAGACATCATTAGCAGCAAGTCACCTTTGTGGTATCAGCTGTAGTTGAAGGACACTGCAGACTATCTCTCATTTCTGTAATTCATGAATTAAACAATTGCATGTAGTTATAAACTGASCTAAAGGCAATTGATTACAAAAATGCAATATTTTTCATACTTTTGACRACTCTTCTATAATCCAAAGGAAGGTGTTAATCTAAAAAGCATTMATTTACTGACACATTTTGACGTGAATCTGTTCCTTTTTGCAGGAGGCAGACATATTTACTAAATAATAAATGCTTTAATTATCTTCAGATTATTTCCATATATTATATCCATATATTTATTCTGTTTGAGCTTTCAGTCATATTGTCTGGAAATCAGCATCTTTCCAGATATTGGCGATCTGTATTATTTTTAAAAAGTTAATACAAGAAGCTCAGCTGAATTTCTGCTTTACAGCTTCTTATTTGATGTTTAATTTCATGCACTTGTGAAAGTTTAAGTCTTGGTTAGGACCATTTATTTGAACAAGATCTAGTTAACCTGTTTCTTGAGCACCTTCTTGCTCTCCCATTGTGCTACGGCAAAAGCCTTTTCTGAAGATATGCTCAGTTTGCCTGAGTTGAGGGAGTGGAGAGGATGGTCATAACCCAYGTCAACCTTCATCTTCAGGAGCAGGGCAAATACAAATCCAGCAGGAACRAGAGCAGCCTGGCAGCAGCTCTGCTTTAGCAGCCCATGAAGATCCCAGAGAAGCACCCTACGGCAGGAGGTGAGAGGCACATGGCTCCGCTTCCTCCCCGGCTCCCTCGGGTGCCGATGGGTCCCTGACGTCCTACACGGTCACCAAAGAGGACGTTACAACTTTATTTAACCATATGGTTTAACATTGGGTAATATCTAATTATTAACAGCTACAAAAACTACTTTCCCTAAATACCTATCAGCACTATTGTCATATTTCTGCTTTTCTACTCTTACCGCAATTTTCCCAAGCATCACTTATCAACTAATTTTAGTTCCCAAAACATACTCAAAATTTGAGCTTAACACAGTTACAGGGTCCTTCTTATTTCCAACTAACAAAGGAGGTTTACTGTGTACTAGGATAAAGCTTTTCTAGGTATTAGARTATCTATGTTTCAGAATATCTACAATTTGTAYCAAGTTCTTCTAGAAAAAAATTACCTGCATTTCTGCAATACTTGAAATAAACAAACAAGTAAACAACCTCAATAGAGTAAAAGCATTAGCCAGATTTAGTTTTTTGGTGTCAAAAATATTTGTTTGATAATTTTTCGGTAATATGTGCATTTTGTCCTAAATCTTTTAGCTCAGGAAAAATTCAGATCCTGAAAATATTCATTTCTTACTGCTGAGGAGAGCTATTTAACTAAGGTTGCACTTGTTAAATAGAAATTAATTGTGTTTGTAAAATGTATATAGGCAGTTTATAAGTTGACTGTGTTTTCACAATAAGCTGGTGTTAATGTGAAAGTTTTCTGCATGAAAACTTATGTTTAATAATATATATTATTATAATATTATAATATATATAATTCTCCTAAGTTTTTGTAGCATATTTGTAGTAAATGATCAGCTCACCCATCAGGATGAAGAACTCAAATCCCTTAAAGATTATTGTGCTAATTTACTGCTATCATTTGATTAATACTCAGTGCCTCTGCTCTTCCAAAATGAGGAGAAAGACAAAACCATTTTTCCTCCTTTTACTATATTGAAATAGAGTTTTGGAATTAAACTTAACAACTTATCATATTCTAGTGTCTGATTAGAGTTGTAGCAGCATAAAATGAACTTACATACAATGTTTAAACCCTCATATTTCAAACTGCAGATAATAAGTATGTAGATTATGATCAGTTGGCATCTATTTTTACAAAACATGTTTTATATTGTGACTCACCCATGCGGTACAGGAAAACAGATTAGACAGAAACAATATGTATGAGTAGATGAGAGGCTGAGACAAATAATTGTACTGATAGGGAACTTTCCAATACTATTAAGTTTACAACACTTGGAATTTTTTATTATCGTACCCATTTTGACAAGGCTTCCTAATGCCCAGATGGAGGGATGGGGTAAAAAGAGCCCCAATTTGGATGTACAGAGGATGTGGAGGGGACATAGAAAATATGCATTTAAGTACCTTGTCTAAATCAAGTTTAGAGTGGGGCCTTAAATCTGAGTCTTCTGTATTCCACTGCTCTGCTCTAACTGCAGCACTGTTGATGATTCCGCTGACTTAAAAATAAGTTAAAAAAAAATTACCAAAGTAATACCTTTGATCCTCATGTAAATTGAAACCAAATTGAATAATCTCAAACTGTTTTACTTGACAAAATTCACTGAGCCACTGAGTTAGAAGTTAAATTCCAAATTTTTCAGTTGTTTCAAAAAAGAAACTGTAATTTGGTTGCTGAGGCAGAAGCGTGCCGAGTTGTGCTCGTTGCTCCGTCCCAGGCTTCCACGGCGTCCTTGGACAAGTCGCTGCAGCTCTGCTTCGCTCTTACCTCCTAGGCGGGGGTAACGATACCCCTGTTAACGCTTCGTGTTGCACCTAAGTCACCGCTAAGCCTGCGGCAGGGCGAGAGGCAGGGTGAAGCAGCGAACCACCGCAGCGATGCGACGGGAACCCAGCCACAGGCAGCAGGGTGAGAGAACTGAACRCAGCCAGCACAAATACGGTCTCGCCTTACTATCCTTTAAGACATAAGGTTTCCCCCTGTTCTCCAAGATACGRCTTCCGCCAAGAGGAAATTCCTATTTTTACCAGAACTCATCAATGCCTTCATTAGCAGATCCAGGCAATGCATTATTTTTGTTGCATTCTAAATCTGGTTCCCCTCTTATTTTGATTTAAATTAGTCATTAAGTGGTCACCTATGTTTACAGCCATGTAATCTCTGATTTCTTCCTGAGATTGTTCATTCTCATACATATGTGTGTATATATTTATACATATAAAACATATATGGTATCTCAATGACTGTCTATTAATATTTATCTAATATGACAATGTTAATAAATTTAAAAAATTTAATTCATTTGATTCTTTTTGGGCTACATCATTTTCTGTTCAGATGGTCAGCCCATGCATGTGTGTATACAATGTAAAGCATACTTTCAAGAGAATTAGTAAGGTACTCCTGTATGTTACTGGTATTAAACATTTATACTGCAAGAGTTAACTCCTGTTAAAGCTAAACCTTACCAGTCCTGTGACATTGTTCAGGTCTGGATGTAGCCATGAGGTGGAGTGACAATATTCAGCTTTGTGACTTTGACTTTCTAAAAGTTTTTTTTTTTTTCCTTTAGTTGGTAATTGTACACACATGGCTAACATTAAAGAAACAGTTAAACAGTATACAAAACCTAACATGAACTTCAGACTGTCCCCAACACTAGTTTTAGAAAGACAGGTAATAAAACAGACTCGTGTACTTCATTAACTGTACCWAGATCTTGGACTGATTCAGTACATCACTGTCAACTTTAGTAACCTTGCAAATAAAAGACAGTGACAAACAAAGATCAATGAAAATACTGTAGGTTAAATATGAAACAAGTCCAGTGTTTTCAAAGCCAAAACTTTTTGTTGCTGAGGTGTTAAAATTGTAATGGTTTATTTTTATGCAAGTAGCTTATATGAAGCATGGAAGATTTGATGGACACTTTGAGCTATTGCAATAATAAGGAAGCAACACGAGCGGGGTTTCTGTCACRTAAGGGTCTAGAGGAAACATAATGCGACTACCCGCTGCTGCTACTGTCTTTGACCTTACTTATTTTTATTCTTATTTTAAACTGGGAGCTGTCTRTCTTCATTTTTTATGTAACCTCCTATTCCTTGCCTAGAAATTAGGGCTTTTTATTAAATAATGATGTCATGAGTTTTTAGTTTTGTTTGTGAAATCCAGCTTTATTTGGCTGATTTTTGTAGGTTATTTCTGGCTGACAGACATTAATCCCTGATGAATTAAGTAATTCAGTAACATCTCTTAACAATTCCCTCTTATTGTTTATTTTGAAGATTTTTTTAAATTTTATTTTATTGCAAAAGATTTTCTGGTAGTTAAAATGAATTATATTRGTTTCTTGATCTAGCTAGGATATCATGATCTTTAATAGACTAGAGTTTTTTTTTTTTTTTAACCTATTAATGATATGCATTGTATAAAACATCACCATCACCACTACTCRCGGAAGAACACAAAGCACTATGAACTAACTAATAAAAAGAATGCAACTTCATAAGTAAACAGGGTGAGCAAAAGAGCAGCATGCTTGCTTTTCTCACCTTCGGAACTATTAAATCTGATGATTTATTCTGACTATATATTTTGATGTACGAATTATGGTAAAAAAAATTCACGGAGAGAAAATTCTCTCTTCATTAGAGAGACTTATTAAAAATAGCTAAGAAGTCATAAACAAGCCATAGTCACCCCTCATGGGCCATCTTAACAGTTAGGACGTAAGAACACAGTGGTACAAGAGACCTTCTGGGCTATTAAGGGTAAACACTCATTAATGAAAGAGMTTGTGCAGCTCACTCGCTTGCAGAAAATAATCAAGCTAGCTTTTTTGTTGCTTTGCCCAGTTAAATTTTATTGCCCATTTGCCTCTAACCTATTGCTTCAATGACTATGTCAAATCAGTTGTCAAAACCTCTTCCTTCCTTTGCCCATGTGTTAATGCACTTCATGAATCATCGAGGGGAAACAGGGCTGCAGAGCAGTACTTGATGACTGTCCAAACCCCAGGACATCTACTTTCTTCTATGTAACATGTTGTGATTTTATCTGTTTTCATGCATGCTAAAATGTATTTGTTCACTAACATGCCATCTAATTTTAATGAAAGAGAAACAGCTGAGGAATAATAATTTTGTGTAGTTAAAAACCAGGATCATTGGAAAAGAAAAAACTTGCACTAATTTAAGCTGTGCCAATTATTTGTTTTTAAAATGGTGTTTGTTTTACAAGATAAGATGAGCTTATCCGTCTTTATTTTCATTTTATCATTTTGAAAAGGCACATATAAATGTGCTAAAGAGAAGTTTAAGCAGCAGCACTTTAGGAACACCATCATAACCTTTGTTCTAATTCTGTTATTAAATAAGTCCTAAGAAAAGATCAGACATGACAGTCAGCAGAAAAATGTAGAAAAAAAACCCTCTCCTGTTGGAATATAGTGGCATATGAAACAGAAGTAAGTAGAGGCTCAATAGTCTTGCGTCTCAACAAACTAGAGCTATAAAACTTTAATCATAAGATTTTGAGGAGCTGCCTATTCTGACCCAGATTCATTTATCAAACAAGTAAGATCTGAGAATGTTTTAGAAGAATGAGAAAAGTCTCGGACAGATTCATTTAAGAGACACTCTTATGTCTTCTCTTGGATGAAAGCATTTACCTTTTTTTCACAAAACACCCAAAGAATTTGTGTGTAACCTATTGCCTTCAGGAAATCAAACTGCTAAATTCTACAGAATACCAAAGAATATAAATATTTCATTACCTACTAAAGAATAAATAAGACTGTGTAATTTATATAGATATACCTCAACAATTTTATGGCAATCAAAATATTAACAATAATAAAAAATACATCACACTCAAGACAAATACAGAATTTAAAGAGATCTTATTCTATACATTAGGGCTATTGAAAGATTTTGGCTTGACAAATGGGAAATGGGAATTCAGTACAAAAAGATATAAAAGAAAAACTAAGAGAAAAGGATTTCAAATAACCTAAAGAACAGATGTTGAGATCTTGTGTTTTCCTCCCAGACTGGCAGAGATAATGAAGGTTTCCCAGCAGTTTCTGTTGTACAGGCAGTGAAAAAAAAGCTGAACAAAGTAGACAGATTAAAGTAAATTTACAGTCTCCTCCCAAACATAAAATTACATAAAGTTTTTAAAAAGCTTTTTGCTTTTAGCATTTTGACTTTATTCCAAAAGAGTAATTTGMACTTCAAAAACTTTCAGTAGCTTCAATTCACTACTTTTCCACCTCAGCAGGGAAGCTCTAGGGGAAATAAATCTTTTAAGAACTGATAAAATAGGTAAGTCATTATAACTGAATGATGTTACATAAAAACATACACAAGATAACTGAAAGCTGTTAAATAAAATGTGGATGGTAAATTTTACCTCCATTTGCATTTCACTTCTCTTTGTGGTAGAGACTCACAGAAAAGTGCTTTCCTTATACAGGTTATGATCTTTACCCAGATAATCACACTTATTAATTCCTCYGTGAGTGTTCCTGAAACAATCTTTCTTGTCAGCTTGCAGGACAGAGTGGCTGTCTCATCTCTCACCTTTACCTCCAAGCTTGAATTTTCTTGCCACTAATTACGACGTACTTGACTTGCACTATGCTACTAGCAGGAAGCAACGCCGTGATTTTACGTTTGTGTCACTGTCACAAAATTAACACATAGCACTACATATCTGAAAAGAAACCAACAGCCAAGTAAAATTCCATGTAAAAAGCTACTTGCCTGTCACAAACGAGGAGGTACTTAAAGTAAGAAAGTCAGAAACCATGCAGTTCCTATTCTATATGCTTTTCAAATAATAAAATATAAAACCAATAACAACAAAATCCAAAATTGCTCACTTGCAGCAGGAAGCACTTCAGAGAAGGCTACTTTTAACAGAGTACAAATAGATAAGCAAAAAACACCGTTTATCGGCAACAAGTTAACGGAAGAATTTTAAAAAGCAAATATTCAAATACTTATTGCTCCCTCTAGTGTAAAAATATACAAAACACAATAAACAATCATCGCAATGATGGAGTTAAAACACATCAACGATAGATTCCCCCCCTGCTCCTCCCCAAAAAGTCAYCATGTACTCATGACTTTTTCTTGTAAAAACTGTACTATTACTCACATTTTTAATATAAAAGATGACAAGTTTTAACTTCAGTTTAACTTCTGATCTGGGACTCTCACACCAGAAGTGATTACCCAAGAACTGGCTGATGAATATGCAAATCTACATCCCTGCATTCATCCCTGTAACTCTCCCTGAGAAAACCATGAGGTATGCATTTTTCTCTTCTTTTTTCTCTGCTAGAATACTGAATTCCTCTCTACAATTATCTTTGCAGTTATTAATGGTGTCATATGCTAACTTGGTCTAAAACACAAAGCAGCATATACTTTTAAGTGTATATTCACCTGACTATTGTACCAAGCTAGATACTAGATTTTGAAAATAAAAACTCTGGAGATCAAACTACATTTTCTAAATAGGTATGAAATCCCTCAAAAAACACAGACGTTGCACTGAACAGTAACAAGTCTGAGAAAATGTTTTAATGTGAACACAATCTGTAGGGTCATGGGATCACACTTGACATTTTAGGAGTCTCGGAAAAGCTGTAACCATTGCTGCAGACAGCTTCTGAGAATTCCTAGGACAGTTTCCAGGCAATTTCAGCACATACAAAAGAAAAACAACATAGCCTTTCTTGCAAGTTCACATAAACAGAATATGCACTGTGCATTACATAGGATATTTAAGGAATGACTTTTAATCAATAGTAATACTTTCCCACTTGGAATTCTGTTACATGCATGCAGGTACTTGTAAGATCAGTAAAGCAAAGCTGCCCTCTTCAAGAACTGATGGAGCTGCTTCTGGAGATAAAATCCAGAAAGTGAAACTTGAAGTCTCAGCAAAATTCAGACTAAAGCTTTCACTCAAGGTGTGCTAAACAATTTTGTACAAAAATAACAAAAAATAACTGCTATTATTCACAAAAGGAACTCTTATTTTTYCCCCCTTCAAACATTCCTACTACCAGAACCAGTTGATGAAGCAACTTGGGAAATCTTCTGAAGAATCATTCTGCAACTGTATGTGCATATCCTCTTTATACTGCGATTTCATGCTTTACAGATACCAAAATTCTTATCATACAGGTACCAAATTAAAACCTCCCTGCTCCAAACTGTAATTAGTTTTCCCAAGATGTAAGACCCCCAAAAAAMCATTTTCACTGCTTGCCAGAAAGAATCATCAGTTTCACACACACTAGTTTTGAGTATATTTGAGGCCCCACGTTTGAAATATGACCTAATGCTATTTTAGGAAAACTAAGCTATTTTATGAAGATTCTCTTAAAAGACAATTCCAACAGATCACAAATGCTTTTACTGTCTTATTATTGCACAAGTGAAGCACCATTCCTTTTAAAGATGGGCATGGTTATATGGTAGGTCCTCCAAGCCACTCCACAGTGGTCTAACCAAGTCAAAACAGCCTAAGTTTGTCACCTGATGTAGCAATTTTCTACCACAGCAGAGCACTACAATCACAATCCTTATGAGCTACCCGCTATCATTACTACCACTAAAGCAATGTTTACTATCAAGACTAGCAAAACAATTTGCTCAATCATTTGTGAAATTTATCCAATCAAATTTATAGAATCCACATAATCTTTGCCATTATGAGAAACAATTATCAGCAAGTGGTTTTGGCTAATACAGTAAGTGGAATACCAACCATGTAGAGGTCTGAGTAAGGATGACACTAAATGCCACAGCAAGAAAACAATCGGGTTCTTGAACTAGCAACTTTTTAACAACTCAGTCATRGAGGATGGGCACTACAGCAAAATTTCAGGGGCTAAATTCAGGACAAAATTAACAGTTGAGAAAGAAATTTTATTTCAAGCTTCTAAGGGGGTATTACAAACAATAGAGAATAAAAACATTAAAAACTATTTAAAAAGTAATTGTCCCTTTAAAATAAAGATTCAAGCAGGTTTAACAATGAAGTATGCTATTCAATGAAGTTTTAAAAAAAGATTTAAAAAGTATTGGTTTTGCTGTATTTGCTAATCTTTTATAAAAAAAAGCTGGGCATAAATACTTCGTGCATTCATATGCATTATTTGGTGTTTCATATTATATAACTTGGTACAGTATTTAAGATATCACTGCAAAAGAGTTCAAACACAGTGCATTTATAAATAATGGAGTCATTATAAATCACATTGCAAACATACCTTGCCATTTTCATTGTTACAAATTCAGTATTTCAGTGAATGTACGAATAAAGTAGCTTCAACAATCAATATCTTGACTTTATTTTTGCTTTTAATATAAAAATGCAGTTCTGGAAACCCACCCTCCTTCTTCCCCCTGCCCAAACATAATGCTTTACTTCTTAAAAATAAAAATAAAGTACTAATTCTATATACATCACATGTACCATACAAAAATGTATCCAAAGTTTCTATTGCTACCAAAGTGTTCTAAATTAAAAGTTACATAAATCCCCTCATTGGAAACAAAAGATTACAAGTTACAAAAAAAATCAAATTACACACAAACCATCAAGTTATTTTATACAATTTCCAATACATTTTTCTCCCAAAGCAAGTTGTCTTCTCATGTGCCTGTATAAAAATGCATATCAATATATTTGTCAAATTTATTTTTCATTATAAAGCAAATTAATACATTTTCTACAATAAATAAAACACAGGGAGGCACCTATATCAACAAAATATAATCCATGGGAGATAAACGGGATATGGTATTGAAAGAAATAATGTGCTTGCAGGCTTTAAGYCAGGTTTGTTTAAAACAAAAACAATCATAAAAAGTTATTTTGGGCAACAATGGAGTGTTTTTGGTGATTTGCAAGTGATGTACATAGCATAATTTTTCTCTTGATGTCTTTCCCACAAAGTACCCTCCAAAATAATGCAACTTCCTTTCTTAAAATACATATTTGTAACTGTAAATTTACATCAATCTTAAATACGTGGTACTTTGTGCAAAGAGCAATGATTTACACAAACATTCAGAAGTCTTTTTCAGAAGCTACAGACCAAGGAAGAAATGATACAAGCAGCACCATATCGTATATGATTTAGGCAAACATATATTTGATGTCATTTTGATATTAGGCTTCAAATGCACTAAACACCTTAAGCTGGAAGATGGTGCTTAGATAACTAAAGGAAAAACAAACAAACAAACAAACAAAAAAGAGCATGGAAACAAAAACCAACTCCCTCCCCAGCAAAATTATAAAAAGAATTAAAGAGCTACCTCTAAAATCAGAATAAGTTAAGTGTTGAATATACATTTATGTACAATTATGAACACTATGAACAAGACATTTTAACAGATTTAATGGAAAATCCTCCAAACTACAACACGATAATATCATTAATCAATATGGCAATGGTGATTTAGAAGAACTGCTTGACTATTTCAAGTTTGCAGAACTCAGCCACTGAATCAACAATTAAAGGGTTGCATCTTCAATACATTCTTTAGACAAAGAGGTTCATTAGTAGAGTTCAAGTCTGTGTGTATTTTTCATGCCTTGGTAGAATCTTTGTTAGTCAATATCACTGAAGTCACTGACCGGCTCTCCATGTACTCTACTTAGATGATTCATAGCACGATCAAAAGCAATTCTTACTGCTTTACGAATGCTTGAGTTACGGCCTTCCATCATTTTTAATTTGTCTATGGTTTCATCTATCCCAAGGGGCACCATTTTGGATTTAGGAAGCCACTGCCTACAAGAAAGAACAAAATAATTATGTTAAATATAGATTAAAATGAAGGAGTTTGTCTGGTTTGTCCACTCTAAGGGCTGTCACATCAGGTTTTTCATTTAGTGAGTCAAGAATTTGCAGTCTTAAATAAAGTGATAAAACTCCTAGTAAGTTAGTGCTTACTTGTCCTAAATCTATCTTTTAAAGTGTTATAGTATTAAGTAAGCTTCTTTTGTGAAATGAAAACTACATTCAAATTCAACAAATAATACATTGTTTAATAGCAAATACCAACTAAAAAGAATTAGAATGAAATACTGCTAATTTATTTTGAGGACAACAACAGATGCAGCTCAAGATTCAGCAGACACAGTATTACTTTTCTTCATTCTTCCAGTATTTCCAGTATTACAAGGAATTTGCAGATGATGAATTTTTGCCTTACATTTCGAAGRCATCTCAGTTTGGTCTTTATGTAGAAAAGTAATATACTTTTACTCTGCAGTATGAAATTCCACTAACTCAATATTCAGAGTACTTTTCTGTTTTAAGTTCCAGGAATACTATTAACTGCTGAGGATAAAGGGGTGATAAAGAAAAAAGCTTTACACTCCATGTTTCTAGATAAAGGAAAAAAACATTTTAACCATTTAAATAAAAAAGTACCAAATATATTTTGTTCATTTCCATAAATCAGTATTTTAATTAATTTTCTTAAGTTTTCTGAAGTTACATATATTAAGAAAAATAAAGTCAATGAACTAATGAACACCCACTGAAATATGT
The DNA here is from genome assembly GCF_003343005.1 of Rhea americana. Classification (NCBI taxonomy): domain Eukaryota; kingdom Metazoa; phylum Chordata; class Aves; order Rheiformes; family Rheidae; genus Rhea; species Rhea americana. The sequence goes on along the minus strand of NW_028185038.1, from coordinate 656,861 downwards.
TACTATAGTTGACAATTTCAGTCCTGCAAATGGCAGAAATTAGGCTTCTATTTAGGGATTTCAGTTTGAGAGTGGATTTACAGCCTAACAAACTGTCAATCAGATATTAAAGTATGCAATATTAACTTTTTCATCTGATTTTTCCCCCCTCTCATTCAAGAGTAACAGGAAAGGCTTCTCTTGAAATACTATTTGTATTACAGCACTATGGACTACAATCTCAAAGTATGGAACATACAGATTGAGACCAAAAATATTTAAAAAGACAACACAAGGATACAGATAGAGCAGTAAAGATTAATCATATCAGTGATCAGCATGATGGGCAAGCATCATCATTTTAATACAGATCATAAGAAAAGTTTTATTTCCTTTTCTTTTTTTCTCTTAAAAAAAAAAAAAAAATGGAGGACTTTCAGAAAGTCCTCCAAATGCAAAGGACAGAGGGAAAACAAAAGATAGGTTTATTTGAAAGATCCATACATTATAGAAGTTGGCATCACAGACTGATGATGACATATATCCTGATGTTGATAAAAGTCATAGACACAGGTTAAAGAGTATAAGATCAGCTCACATTTCACATGAAGGCAGCAAAGATGAGTTACAATGACGAGTGCTGAAATGGCTAAAATCATCAGGACAAAAGAAATGTTCAAGAAAAAGGCAGCACATTAACCATTATATAGAAAAAAAAAACTCTGAGAAAATATTTAGCCTTTCCTGTTCATCCATGCAGGTTACGTATAATATTTGAAAAACTTAGGATAATCCAGATGTGAAGACCAAGAGAGGTTAAAGGACTCCCAAAATCATCCAAGAGGTAGTCACAGCAATGTTTAACAAAGTTGCTAGAGAGATCTTGTGTTACACTTGTAGTACCAACACAACATGAGATGCAGAATACTGTATCTCTTTAAAAAAACAGATGTTCTCMACTGACAGAGGAAAGCAGCATCTCATAGAATTGTGCACAACTGAACAAAGATGATCTTTGGAAAGACATGCCAAAGAAGCAATAAAGAAAAGAACCAACAGAGAGAATCAAGCCAAAGATTCATGTTTATGCCAACAGATCTAAGGGGACAGAAAGGAATTGTCCGTTCTGAATTCTAGGTAAGAAGTCACTCAGGCAATGAACGCTTACTGGGACAGAGAGAATCAGAAGGATGGCAGCGTATATAGACATCACATTTAATCAACTAACGAGGAAAATGGCACCTGGAAAYGTAAGTGAATTCAAGAGTAGAATTAAGATACAAAAAGATTTAAAGGTAGTTTGAAACGTGAGGAAACCAAGAAAGGAGGAGGATTAAGGTAAGCAAAGAAAGAGAGGTTTTGATGAAAGGAAGAAAAAGTAGTGAGAAGTTTCTGTGTCTGACAGAAAACAAAGAGCTAATGAAAGAGAAAATTGTTTTATTGTGTACATTTTTCCCTCAGACTCTACACAGCATATTACTGATATCGAAAGAAATGGAGAAAAAGGAAGGCCTGACGAAGAGCTGATACATGGCAAAGAACTGCAACTAAGAGGAAAGCATTTAACTGCGGAGAACATAAAATTAAAGACAGTACACCTAAACAGAGTAGGAAAAGTTTGTCATTTGGAAAAGCAAAGATGAAGGTTGACAGAGACAAATACTAAAAGAATACTAACCTAAAAACTAGTCTGCTTAGTCATGCAACAAATTTGGTCAAGTCAAGACCAAAAGCAGAAAGCTTGTAAATCAAACCAAAAGACGATCATCTAACGTTTTGTGTTATTTACTTCCAAACTGGTTGCAAATAAAGTATCTTTCATTGGTGATATGCCTTGCTCCAAGAATAGAATTTCATAGGAAAGATAGCATTTCAATTTTCTTTTAGACTTAAGCTACAGGTTTTTAAAAAAATAAGTAAGTGCATTAACCAGTATGTTTCAACAACATACCAACTTCTTTTATTGTCAAAAAACAGTACTAAGAAAAGCTTCTCATCTGATTTGGTCTGCATTTGCTCTCCAATTTTCAATACATCCAGAGGTGGCACTGGTATTGTAACACCATTGTGATGGCCAGCAACACGAGGCATCTTAGGGTCAATAATCTGTAAAAGCAGAAAAAAAGAACGGTTTCTAATTTTTAAAATGACACCATCCACTTTAAAAGCTTCTCTATTATGAATAAAGCTAATGGGAAAAGAACCATAAGCTGAATAGCCATGCACATACTGAATAGCCATGCACATAAGTAGGCTTTGTATTACATACACCTGTAACTTTTAAGCTAAAGTTGAATAGGCAAAAGGGTAAAATTAATTGAAATAAACAGAGCAGGGGAAAAAACTTTTTTTTTTTCTATCTATAGAGCACTTTCTACCCAAATATGCTCTTCTTTAAATCACTTCTGAATTTCACTTAGTACAACTTTGCAGAGGGACAAGTAGATTTCAAAACGAGAAAGTTAAACTAGGGTTTCCAAAAACACTAGTGGTAACTGATCTTAAGTTTTGAGTTTTGAATTTCAGGCATCCTACAGAAACAGCCTATGTTCAAGTATGATCATTTCTTTCTGGAAAAAGATGTCACACACTCAGAAGTTGAAGCACAAATACCCTAACCAAGCAAAAAAAACCCAAGCAAACAGAAAAAAAATCCTGCGGTCATTTTCGAAATTTGGACAAGCAAAGACTACTCACTTTTCCTTTGAAATATTTGGTAACAATAATGAATTGTTTCAGATTAAAGTATAAAAATAGATGAAATATAATGCAACCAACAACATACAACTAATTTGGCTGTTGGAAAAACTGCTTGGTAGGTAGAGCTTCGTGTTTTCAAGTGCTCAGCAGCTGCCTAAGAGCAGTTGTTACTTCATGCCCTTTTTGACCATCCCCTCCCCTACAAACAAACTCTTGTCGCTTTTCCAGCATCAGCACTGATGCCAYACTCCACAGTATCATAGAGTGAACTGATTAAGGAAACTAAGACAACAGAAAAATAAGAGTGGTGTGTGTGGACTTTCATGAGAACTTTCCTTTTGTTCAGTTCCTCAGTTGAGTCATCACACAGCCAAAGAAACATCAGCGCAGATAGAGGGGGAGGGGACAGAAAAGGAGCCTTTTGGCATCTACTAGTCATGATCAGATCTAACACCAAAGTCCATCATTGGACAGACAATCACACCTCTCAAATCCTAAACACCTGACTCAAGTGTGCTTGAGTTAACCCACTGTGGGCACCTGAAGTCAAGTGCTCTGAAGCTCATATCCATTAGTTTCAACCTGACTCTGTAGATTTTTCTATCTTATTTTGCTATATATTAACACAGTCATAAAATTACACAGTCTATTATATAAATTGAGCCATATCTATACAGTTTCTAAAAACTGCAAATGCCTAAAGCCATTCAAACACTTTATGAATAACACTTTCTCTACAAGCCAGTAATTTAAGCAAAACTGTGCGCATTTCTCTTAAAATAACAAGGGTACGACAGTTTCAAGTTCCTGTCATGATTTACAACTAGATATTATCATTAAATTTATTCCAACTCTTTAGTAAACTGCGTATCAAAATTTTCTACAAATTTTAAAGTAGAAAATATATAGTTCTAACACAAAAAGTCAGTCAAATGCTTATTCAGKTGATCCTTTAAATGAAGAATAACATGTATTACAGTGAGAAACAGTAGCAAGAGAGACAGTCAGATATGGGTAAGGTAGAAGAAATTTTTGACTCAGCATCTGATACCGCAACAGTTTTACAAACTGGATTCAAGGAAAAGCTGTAAAGAAGGCAAAATAATTCATTTTTACTCCAACTGAATAGTAATTTAAGAATTACCTGAAATTCAAGCATCAAGATTTTTGGACCAGAAACAGCATCACTAGTGTACTAGTGGTGGGAAGCTGCATACTCACCAGAGCTGGGTAAGAGGGATATCCACTGCATTTGGCCCATACCACTTTTAGAGGCTCAAGAACAGATGTTGCAGCATCAGTTGAAATCCACATACTGCTATGCCCAACTTCTAAGAAGAAAAAATAATTAAATATGTTAATACAGCAAAGAACCAAACCTTAAACAACCCCTCTTCACTTGTTTTCTCACCTATATCTCATGATCATTAGAACCAAAATGTATCCTAATACCACCCTTCAGCTTTGTGTCAGAACACAGGTAATGTTCGTAACACCTCTTTAAATGATAACAGTACTTTAATCCAAGTTCACAGATTAAAAAAAAGAAAGTTCTTAGAAGTGTCTAGAGACTGCACATCCTAAAACATTTCGTTCTCAGAAGGCAAGTGCTCAAATTCTAACAAAACGTTTCCCTTTGAAAAATCTCAAAACATAAAATTAAGGCACTCCAAATGACTAGTTTCTTCCAAAATTGTGACAGTTCTGTCAAAGAGGTGATGGCACTGAAAACATAAGTTGCACGGATGTTTCAAAAGCATTACATATAATGAACAACAAGATTATCATCTGGTAACTTAAAATGTTTGTCTAATATAAACATTTCTTTGATCAGCCCTCCTTGCCTAGCTCTTTTGTGCAGAGTACAAGACCACCAACAGGATGCAAGGAATTATGTAGCTGCAATAGCGATTTTTTTTCCTTCTCAGCAGGCAGTGTAACAGACAACTGAATTTATGTTACTGCTCTCCTCTACCAGTGCTCTTACAGCACTCTTCTCTGTAGCTCACAACTAGGTTGAAGGACAAGATGGGTTTAAGTCCTTCAGTCAGCTAGAACAGTGGTCCCCTAAAGACACACAGGGAAGGAAAGGTCAGTGGGTTAACCCCTCAAGCTGGAATAGGGGAAGGAGACAGGAGGAAGAAAGGAATGAAAGAACTCATGAGCTGGAAAGACAAGGCACTCATAGGAAGAAATTTGGTACCAAAATAGAGCTAAGGGGTTACAGTCACAATTTTTTAGCTGCAAGACAGTATTTGGTAGAAGGAGCTCTCTGCTTGCCAAGGTAAAATTTGTCTTCAGTTCTCCCAAATCAGCTCCCATTTAAAACGGGTAACGTGCACCAAAATCTGACAGGAAGATATAAACTCCATCTCAAGATCAAGGAAAGTGTTAGCAAAAGCTGGCCTCAAACTTTATAAAAGTACAAATAGCAAAAAGAAAGTGCTTAAGGAGATCAGCAGAAGAGGGCAGTCATTTTCTGCAATATATTCCAGGATAATTTTCAAACATAGGCTTTTCATTCAATTATGATTTATTTTTCAATCAATAACAGTATCAGTTTTTACAAGATAGCATTTTATTGGAAAATACAATTTTAGAGATTCCCAACATTATATAACCAGCTGTTATAAAGCAAACTTTCTTAACAATTTGACATYACAGCAGGAGCTATTGCTACTGAATTATATAACGCTGGAAAAACTGCTATTGAATCTATTGACCGGCTAAACTCGTATTTTTCCCTGTGTGTATACTTTTAGAGACACTAAAAGGTCTGTCTAGGATGTTCTTCATTTTCTCATGAAAAGCCGTAGAAGTATTTTTCAGGTGTATAACCCACAAAAATACTACATATAAGCATTCCTATACTTCTGAGAGTATAGGTAAATACATAGCATACTGGATATTATGGAAAGACATATTAAACCCAAATGAACAATTCCACTAGCACCTCAAAATAAAACAGTTGGTCAAAGTAACTTCCAACACAACAGGAAAAGTAATTCAGGCAGCTTCTTTATTTCTCCACTCTATTAATATCAGTGCATTAAATATTCAAATAACAGCTAGACAGTTAATAAACATTTAGATGAATGTATCTTTCATACACAGACTACCTGTATTTTGAAAACATACAGAACAGTAACTGATATATAAGAGCACTACAAGTCCTGTTCTTAAGGGCAGCTAACAAAGAAAAATTATAAAGCCTGCCTTATTCTCAGTTGCATTGCTGATGCAAAAAAACTCAACATTTATATATTGGGAGGCATAAATAACCTCACYGTATGCACATAGGTAAGCTCCCTCAAAGAATTCTCAGGTGTATTACCAGTAAGGGAGATTCTTCCAGTCTTTTCATTGTAAGAATTTATTTTGTTTGGTGAAAAGGGTTGCTGCACTAACATGTTTGGTTGGTAGTTTTGGCTGTGGGCATATTTTGTTTGGTTTTTTTTTTAACCCTTTCCCTATTGACTTTCTACTTCTTAAAACATTTTTAAAACTAGTGGGTTTTTTTCCTTTCTATGAACATTTTCATAGTAAAGTTGATGCTTAACTCCCTGTAGGAAACTTGAGGAAAAAAAACAGTTTTAAGTGTCAGGGTCACAAACTTCAAAACCTGAAGGCACTTATGTCTTCAAAAAAATCACAGCAAAGAGCTTCACCAAGTATCTGTAGAGCTTTCAGCAAGGAATGTGAGCTTTTAGTCAATTATTAATGAATTTTGTTTAAAACTGGAAATAGACAAGAAAGTCTATTTACTGACCTACAGTTGGTAAGTGTGTAGTGTTGTTTTCTTCTCTTTTCTTTCCTTTTTTAAGGCGTACAGAGACTACTTTTAACACCTAAAGCTGCAGGCAAATCCAATGATGCTGAGCACAGCACAACTCCTACTGCCATCTAAGAGGTACCTGTGATATCTCTAGAGCAAATAATCATGCTTTAGCAAAAATAATAAATTGAGACTTTCCCTTTTACTGTGTGCGGGGCAAGTCTTCTCTTCAATCTCTGTCAGTGACTTACCCGTCGAAATGAAGACCATGTAAAAGAAAAAGCTATTTGAGACAAACACTGAGAAATGTTCCCCTACTATCTGCTCCCCTAACCAATCCTCAGAGTAGTCACACCAGCACAGCTCTATGCATCGTGTTTGTTTCTAAAGTGTGTATACTCATCAAGCAAAATCTGGAGAAATTCCTCAAAGAATGGACAATCTTGTTTGTGAAGTCTGGGAATTTAGTAGCAAAAAGTTGCATGCAGAATGGATACAGGACATTTCACTTTCCTTCACTCCTACTTGTTTCTTTCTTTTGATATGCTGTGGTATCAGAATGCAAAACGTGGCCAAAAGAGCACAAATTAGAGAGTATGTATAGCAATATATAAAATAATGCTGCTAAATGTAATCAAAGACCAAGAAGAGATCTGGGTAGGG
>NW_028185038.1:599464-649734 GCF_003343005.1 Rhea americana | reverse complement strand
GAGAGAGAGTTAGAGTTAATAGGTTACAATACATGTAATAAGGATATTAAACTTGAGAGTAACCAAGCAACGGATGAAAACAGATTAGCTGCAAGGAATAACACAAAACTGATCATATGAGGAGGACATAACAGACTAAGGCAAACAGTCTGCATTAAGAGACTTGAGGGAGTCCTGGACAAGTAACATCCAAGATAAGGGGGATATGAGTTTTAAGGTTAGAAACTGGAAACAGGCCTGCTAGATATAGCAAGGTTGATGCRGGGGGAACACTGTATTCCACAGATACAGTTCTTATGGACGAGACCACATATTTAAATCATGAAATACAATTGAAATACAGAAACTGACAGAAAATGTATCACCAAGCACAGCATTTTCCCTAACATTTGGTAACCTATTATGTTGTTCTTAGAAATTTCCAATTTTTTTGGATATTTTACAATTTTCTCCAAGTTCAAATTTTCCTGGAAAAAACAGGGGACCACGTCTTACTCATCTTTCAACATGCTTGTGCAAAAGAGTATATAAAGAATGAACCTTAGAATGAAAATCTCGAAGAAAAAATGCTGACAGAGTAAGCTGTACCTCATTCCAGATGTTGCTTGAACTACTAGAGTAACCTTATTTACATCAAAAACAACTTAGTTTTCAAAAAATCTGGTACTACTATTTTCCCTTTGAAGTTTTAAAGAGCTGGCAGACAGCTTCTGCAGTGTTATGAACACCACTTTCAGAATGCTCAACTGCTTTTCAGCTGAGAAAATATGAAAGCCAGAATCTATTAGGAAAACAGATAAAATATAATTATATTGTATCATTGAAAATACAATTGCCTGTAGTTACCTGCTGCAATTCTTGCTGCTTTGGCATAGTTTCCATTTTCAATGCACGATATCAATTCACTTCGGTCTTCCAATGTGTGTCTTCGTATAAGTGCTGGTTTACCTTTACCACACTTTGGTAGGCTGAAACTGCAAACATCAATATTGAAGTCATTACTTGATAATTAACTTCATTTACTATGAATCAAGACTTTGAACAGGAAATTCATCAGTACATCCTGCAGTGAGAGCAGTAAGTTCTAATTTCRTAAGACATGCACAAATTAACCAACAATATAAAAGCTAAAAACACTCAGTATTTTTATAGATGTAACTGCTTATTGTTAAAAGACAAACAGTATACATCTGAAACTCAACTGCAGTGCAGATTATAAAATTACAAAATGAGAGAAGCTTCTTTGTACTGAACGTTTCTGTTTAGCCAATATCCACTGTAACATGTTTGCTCTGCTCTCACAGCACAACTATGTATAAAAATGCAACTACTTTCTCTTTCATTTTTCATTACAAATTCAAATCTTTCAATTGTAGATAGGAATGCCTCCACATAGAGTAGAAACATTTTTCTCAAGTTTCTACTGCACACATGAATTTTCTATAAGAGATCAAAGAATTTAAAGAGGAATTATTCTAATATCCTCAATATATCACTTTCACAAGAGATGGAATATTAAATTCCCTTTGTTATTGAAAGTCAGTTTGACATGAATGCATTAACACCATCCCCTTAAGCAATTTAATAGTAGTCATGAGCAGATGAACAAAGCTTTTTTCAGCAGATTTGTCCTACATTTCTGCATGCCTCATCCCACTCTAACAAGCTCCGTTCTATTACATTATTTTCAACCTCCTCCACCTCCTTCACTGCATGAACAACTTGAAGCTGTGTACTGTCAACAGATCACATTTCTAGGCCAGCAGAGAACAAAACAATTGCTGTTTCACAGCCATAAACAAACCTATCAAATCCCACCCCTTCTGTATACTCCACTTCCTTTCAATTCTCACATCCTAGGGCTGGAGTTAGCAGCTACCTCTTACCCAGAGGTTAGTGTGTTTTTTTTGGAAGATGTGCACTGCTGTCACAGAAACATGTATCAATCATGACAGAGGTCACTGTTCTGACAGAGAAGTATCCTTCCTTCGTGTTCTAAAGTATCAAATGGATGTGCAGTCCCATATGACCTCTTTTTGTCTAGCTCAAGGATCTTTATCAAAAGACTCCACAAAGAGAAGATCAACAGTTGATGCATAGGTACTATCATCACTGCAATAACTGATCAGTAACCCAAATCATGGACTAATACTTTACAGTTCTGCAGCTACGGAAATCATATTCCCTGGGCAGAAGACTTTGGAATTCACTTTTCCTTAAGGACTACCCTCCCCCCATTAACACACTCATTTTTAGATTTTAGGATTGGAGAGGTAATTAAAACAAAAAAAAAATATATACACACTAAATTAAATATACATAACAAGAGAGAGAATGTGCAGTCAAGTGTAACTACATCTGCAATAATCTGAACATAAAAATGAATGCTAGAAGTCCTCTAAGACACCTTTGATTTAACACACAACTTTAAATGTCATTTTTTTTAATAACTGTGATCCTCCAATATGGATCACAAGTAGTATACAAAACTGATATATGCAACCTGAAATTTCTATCTCATATTTGTATTTTTACCTTGAGTTACATAGAAGACTGTTACTAGATGAAATACTAGATTCTGATGCACAACGGCGGCGAGGTTCAACTTTTCTTCCAGGAGTATCATCTAATRTTTTCTCTTTACTTCCATCTCCAAAACCATTTGACAGACCTATAACATAACAAAAAAATACACTGCATTAAACTGAAAATCACACCTTTTTCACTAACAATATTTTCATTAAAAAAGTGTGTATATACATACATGCACATCATTTTTGTTCTGTAACGCTTAAGTATTTTCATGTGACCAAAAGGCAAGAACATGAAAAATAACAAAACATTTCATTTTCAAAACATAATATTGTAATTAGGAGGCCCCTGAAGTCTGTTTTTTAAAGTCAGGATGGAAATTTAGATAACATTAACATGGTAATGATTACAGTATGGGAATGCTAAATGGATTATCCAATTAATTGCTCTATGTGATGTTTCCACAGGTGATATAATAAGACAATCACAATCAGTCTGGAGAATTGGGTAGAAAAACCAAGAAAAAAAAAAGAAGAAGAGTTACAAAACTTGCAGATTCATAATCTCAACACAAGACTCATTTGCCTACAATGCTGCTACTCTGAGTCAAGCACTACTGAAAATTCTTTTCAAACACCCAAAGTAAAGGGATGGAGGAATTCTCTTACGACCCTATTTAATTCTTACTTAAAAATCAGTGAAAGTCTTTCCATTGGTATCTTCAGATGTTACAGAATGTTTCAGTAACTTCACACTGAAATTATCATGTCTGGTTCTGGCATCAAAATTGGTAACATCCGATTATTTTTGACTATCCTGTCCTTGGCACCAGAGTTTATACATATTACAGAATGTTCTATTAACTGCAATGAAAAGGTAACAGAAAGCTTTTATTTTACATGCTACTGATTTAGTATTTGTACATACTGGGCTGCTACAAGTCTGTCTCTGATTTGCTTATTCAAAAAAAGTATAAGTCTTATCAAGCCATTTCTATATTTAAAGTGGAAAAATTAAGAGGTTTGATGTGTAGTTTTCTGAAGCCTTCCCCAAAGAGGGGAGAGGGGGCAGAAATAGAACTGGACACTCCCTCTCCTTTTTTTTTGCTGTTGTTGTTGTTGTTGTTTTTAATAAAGAGTTCAATACAGACTCAAAACTATCAACATGAATGAACTGGCTTAAGACAATGCAACCAACAACCCATTATTGTAGGCTTTAGACTGCAGAGAGAAAAATAACAACATGAACTAATTTCTCAGAATATTTATTTCTTATAATAAATTCAGGTTTTATTTACGATTTATGACTGATATACTTCTAAAATGGTAAAAAATAACTACCCATTCCAGCCATCCTATAATCACTGTCTTAAAGGTCATCACAATCTATGTTCTTTCAGAAATAGCTGAATAAACTTCCTGCACACCTTCACATGCCTCTACATAAACATTGCACTAGAAGACATCTGTGAACTACTTTTAAATTTCTGATTTTTTCAATCGCTGCTATACAGGCCTCTGTAAAGAAGGTTAAGAACTAACGAACTTCTGTTCAGCAAGTTACTTTATATGATCCAGTTCTATTTCAAGGTGTTCTCATATAGTGATTTAAAAGTCTTTCCCCCCCCAGAAGAGCTTCCATTTTGGATTAACAACAGAACTTTAGATTTTTAAGAGGAATATAAGAATTATTCAACGCGCTAAAAGATTTTAAGAATTCTTTCATTGTCGTTTATCTCTCATTGTAAAGCATTTCTAAAGTGTTTTTTTAACTCTCACATTTGCCTAAATAACAACTAAGTATACACATATATAGTACTTCTCAGATTTTCATTTCCTATACAAGAAAAGAAGTAAAAAAGGTGGCAATGTCTTGAAGCATCCAACTGCAGGCTACAATCTTATGCTTATTCTCAGCAAGTCTGTACAAACAACTGGGGTTAAGTAGGTGTYCAGTCCTAGACTATGCTGGAAGACCTGTTAACTCAGTATGTTTTATGAGGGAACTAACTTGAAATCCCCTACGAACTATCACAGTATACTTCACAGAGCATGTGAGACAAAAAAATGAAAAAGTCATTCTGTAAAGATAAAAAAGGAACCTTTTAGGTCTCTCAAGATAACTATTTTTTTATTCTTGGGTATCTGGTCAGATCTATTGCCAAGAGAGATCTAAAAACTGGTTTGTTTTCATCCTGCCACAAGCCAGAGACACATTACTCAAGTTATCACTGCGGTATCTAGTTATTAGGTCATCTGTCACCAGAAAATGCTAGTTTACAGATTAATCCCTTAACTGAATTAGAAGAGTGAAGAGTTACCAAAACCAGAGTAGAGTTCAGGTTCCCAACAGACTGGGAAAGTCAAAGGAGATGCATGCTTAACCTTGGAAGGGTATGTCTAAAACATTCTACCATATGCATCACAAACATGACTTGCCTATGTGGCACGTAAACTGGATCTGGTTTAAACTGTTTCTTATTTGATGCTTCTTTGCAGAGAGGGAAGGGATTGCTTTTCAGTTGCTTCAGTCAGTCTATGAGTACACTTCTGCTGAAACGGACAGTTCAGCTCTCAACTCCTATCAATATATTCTTCTCGTCTTCATTGTGTCCATACCAATAAAAATATGGTACCAAAACAGTTTTCAGCCATGCAGTGCATAAAGCAACCAAAACTAGACTAATCAGTAAGTTAATTCATCTCACCATGTGATCTTGTGATTGCTGATGCTGAAAAAGGCAAGTGATGGAAACGTGCAGCTACAGCAATGAAGACGGCTCTCTTCAGCAGTAGTCCAGTCTTGCATTGGTTTAAACGTAACCCATGTTAGATGTTAAATGATTCATTTAATTAACTAACATAGGTTTTAAAGACTACAGCAAGCAAGGTTTTTAAGCAGTCATCAGTGGTATTAACAAACCCAGTACACACCAGTCTTTGCTGTTTGATAGAGGGCTTGAAATCCCAGAGCTTAATTCTTTTATGAGGACTCAGACACAGGGTATTGTGAAGCATAATAAAAGTATGTAGCAAGAGTAACTGGAATTCAACTATAAAACAAGACTTGTAGTTTATCAGTCTCAAATTGTGTTTTGAGTTTAGTAAGACTGCATAAGGAAGTGCCCGAGAAACTCCATAAAGCTTTCAACAAATTCAGCTACTTCTCATTATTCTTTTCTGAAAGGAGCTAATTAAACTCATTTTCAGAAACCATTCTTCTGTAACCTATAGAATGGTCACTGATCACGCAAAGCAACAATTTGTTTTCCTGTCAAATACGAAACATTAAAGCATAAAAGAATTTGGAGCTTCTTAGTCTCATCTCTTGCTTGTGGAAGTATGAAAAAAAAAAAAATGCAGGCTATAAACTGGAAAAAAATTCCTGAATACCAAACACGCAATGAGACTCAGCTCCACTTTCCAGAAATGAAAAAGAACAGATACTCTTTAAGAAAAGAAGACCTCTACACATATTTTAAACAAAACATATTCACACCTAGCCACCAGATGCAGCAGTTGCCCGAATGACCTCATAACTTAGTAGAGGAATCTACATAATGATATTTTGAAGAGCTTTATGGTATCTATGACGTGCAAAAAATAAACAAATGGACTACATTTAAATGCTGTAACTGGGAACTTGTTTCCTGGATCACTACAAAACTCCTTCTCCCATGCAGAAACATCTATATCCTGTAGCTATTACAAGTGGTGAGATTAAAGATCCCTATTTGTTTTAAGGCCTTTGTGTTTTAATGACTCAGTATAAGATATTACTGAGGTCCAACAGGAAAATCCATGGTGAAAACGCTCATCCTGCTTTTTCATGTGACTAGCCTGGGTAAGTTTGCAACAAAGCCATGCATGCTCACATGTTTTCAAAAAGATCATGATTTTGGTACATCAAATGAGCTTCCTCCACAGTTAAGAGAAATGTATTACACATATAAACAGCTACACTTCAGCAGTGGCCATGGGGTAGAGTTTTATTAGGTCAGGTACTGTAACAYTGACATGCTTCTCCCAGCCCCCAACTCCAAGTGGAAAAGGCACCAAACTAAAAGCTTTCATTACTGGACGATTCCTTTTTCTTTTCCATTTGCTCTTAAGTTTCTTAAAACCAAACCAAACAAAACCCACCTCCTCCCTCCTGGAAAAGAGAAACAAAAATCACCCAACTCTTACAGGCAGAACTCAGTATTTTTATGACACTTCCCCCCCAAACCAACTCCCCTGACTGCTACCAATTTTAAATGTAACGTTATTGCTGTTTCCAATCTTAAGTTCTAGACTTCAATTTTCATTAAATTTTATTATATGAACCAGTTTATGCCCTAAGAACCATGAAGTACAAATGTAAGCATCTAAAAATAAAGAAATTCTAATAAACACATCTATAAGCTTAAGAAAAAAAAAGCACAGGAAGATTAGCTTGATAGCAGCTCACAGGTTTCTTACTACTCTGAAATTTTATTTATTAAATAAAGTTTTCACTTTATCTTAACAGTAGCAGTTTGTTCTTTATACTGCAATTAAAATATTCACTAACAGCATACATCAAACAAGTCAGAATCCTGATGTTCATATCAAATTGATTGACAGAGGAAAAAGTAAACTGCAGAAAGACAGAGCAGAAGTTTGGAAAATGAAAGAGGAACAAAATCCAGGAAAGTCTGAAGAGTAGTATGTTCTATGAATGTACAACATGCTACTCTAGAATACACAGTTGTGCATTTAAGGCTTCAATCTCATTTTGTAGTTCTGCTGAGATAAAAATAAAGAAGCAGAACTCATATAACATTTTTAAAAGCCATTTAAACTTTATTACGTACAGCTTGATGCAAAAGCTGACATAGCAAATAAAAAAAGTGCTATATTAAACCCACAGCTGAGGAGTTGAGAAATGATGAAAATTTTAGAATAATTTCAACCACTGAAGAACTGCAAACATACAAAAAAAAAAAAAAAAAAAAAAAGCAAAGAGTGCACCAGTACTAACATAAAACTATTTAAATTCATTTTTACCAACCAATAGCTAACCGAGTCCTGACTTGTGCACTTACCAGGAGTTAAAACCCCTTTGCCAGATTCATTCAAAAAACTAGATTTTAGAAAATGCGTATTTTAACAAAACTATATATAAATGCACAAAAATAGGTAGAGAATTTCTTGTGCGCTTTACTTTTCCAAGGAAGGTTAGACTAGTTGGGGAGGGGGGGAAGGAAAGAGGATGGAGATGGAACATCCATAACTAATCAGCTCTCACAGAGCACGTTCTGGGAATAAGGACACTGGGACTGTCAAAAATCTGCGACCAATGTGTGTCACATATACTGTAACATGTACAACTTTATAACTTACGGAAATGGGGCAATATATTGAATGAAGAACATAGTTTCATATATGTCAAAGACTTCCTCCAACAGTGTTCATGTTTTTTTTTGTTTTGTTTTGTTTTAAGGATGGCTGTTGTCTCCAATATGATCCAAAATAATTACTTCAAATGTAATTGTCTTTCTGCGTTCCAAAATGATCATTTAATTGAATTCCATTCCATGTTGAGGATAACAGAAAATAATTAGGATCCAAAGAGATAAATACCCAGCATGATTTTAGTTAATATGAGAACCTGGAAGACAGTGAAAAAGCCATTAAGTCTCACTGAAAGGAAACAAAGCTTTTAAATAAATAAGCCATCCTTACAGCAGTGTCCAGAGACAGTGTGAATGATACAAGTGCACTCCATGTGCTCTAATACTAACACTCAGTATAAGTTTCTAAAGGAGCAAGACTAAATCAGAGACTTCGAGTCAGAGCTCTATTTTGAGAAAGAAAGTTTTTGTAAGTCATTGAAAGAACAGAATGCAACCTTCATCAAGAACATGTTTTTGAAATTCATCTAAAATCCTTCCAGTAAGGACAAGAAGAGAGATGACCCTATTTTAAGAGAATTTATGTATACAGATATGCACAGACAGGGTAAAGGAATACTTTATGTTAATAAACAATCAGAAGTCTTAAATACGCAAACCTTGAAAATTTGTGAACTATCGCAACAGAAACGCATCCATGAAGTTTTCAAAATGAACCTTAGAGTAATTCTAARGATGTCTATTTCCAACAGTAAATTCTGAACTGCATTACAAATATTAGGAAAAATCCTTCTGTTAGAATACACTGATGAATATTTGAGCATGTCAAAGTTTACAGATTCTCAAAACAGTCCTCACAGTATGCAGACAACACAGGAGCTAGTTACTTTCAACAGGAAGATGGCAGAAAGTCTGGAGTGAAGAGTATCCTTCAAAATGAAGTTTTCAAAAACTGCCAAAAACTTGATCATGGCCGAATGTTCAAAGATAGCTAAGAAAGGTCAGTGTGAGCCCATGATGTGAGAGTGCTTAATAGCAGCAGCTTTCAAGATCGTGAACAGGAAAACATTCATGTCTGGAAACATAGGTAACATGTAACGAATACAGTTTGGTGGCTTACAGAAGAGTAAAAGCTTGATACATTTCAAAAGAATGCTTAAGAATTCATCATGTATCTACTAGCCTCCTTCTAAAACTGGGAATAAGAAGTCTCTCTGTCTCGGAAGAATCTGCTAGAATAGCCAACTGTGGACTGCACAACAGAAAGGAAAAGTCATCAACATCTACAACTGCACCTTTCACAAGATAACGATTGTCTGGTAGTCTCTACACTACAACAACGGGCTCACTTTATCGCACAACTGTTGTTTAAGAGTTGTTGTTTTAAAATATACACCTGGGAGGTAACACTGGTGGAAGAATTTGAAAAATTCCAGATAAATGTGAAAGAAAAAAAAAAGAGAACATGCAAGTAAAAAAAGTTTCATAAAAATGTTTTTAAACTCTTTTATAGAAAGCAAAATTGTTCTAATAGTACAGAAATAACCGATGACTGGAGTATACATTACATACCACTAAAAGTGCACGCATAAAACTTCAGCAATTTAAAAATAACTTTACAGTATGAGTTCAGTCAGCTCTAGCTTGTATGATTTATAGCAAGTCAACACACACACAGGTGACTAGAAAATACAAGATTAAGTGCCTGAATCACACACAGATCAATGGTATGTCATTCAGGATCAAGACCACAGGAAGCCATTAATATTTACGATTGTTTACTTCTAATATATGTTGGCATGGACTACTTACGAGGATTTAAAATCAGAACTGACTTTTCTCAGCTATGCAGTAATACAAATAGTAAAGGCATCTTAGGAAAAATACGCATGTATTTTCCACTTAACTACTTACATCCTCTCATCTATTGAATACTGATCTAAATGAAAATTTTAAAGAATCATTAAGAACTCGAATGAATAAAGCTTATTTTTATTCCTAACCTAAATCATGAGGAAGTATGAGAATTATCTGTCAGTATCGTTTATCAAATAGCTGAAGTCTAGCTGTCTTTCACAGCTACCTAACAAGATCTGTTCAGGCAGACTATTCAATTTCTTATAATCTTTTTCTTTTCTTAAATTATCATCTTAAAGATTTTATGCAGAGCTTTTACCAACAAATTATTTTCTTTTAATATAAATAGTCCCCATAATTTGGGGAATATCATTGCAGGGCATGGAAGAAGGTGAAACTTCAACTGATTAATTCGGGTTAAGTGATCCAGTGCATCCTAAAGATGTGGAACAGCTTTTTACAGTAATTTGTACTGCACTTGAACAAGGTGATGATGCATTCTTGAAGAGAATGTAACACCACTATAAAAATTTTTTATTGCCTAGTAAAAATTAACTGTGCTAGTAACTTATAAATGGTGTTTGCAATTCTGAGGCTGTTCCCCTGGCTTCAACAATAGGACCTGAAAAGACAGCAAAAAATGTTTCAAAGCTCATGCAGTCAGCCTGCCAGTGCTTGAAACATCTTCAAGTGAAGATAATCAAGGGCTATTAAACAGCAACACAACTTTGCTATTTTTAGGCAGCATTGAAGATGAAGAGTTAAAATAGGGCTGAACCACATAATTATAAAACTGATTTTTTTTTTTTTTTTAGATTTAATTGGATCGAACTACAGTATGTTGTTTCCTCTCAGACTTAAAAATACTTACCTGCAATAAAAATATGTTTTTTAATAGAATTTTGAATACTTATCCATTCTTATCAGTAGGTTAGTTTCCTTGTCAATGTCTGCTTTCATCTCTATCTTTATCAATTAAATGTTGCTAGCAAGTAATTTCAGAGTGACAATCATATTGTTACAGATTTGAAGGGAAAGAAGAAGGGAGAAGAAAGGAAGGGAAAGACAAAAGAAGGAGGAGAGAAGGAAAATGAAAGGGGGAGAGAGGAGTTACTATGTTAGCACAGCATGTCCTCACAGGTTCAAGCCAGAAAATGACAGAACTGTCCTGGTTACCAACAATTAAAGTAACTTCTCTTCAACTATTACTTGTTTCAAGAATAGGTAAAATATTTATTACAATGTATCAGACATCAGTTTCTCCACACACACTGAAGAAACTATGTCTGGGTATTACAACAGGAAATATGTGTCAGAGCTGTCAACTAAAAACATCCCACAACAGTATACCCACAAGATTGAGTGAAGGATTCTCAGCCAGATATGCCTCTTGAAACTATTTTTATTTGTGAATGGGTTAAAAACTATTTTTATCCGTGAATGGGTTCAAAACAGTAATCAGTGAAATCAACAGATAGGCAAAGAACAGTTTTTCCTGAATAAAGTATTTTTCTTCAAGTTCCCCTACAAAGTTAACAAAGATAATGGGAAACAAGCAAATTCTAACTTTGGGGAAAAGCATATTGTTCACCACCACTTCTAATGATACTCTCATTAAAACTCTGTCCCTGCAGTTACAAAATTGCAGGTAATTATACACTATTGGACATGAGATAAGATATACCTCTTTCTACTGAGGAAGGCATACACAAATCTACCATCCCAATTGTGTGTATAGTATACTGATTACATTATAAAGGCATAATGTCCCTGTTCAAGCAGCTCTACTTTAATTTCAAAGGTTTCCTAGTTTTCCCTGTCAACATCCAGAGCTCACCAAGCCTTCACTAGTCAGATATAGTGAACGCACGTAATACCATGTGCCTCATTCAACAAAGCAGTGAATTTTACCATCCTGTTGGATATCTTTGTGAAATAAACTGTTAAATAGCAAATACCATAAAAGCAAAAATTGTAACACTGCTTAACTACTTAAGATTGCCACATCCATTAAGTTCTGAAACACAAGACGGTTGTGTTTCCTACCTCCTTGAGTTAGCGGACATCGATGTGAGCCTAATGCTGAACTCTCCCTCTCCGCTCAGTTCATAAAACATTTAAAATTATCTCGAAAACAATTCTTTAAGGTATAAAGTATCCTTTCTAACAAATTGTTGTTTTTACTTTTTTTTCTCTTAAATATCTTCTTAAATATTATTAATCCCATTGTGATCCAGCCACAAAAAGAATCTATTTCACTTCAATGAATAAACTGAACAGTACAATTCCATGTAAAARGGCACTGAGTTAATAAGCCACGAGTATGTGACTATCAGTAATACATGACTGAACAGTAAGTGTTCTCCACATTTTAAACAATATCCTTAGATTTACAGGATTAAT
The DNA here is from genome assembly GCF_003343005.1 of Rhea americana. NCBI lineage: Eukaryota > Metazoa > Chordata > Aves > Rheiformes > Rheidae > Rhea > Rhea americana. Next base: position 637,568 of record NW_028185038.1, on the reverse strand, counting down.
TTAACTGTCTTTTCTCAATTTATCAGCTGGAGATATTACTGTTACTTTGAGGATGTCATAAAGTGTCACTCCACATCAGTATATAATTATAGAGAACAACACAAACGAGTCAACAAGTCGGGGGAAAAATGCAGTTCTTTAAAAACGAAAYAAAACAAAACAAACAAACACTAAATTTTCTCATAGAATGAAAAACACAACTCACAAATACATTTTTGACAATACTGCGTAACTATCACAAATTATTTCCTAAACAAATCTTCCTTCCCAGGAAGAAGCCCTCAAAATATTAATTACTTTTGTCTCAAATTCTTAATTCTGCTTACAGTACTGCCTCAGTAGAAACTTTAATCAATCTCCCCTCTCACTTTGTAAAAAATAAGTAAAAAAAAAATAAATAAAAAACCACACACASAGACACAAAAAGGAAGCTCTGTTTTTGTAAAGCACTTAAGTCCAGCACTCCACAATGGTAGGATGCCCTCAACTAAATGAATATGGAAAATTTCTTTAGGAAAAAAACATACAGAAACAGACGGATTATGTAATAAAGCACATGGTAAAGGCTTATAAAACACTAAGGCACTCCTGATTTTATGAAAGTTTGCTCTGCCAGAACAACAACAAAAATCCAAAAATACACCACAAATGAAGGATTAGTATTTTACCACTGACAATGCAGAAAGACTTTTTTTTCAGTGAGAAACAGTGACAATTGCAAGGAGATACAATACTACTGGAGTAGTTCGAAAGAAAGTTGTTCACCTTGCTGTGGTTGCAGTGCTTTTCAAAACTTTATGGCCTTTGGAAACTAGATTTCAGATCCCATTTACTCCAATGGGCAAAACTTGCTAACACATTCCTATCCATAACAGCACTATTTATGCTTTCCAGTACACAGGACTAGAAATTGAGCAGATATAAATATTCTCAGAAGATGAAGTACTAAGCCCAAATTGCATAAGGTATTGGGGGAGTGGGGGGAGTTGCAAAAACTAGCTATTTAATCAACAAAGAAATACTTGCTTTTCTTAAGAGCTCTTATGGAGATCTTCTGTCTCTCTTGAAAAAAAGAGTTACTTCACTTCCTTCCCCCCAAGAAAATGCCCAGTGGTAACAGGTATGTTACCCATTTCTTTGTGGTATATGTTAACTGCAAAGAGATACATGTAAGTCCTCTCTGCAACAGAGAGAAATTTGGAGAGCTGTGCCTCTCAAAGAGTGTACTGCCAGGAATAGTCACTCTAAATTGAACAGCTCAAGACCAAAAAGTATATTCCTGATACAATGCGATGAACTTTGTAACCCTACTAGGCAAATACTCTTTTAGTACTCATTAATGAGAAGTCACCCGAGAAACAGGAATAGCAATAGTAGGAGATCTGTGAATGAGAATCCTATATGAATTTTTGTTTGGTGAGCAAAAAAAGGAAGATAACCCAGGTTTCTGTTACAATAAATAGCAAGGTGACAAAGGTTTTGTCTTTAGTATTTTTACAGGTTTGGCTTTCTAATGTAACTATAGCCTTTCAAAGTTAGGCCAGGGTTTGCCCCCACCATTTATAATAATGCAGCTATTTGTGGAACTATGCTTAAAACAACGATCCAAGTTTTTTTTTTTTTTTAAAAGGATTTTTTTATTTTGTGTAGAAGGCATGAATTCATTTCCAAGTAAAAGGATTATTAAGAAACACACTTCAACATGTATCCAAAAGCTACACAGGAGGAAAAGAAAATTTATGGTTAGCTTACAATATATACTTTGGGGCATTAATCTGTATACTGAATAGAACTGTGGGCTGAATATAATTTAAGATAGAAAAAGAAATACTATTATTTTACAGTGACATTGAAGCAAAAAGTATGTTGTGCTTGTACTACTGGAAGTGAGATTTTACAGGAATTGTATTGGACTGTCAGCTCTTAACTCCACAGCTGAGAACTCTCAATTGAATAAATACTTGAGGGTCCTTTTCCTATGAACAGCAACCTTCAACATTAATAGATCAACAGAAATCTTAGATTGGCTTTGCTATACTTTGATTTTTCCTGTTTGTGATGTAGCCCTCTGAAAAATACTAATCTGAGTTTGACTCTCCTAAGTAAAAAGAGAAAGGTGTTAAAAAGCAATTTAAAACATTTGTATTCACTTTTTAAATGCATGTATTTATTAAAAGGAATGTTGGTCACTACTGAAATGTAAAACAGATCTTTGCAAATCAGACGTGAGAACTGCTCTTCCAAACTGCTATAACTGTTTCTGAGAAAAATGTGATTTAGTATGCTCCCCTTTTTTACTACAGATAAATATAAAACATTATATATGGAAAGAATGAAAAGAAACATTACACCAGCTGACATAAGGAGCAATCTCGAGTTTGAAAAATTAGAATGACATCTCAGGAAGGAAGGATTCAGACAGCATCTCTGACACAGAGAGAATACACAATACTGTGCTCTATAATCCCTTTTATGGGTATCTCTCTATGCACATAACTACATAATCTCTTCTAATCTAGGAAAAAAAATTGTGAGACATTCATCTCACAGTCAATCATACTGTTGGAACTACCCCCATCTCTCTATTAGTGGAAGGAAATCTAAGGTAATTGTAGTTTTCACCTTCCAGCTGAGTGCCTGAAGTTAGCGTGGAGCATAATTTAGAGTCACACGTTTACAATCATCCAGCCCTTGAAAAACCAAACATTTAAGCAAATACGTTTTAAACAGGTCAAATATGACAGTAATTTGATCAACTCTGATACTTTACGTACCTGATGAGGGACCTTAGTATACGCAAGTTTACGAATTAGAAATTGTATTGTCTATGCACAGCCTCAACGTCAAGGCAAGTGTGCCCTTAATTTTTAATCATAATGTGGATCTCTAAATTCACTAAAGTTTTTTATATACCTTCAGAAAAAATACAGTTCATTAATTCTCTGATCATCATCTGCACCACACACAAATGAATTTGCATTAGCTGCCACAGATAAATCACAGAGAGGAACACGACATTCAATTTTTCAAAAAGCCAAATGTGATCCCCCCCCCCCCCCAAAAAAAAGAGCGCGCTATGCAATCCAAAAAATGAAATGCTGAAATTTTGTAAATATCTCCATAGTTCCTACAGTACCAAGAAAAACAGAAGGTTTATCTAGAAATATTTTGTTATTATAAAAGCATTCAGTTATACCGATCATAGAAAATACGTCATTTGCCAAGTCAGGTGCTAAGAATTAGCATCTTAAAATAACCTTCAACAATAGTGCTTTCGAAGAAATAAAGTAGTTTACAATCTAAGAAAATTTTCTAAAATATTAAGCCACATTACTACTCACGTACGCAAATACTTCACAAGCCCTGAAACAGAACAGAAAATCATTGTATCCCATTGCTCATTATGCCCCACAACTCTTGCCTATGCTGCTCTAAATTCTTTCTATTGTAACAGAATACATCAAGAAATAAGTAAAGTATTTTTAAACATACGGAAATGTTTCTTAGTACTATAGTTCTTTAGATGAAACAAAACCTAAAAGGAGTATTTATTCTTTTAAGTGTCACATCAGTTGCTGACTGGCATAAAACAGTTTCACTTTCTTCTCTTCCTGCATTAGGTACTTCATTGTAAAATCTATCTAGTAAAATCCTATCCTATTTCTCAAAATTTTCCAGAAGTAAAATTGACAAAAATCTAAGTAGGGCTGAYAGAATTCTTTTCTAAATTTTTAGCAGATCAAATACACAGAAAGAATTCTTAACGGTGTCAGCATTCAATTTTTTTCAATTTTTTTTCTCTCTCTTCCCCCCCTCTCTCCCACAAATACTCAACAGGTTTAAGTTTTCTACAGGGCCATTCTCCCACCAAAAAACTTGCCAGTTTGTTAAAAACAAACAAAAAAATACTAGCCCCCACCCCCTGAATAATTTTAATAGTGTTCCACTTAAAATTGGCAACCTTCCTGCTTTCTCAGCCTCTTGGGTACTTACGGGCTGCTGTGTAGCCTGGCTCTATCCTGACTCAGCAGCTGAGCTGCTGTAAGGCCCCGTATCTCTATACTGACTCATTTAACAACGCAAGGGACAATTCATTTCAAGCCTTCGCAAACTTCAATGCTTCGTTTCAGTTTGCAAAAACATTTTTAAATGTTTATGTTTTGAAACTTCCTGGAGAAATGCAGTTGACGTTTTTGGCCATCACTAAGTGCTTAATAACTAAATTTCACATCAGATTTTACAGGAAGCAATCAGTATGTATCTAAAGAAAAAAGAAAACAAAAAGAATAGTTTAATTCAAAGTATGAGGAGTCTGGAACTGTCAGCTGATTTAGTCAAATTACTGCATTTTACAGACGAAGCTGTGTATACGCTATCATTCTTGTACATAGACTTCAATAATTTTGACTATATATTTTTCCTCTCAGCTGACCGTGATTAAAATTGTAATTTATTTAGAAGACATACATTATGCTCTTAAACATGCATGTTTTACTCTCATTTATTCCATTTAGGGAACAGTGATTTAATGTTGCACATATGAAGCCTGACTTTTAATCAAGTTGATTCTCTCTGGAACAAAGGCCAAAGACTTATTAGAAATCAAATGTTAAAGAATCCAAGATATAACCTGTATTCAGTCTTCAAAACAGATTCTCTATCCTGTTTTTATAATAGGATACTATATCAACTATAAGTGGAACTCACATACAGGTAGCCTGCAGACAATTCTTAAGTGCCATCAAACGCTTTGTAATACCCGGACTGAAACAAAAGCAGTCCAACAGTTTTAACACGGTATAATTAGATTTGTCATACACTTACACCTGTATGAAAAGTATATATTAGGAAATGATAAATTTACACACACAAAAACCATGTTTTTTACTGTGTTAAATACTAGAATTTAGTAATCTAGGTTTTAAGTATTTGCTAACATCTGTTACAGTGCCCTGAGAAAACATGTGTAGGTGGTAGCGAGAATACTGAACAAACAATACATTCCAGTGAAATATTTCATTACTGTTACTTAGCCAATAAATAATAAAAAACAAATGTAATGTACTGCATTAATCACTATTTGCAATTTTAATTTTATGATAATTTAACATGACTGTGTTAGGATAGCAAATTCTAAATATCTAAGTTCTGCGTAGAAGGCAGAACAGAATCAGAACAGTAACTGATTTTCTTCACTAGATTTGTAAGAGGCTAAAGGTGATTGATAAMATGAAAAACATCATGGAAATTTGATCTGAATCTGATTTACTATTTTACAATACTCAAAAGGTATTTTGAAACAATAATTTGTTCTAAGAATTCACCAGGTCTATATACAACTGACAAAAGTGCACCTTTTAGTGGTCACCAAAATTATCTTTTATCCATTGATCACCTTTATTTTCCTCTGACGTAATAACTGCACCAATTAATTTTAAATTACTAACCTAATGAAAAGAACCCATGTTTCCAACAAAAAAAGCAAGGGAAGTAAGGGTCATTAACCTCATCTCAGTTGAGCAAAGACACTCACCTTTCCCCACTTAAGGAATCATCCACCTAATTATTGTGTGACCAGGATTTCTTAAGCAAAACTGATCTATTTTTTGGAACGGTTAGATACTGGGGGGAGTATGTATAGGAAACTTTCAAATACTTCTCTCTACTATGTAATCGAAGTATGGAGAAAGATGTGTTATGTATGTATGTGATAATGACCTGGTAAAGCATTATGAAATAAACATTTAAGGTTACATTACACTATTGCTTTATATTTTTAAATGAGGTTTTACATCCAAAAGAAGGCTAGATTATTAAAATGGAACTGTTTTCAGTCCTCTCAGAATGATAAATTGTGGTGTTCAATAATCCCCTATTTCTGATAAAAATTCATATTTTAATTATTATTCTGTTTATGAAAATCAACAACATATGAAACACCATACCTCTCAAAGCACTGGAACAATGGATCCTGTATTTATCTTTCTTGAAACTAATCAGCAATACCACCCACCTTGAATGTAATTCAAGACAGCATAATAAAAGGCAGTCTATGAGAACAATGAAATATTAGACAAAGTAGGTACGCTTTACTGAACTAGATAGGGTAAGTTTAGAGTCTTCTTTTGAATCTCTTACTTACGAATATGCATGAGTGACATTAAAAGGGTATATTTTCAGGAGTCTGAATAAGGTGAGGGATAAAACAACAAAACATCCTTATGTAAAGGTAAAACATGAAACATTGGTTATGGATAGTGAATGGGAGAAAAACCTGACAGTGTATAGACTCTAAGGCAGTGCATGTGATAAACAAGCAAATAGCAGTCTAAGTGCTGTCCTTCACCACTTCAATTTCTCTCTAGAATCCAAAATTTCAATGGCTTGTATATTAAACAAAAACCCTTTTTATCACTTTTCCCTATATCCACTAGAATAGATGATATTTAACATTCACATCAGTCAGAGAAAATCCTGCAACAGCCATTCATTTTCATTTACAATGATTGCTAGTGGTTAGCTTGCAGGAAAGAATGCAAGGAGTCTGAAGCATGCCTTACATATGACTGCACATCTTTCAAGGGAAAGGCTCATGATCTGCCGAATTCTTTTTAACAACAGCATTTTACCACAGCATGAAATTACAGTTTCATGATATAGATCCAAATAGAGGGGAGAAGGGGGGAAAAAAAAAGAAAAAAAGATTACATTTCTGTATAGATCATCTTACCCTTTTTAACAGAGCATAAACATCTGCATTGATCTACCACAGTTTGCATATAAAAAATGAGACAATTCAGTGGGATTTACATCTTGGAAAGCATTTGGGGTTTGTGCAAACAGAACTACTTCCTGCCAAACCATAGCTCAAAATAGCTACCCATAATAAAATGCTCACTCAAATTCATATGAGGCCACAAGGTCAAAAATAACATAGAAAGAAAATCTTCAAACTGAAAGCAAAATTTTTGACTGCAAATGGAGAAAGAAACATATAAATAAGATTTAATAAGCACATATAACTGTATATGCTTAGAAAAGAGAAAAGGGAGAGAAAGAATAGAAATGCTATTCACACTTCTGGATAAACTCAGCTTGGCTAAAAGAGTTCAATTAGCAGATACAGTCACTTCTTGAAAAGAAACAAAACACTACACAACATAAATGCCTCCTATGTATCAGGTCTATTTAAATTTTATTTCTATGCATAGTTTTCATTAGTTTCAAGGAGAGGCTACATAAATAATCTTATTAGCAAAAAATAGTTTCTTCTAGCTTTTGGGATTTTATTCCCATCACTGACTTAAGTATCACATACACACACACTCTTAAAAATTCTGAAATGGAAAGTATATTAGAATTAGGAGAGATTATGCATAGCTGTTTTTTAAAAAAAAGAAAAAAAAAAGATAACCGAAGCATATTTGTTCCACATACATGCACTCTACAAAGAGAAAAGGAGCAAAATGACAATTCAGAAGTCTGATTTATTGATTTATTTATTAAGAATTAAGCCAGCTTTCCTACATTAAGAAACTTTCATATTATTCCTGCTAAGAACATGTGCACAGGTGCCTTTCTAATTTATCAGATCAGATATGTGGGCTCTTTCTAACCTTTCTTGAAAAGGAATCCAGAAAAATGGGATTTAAGAGGGGGCAGACAAAAAGACATTCATCCCTCAAAAAACAACAACAAMAAAAAAAAAACTCCCCAACTTCTAGAGCACATCTTCACAATAAATGATTTTGAAATTAAGTTTTTACAGCTTTCATTCAAAAGCAAAAAAATTACATGCTGTGTTCGTACCTGCATATGTGTTACCAACACAACAAGGAAACAGAATGTTTATTTTAGAAGACAATAGAAGTTGCCGCAATGGCCATGAAAACTATCAAGGAAATGCACTTTAGTAACTTCCTGATGTTGCTATTCTTCCTCAAATAGTGTTTTATTCAAACTTCTCCAAACAGAACTCTAGTTCATGAAGAAAAGGTGTAATTAATTTTTCAACTGTACTGCTCCATCAGAATTAGATTTCCTTTTTTAGAGAAGTCTCATTAAGAGCATCATCTTGCATTTAGATTCTTTAAATAGGTAAAGTGTACAGATTTAAGAAACGAATGAAATGTCATTGTAATTTGGAATTTTAACACTGCCATATAATGTATAAGTATACATAGCATCTTGTATACAGTCATTGGTTTTTACAACCTAGGAATACGCTTGCAGTAACACTACAGTAAAATAAAATGGTTCATGGAAAATGTATTTTTCCATGCTCTTCAAGAGTATTCTAGTTTTGGCATCATATATGAAGCTTCTTTGTAATTCAGCAGGGAATTTCCAAAAAAGCAGTTCATTCATCTTCTCTATTGGATGCAACAGAAGGAAATAGAAAATAACTAAAAATACACAAACAAAAACACCACACAGGTAACTTGAGGATCTGGTTACTAAAATGAAATCTGTGAAATGGTAAAACTTGGTTCACTCTAAGCCCAATTGTGAGGGCAAACATAACAATGAATCAGTAATTTTCCTACAGTAACCAAGTAACTATATGTGCTTATTCAACTATAAGAAAAATCGTTAAAAACCTGAAGATTAACAATTACATGTATGTCAAAAATTAACAGGTCTGCTATCTTTCAAGATGTATTCATTGAAATAAATTGTATAACATTTACCTGTATCCAAGCGCTTTACAGGGGACTCATCATCAACCTCAGAATCTCCACATGCACTCCTTGATCTTTTCCTTGGGTGCAGAAGTGTCTCCAACCTTGGAAGGACTACAGACAAAAAGGTTTTGGTCCCTAGCTGTGGAGAAGTTGGCTGGGTTTCAGTGTTCTTTGCAGACTTTTGGGGGCTTATACTTTTCGATTTGCAGAAGAGAATGGATGTACGTCTGTTTACATCAGTTGATGACTCAGCTACAGCAGAAACAGTCGACTCATTGAGATTACTGTCAAGTAAGTGTTCTGGAGTGTGTCCATTTATTTCTTTCTGAATGGAAGTGCTATATAATTCATTATCAAATTTTACTCTTTTGTAAAGCTTACTCTGCTCTGGATTGAGTTCTACTGGTTTGAGGGTTGGTGGTTCTGAATTAGTCTCCAAGTTTGAAGGAAGAGGTAATGCATCTGATGGTTCAAGTTTAGGGGGAGATTTATCTCCTGAAAAAATTATAAATAGAGTGTGATTTTTGAAAACTCGTAGTTAGAAAGTCTATTATAAAACTCACTATAAATGTGCAGCCCACCAAATAAATTGCTGTTTGGAAACAAAGCATAACACTTTAAAAACAAACCTTGTCTAGCAACAATCTGTCCTAGTTAGTAGTTCCTACTTTTATACTGGGAATGTAACATGGATACAAAAGTAGGCGTTTATAGTATTTGGTGTGTTAAAAATTTACACTTGAATAAATACTTTTTACTTCTAATGCAGTAATGTTAATTTCATAACTAAAATCTAAGAAATCTTTTTTTTATATAAAAAACTGGGGTGGTGTACAATTTATATGTTAAATGCAATCACACCATCATTAAAATAAAATGTTCAATAAATTACATTTTATAATTTTGAATATTCATCTTATCTGCCTAGCGCAAATTTTATCAGGTAAGCATTTTTTTTTTAAAAAAAATGGTATTTCTAACCTGATCTATTAGACTGAGCTAGTGTGTGTTATAAAATGTACAGACAGACAAGTTTTGCAAAGCTGCTTTACAATTGTGGATAGCAGTTTTATTTATCAAAAAACAAAGTCTTGCTGTTTTACTAGCCACTATTTGGCAAATACGCTTTGCAGACTTGACAGGAGAAGTCAGAAAAACCACCCTCTACCAATTTTTTCTTCCTTCCCCTTCTGTTACGCAGTTATTTCCCAGTTAATTTCAACAGTCCCATGCCGGGAAAAGGCAATGGAGGTTTTACTGTGAGTGTACAGAACTAAATTTAGCTTTTCATCCCAAGAGATGATAAAACAAAACAAAACAAAAAACACATTCTACTCTCAAGAGTGTTCCCAAATACAAGCAAAATAACTTTGTAACACAAAATTATCAACAAAAATACACATGGATATTAAAACTTTCTAGCTTTAGCAAGAGGAATCTTTTAAAATACAAATTAATATGGAGAAAGCAAATGCTTATTCTAGAAAAGCTGCATGAAAACAACGTATTCAACAGAAGCATTCATGCTGTCAAGTAAAATTCTTGTTTAGATGATTTTCTACCTGAAAAAAGCTGTGAAACATCAAGAGTTTAAACCCTGTACCTGCAGCAGATTAAATATTATCTATGTATTGTTTTGATTTTTGGCTCCACAATACTTATTTTGAAATCAATGACTTGTGCATATCAAAAAGACTGCTCCATCTATATAAGGTATAATTCATATTAATAACATAAATAGTTAAAATAAAGTTATATGTTCACATCCTTTGAAGGAATACCAGAATTAGAATTGATAAATAGTATTTCAAGATGACCTTAAGAATGAGGTCCATAGGCAGATAAACAAATATAAGCATCAGCTCTTCTAAAAAAAAAAAAAAAAGTCTGTTAAGAATGGCCTGTAATTTTGAACAAATTCTAACTTTCTTACAACTAATTTGAAAAGATTCACATAAAGATTTAAGCACAGAAACACACTTAAAAACTATTTAGATACTACAAGASTAATTTCACTGAGTTACTTTGGTACCATATGCCACGAGAGTTTAGAATACAATTTGTCATGTGCTTAAGATTCAAAACAGAATTGTTAAAGGTAATTTATAGCAATTCTACACTCGGCTGATGTAGAGATTCCCTTTTTTGCCACAAGGATTCTACTGATTACTTTCTGATTACTTTATCTCTCTTTACTACAGCTTCTTCCTTTCATCCTCCAATTACATTCCATTTCAGGTTCTAAATTTGAACTAATATTTACTATTCTTGACTATATCATAACTATCACCACGGTGTCAATCACCTCTGAATAATGCTTTTTATTATGTTTTTAAAAGTAAGCATTTCAGACCAAATAAAGTAGTTACTGGTCAGAGATTGTATCTACACTTTTACACTACTATTTGTACAGCTGCTGCCAACAATAAAAATGTTGATCTAGAAGTAACAAAGAATAGAGTATTTATTATCTGCCAGAAAGTACATTCCTAAATAACTATATTCACWGGCACCATTACTGAAAGAGGGAAGAAGTGGGGTGAGGGGAAATACACACACAAACTCCAACAATCACTAAACATTTTGAGAACATTTAGCACCTCAAAACTTAATGCTAAGTTATATGCTGATTCAAATATGTTTTTTTCCATCAYTGTCCTTCAAATCTCAAGCAAGTTACAGATTCGAAAACCATTCTCTTAATCACTCTAAGAATTAAACATCAAGCTGCTGTATGAACTGCATTTAAGGACAGTCATTTTATTCAGTTCAGCTTTCAAAAATTTTGATAGCATCAAGCTGCTCCATACAGACTACTGTTTTTATCATGCTTTCACTTTCCTTCCATTTTTTCCTTCCTCATCCAATACTGTTAGTCAAGTTGTGACATGCCTATCTCTCTCTCTCCTCAATAAAAATAGGTAATAAAATAACTTTTTAGAGAAGAGAATGTAATGCTGATCCTGGAACAAACTGCCAATAACGCTCTTTATCCCGTCTCCTCCCCTGCCTCCCCCCACACCCTCACCAAGAGACTGGATTTTCGTTGGCGTCATTTAAGAAGGAGTAATAAAATTATCAGTAGCCGATTTCAAAGCAAAAAAAAAAAAAAAAAAAAAACCACACATAACATTCAACTGTAACCTGAGGTCAGGTCTTCCTGTATGTTGCTCTCACTAAAACCAGCAGGAAACACAGAGTAGGTAAGGATCTGAGATCACTATTTTGAGGAGGCAGAGAGGCACAAACAGAAGGGCAGTCAGATGTGGCAGCCTTGATTATAAAACATTGTTTGGTGAATCCCATCACTAGTTAGTGATGCAAACCAAAGCAAAGAAGCAAAACCAAACTAACCCTCCACTCTCCCAAAACAGTCTGCATTAAAGGACAGAACGGCAACAAAAGACAGTATAGTGGCTGTAGTTTTAAGTGCCTTTGATTTAAATTCACATAATCTCTCTATATATTTTGGTATGTAAGTAGATTTCCAAAAGTACTAAGATGCACTGAGATTTCCAAATTCTTTTCCGTTCTAATATTGTTTGCATTTTAATTTCCTAACAGATTTTTTTTTAAAATCTTTGCTACTGTGAAATATAAGGGAGGGATAAGGGGATGTGGCTAAAAAGATCATGATGATAGTCTTAAAATATTAATTGTAAATAAGCACTATATGTCCACTTAAAAATAAACTAAAATGTTTATTTAATTTAATTCACATGGTTAGAGCACCTGATTGAAGAGGTCCACAACAGTACTGAGTTAAATACAGTTTAAAAATCTTACCTTCTTCTTCTCCTTCTTGTTCTAATGCTGCAGCTTCTTCTTCAAAACTTCCAATACCTGATTCTATTTGAGGAGCTTGATTGTGTTGCTGACTTAGTTTGTTGCGGATAATGCTTATTTCTTTCTTTAACAGCTTTGCTCTTTTGCTCCTTGACCCACTGGATTTCATTGCACAGGTGAGATCAAGCTTTTCTAACAACTCTCTCAGCTGTTCTTCTAAGGACATATGTACTCTGTTTGCAGGATTCAGTAACCGATCCACTGAAGTCAAAATATGTATAATTGAAAATATGTTAGTGTTTACCAGAATATTAACAAATATACTAAAAGGAAAAAAAAATAAAATCATGTGCTGGAATTAAAAAAATATCAAAAACCTACTTCAATTACAGTTTTAGCAGCTTTACTGTCAGCAGTGAAGAACTGTTGAAACAAACTCCTACTACGTAATATTATTAGAATTCTTCTTGATCAGGATTGTGTTTAAGAAAACTAAGTAGAGGGACAAAGAATTTTTAGCTATGAAGGAAGACAGCTTAATAATAAGTAATTTGCTGCTTTTCAAAGAGTGAGATTATAAACAAAGTATGTTATTTTTCCTTCACTGCTACATATCTTGGCTTTCTGAGTTTCCAAGTGAAAAGATGACTTGAATTCTCAATATTACAAAATTGCTCATTTTTTATTGAAGAAAAAAGATAGAACTATTATTAAACATTAAATTTCTAATTCAATAGGTAGTTTAAGAGTGTGTTTATATTTACACACACTGGCAGCTATGCTCTATGACTTATGAGCACATGATCATGTGAAAGAAAGCACTCAAAATTTAAAACCCATTTTCACATACATTTTTTAAATTAGGCTCTAAGCTTGTTAAAAATGAGAATCTAGAAGACTGTTTTCTAATGATAGAAGCAGTAGAAGAGAATCAACTGAATCATCAAAAAAAAGTCTGTAGTTAGAAAAAGAAGTATTTCTCATCAGAAAACTGAACAGGTATGATTTTAAAGATATGTATGGTATTTAGAGACTGTATTTAATAAAAACTTAACTAAACAAGAAAAAAAATCAAAAATATCTTACCATCTTCCCATGAGAAAGGTTGGGGTGACTCAAGTTTAGGCCGTTCAGGTAAGTGCATTCCAGTTTCATTATTATAACCGATTCCTTCAGCATCTCGCCTAGCTTGCCTGAGAACAACACCTCCTTGATCTCTTAACCGCACTGCAGCTCTATAGAATATTGTATCTTTTGCATTATATTTCATACAGTTATCTATGATAAGATTGAAGTCTTCTTCAAACTCACTGAGGTTTCTATAGCCTTGAGCATCTAACCGTTTTCTCATGGTAGAAAAATCCATTGGATGTTTAATATGATCCAAATAATCCGGAACCTTTGAATAAATATTTAAGGCAAAAATGGTGTAAACGTAATCAAATTATTTTGTTACAAAATAACATTAGTTATTAATAGATTCAGTTTTTTTTCTCCTCATATTTAATAACACCTTAAATCAAGAGCTGGGAAATGTAGTTTAGAATTGCACACTTTGATCCTGCACACATTTACACACCAACTGAAGTTTACATATTGCATGATTCTACATCCTAGATAATAAACCACAATTCTAATAACAGTTACCCAAACTACTTATTTTTATTCTTTGGAAGAATACGTGTGTGCACATACATGTACAGACATACAAATATACATATGTATACACATACATATGCACATACACACACAGGTACACCCTAAGACAATCTAGTTTCCCACTTAAAAAAAAAGTGAAAATTTATATTTAAATGAAAACATAGTAACTACATTTTAATTTTTACTAGGACACTCTTTAAGCTTGCTTTATCAAATAATATTATGTCAGAAGTAAAACAAAAATAAAAAAAAAACTCTTCAGCCTTTTTTAGCTTTGTATAAAGTGGTTTAGATTAATATGGTCTCATGTTATTCCATGCAAGTGTTTCCCCAAAGGAAATTATTTGGGTATATGAACACATATATAGATTTTCACAGCAGTAAGTTATAACATAATTTACTGGCACAGAGATAAAAAAAAGATAACACTACTCCCCATTCTGCAGTATAATGATTTGTTTCTTGTTATTAAATCAGCTAAATCATATGCAAACATGAGGAAACACTTTGGAAACATTAAGTTTAAGACATACCTCTTTAAGGTTCACTGGCTGAGCAAATATACGAGCAGGATCCTTTTCCTGTAGCTGATCCAAAACTGACCGCAAAAGTACAGTGAATGGAGTAAGCTGAAGCTCCATAGCAACCTGCTCAATCTTGACCTAAACAAGTAATAATTACTCAGTCAAATATTTTTCATTAAGATAGCGTTTTGAGTTGTTCTGCAGCAAGAATAATGTACTTGACATAAATATTTTAACTTCCTTAGTTGGAATATCAAAGAAAATTAWTTTTCAAAAATAACACTTCTATATCTTATGCTACTTTCAATATCATTAGTTGGCATTGGTCTGACATACATTTTCAGTACATAATCACTCTCATCCTTTTCCTTTAAACTCAACTTCAACTCCAGCTTCACAAATTTTCAGAATTAAGATTCATATTTTATCTATAAGAATTTAATTTTTGTTCTAGATTTTAACTGGAATTCTTTTTAAAGAAAAAAACATTACACAAGAATAACTTTGCATAATGTGAAAGAGCAAAATTTAAAATGTAACCTGTTTAAGTTGTAGTAACAGTACTGTGTTCAAAATGTAGCAAAAGAATTTACAACAGTGATGAATGTTAATGAGCTATGTAAAACCAAAATGGGTTGTTTAAAAGACAGAATGTTCATTATATGCAAATGCCAATAAAACCATTTAAAAATACCAAAATCTACAGCTTCTTCAAATATTTGGTTGCCCTTTAGAATTGCCATTACTTTTGAGTATTTTAAGACTCCTTTATAGCTTTATTTTCAGGACATTTAAAAAGAAAAAAAACATTGAAACAGGTTTGTTATGGCAAGGATCCATTAATGGTGTGTTTGTGAGTATGTGTTCCTACAGGTGTACTTAATTAATAAAAACAAAGTATATATACACATATATACACAGACACAGCAAATGATACATGAATGTATCAAGAATATTTAACTATATTACCTTGCAATGAATTGGTAGAGCTTACAAAAAAAGTAGAAATGGAATGTTATTTGTGTAACAAAGGATAGCTAAGGACTCAGTAGGGCAAACTTGTTACTTTGGGTTTTCTTAGAGGTTGTCTTTCTTCATTATCGCTTCCTCACTTTCCTTCTCCAAGCTACTAATGCTTCATAACGTTGTATCATTTAAATATATTTATTTATTTGTCATAAAAAGGAAACTCAGTATAGGCACATGAGCTGGCAGAACCAATTAGGTTTTTGTTTAACAGTTCTTTAGAAATACACCATCCTTGCAAGTGTAATTGAAAGGCCTGTTAAATAATTCTATATACTTCAAACTACATGTTTATATTCTTGATCCTAAAAAGGAAGATTAAAAGACAACAACTATAGTTTTCTTACTGCAAAACCTGTACACAAGAATACTTGAACTATCTTTTGCTTCAGGAAAATTTTACCAAATTAAAAGGGTACTACTTACCTGTTCTCGTTTTAATTTTTCACGCTTACGTATAAGTTCAATTAGCAAACGTGCTCTTTCAAGATCATGGCGCAGCCTTTGCCAGTACTTCAATTTTTCTTTTAAGGCTTGCATTTCTTCATCATCTTCTCTCTAAGAAAAGAATCGAAAGGTTTTAACAAAAATTTAAAAKGCTAATCTCTTTTAATACAATGCAATTTTATAATGTATTCATGGGAAAGAAGAAACTCTTGTTTTACAGTCACAGCATTCAGTAATAAGCTTCATAYTGCCAAAACACAAACAAAAACCCTGTGGTCAGGATATCTTCTTTAATTCCTAAATTCTCTAGTTGGAAGCAGCATCTGTAAAACCAGAAAGCAATCCCATGATGAAGACAACTTACAGCAGAAAAAAAAAATATAGCAAATAGCAATTAGTAACATAAGCTGCAAAATAAGATCCAATGTTTTCACATCGAAATCCAAACTACCAGGAATGTCATTAGCTTCCTCAGAAAAATCCCACTCAAATGTAGTAGAAGTAAATTCTTGTTGGGTTCAACACAGTCTCCCCCCAGGCAGAATTAGGACACACTGGTAATAGAGAAACAAAATTACTATGACTTCCAAGGACAGGAGATGAAATCAGTTCTCCAACAAAGGGAGAAGAGGGAGGAAAATAAATAGTAGTAGTTTCTGAAAAAGTTAAGACACTATCAAGACTGTAAATATAGCCAGTTATAACCCCCAAAATGCTAYAAAAAACTTCAAATGGTACAGGCAAATAGACAATACAGTAATACAACTTTCTAGCAAATGAACAAAAGAATGATTTACACATTCTTTTGGAAAAGACAGTGTTTAAATGCTTGCCGTTTTTAGCTTGATTTGTACATGTAATGAACAAGTCCTTTTCTTGTTGCCATTTTTACTATTTTTCACATTTAAGAAAAGGAAGGGTATCTGAATACTTTACATAGTATTCAAAAGGGATGGGTAATTAACCAGAAACAAAGAGATTAGTACTATGCACACAACAGAAATATCCACTTCATAGAATTTTTACATTTAAAGAGAATATTTTATAAAAGAATCTCAGAAAGATCTAAAGCTTCGTCTATTTGTCAGGGACTAGCATAAAATAATATAAACTTGATAAGTAACTTTTTTTTTTCTTTTAAATCAACATATCCAAATTCCTTAAGTTTTAAACATTAGATGGCAGAGGAATAAAAAAAACCTGCCTGGTAAGCAGGGGAACAATGAAAGTGATCACACTACAGCCTGTTACACACAAGCAAAAAAACTTCCTAACTGAAGTTAATTTAGAAATGTTATAGATCATCGAAAGGAAGCTTGTGCAATTTTTCAGACAGAAGGTTCTAAAAATAAAGTTGCAAGAATTGGCAGTTTAAAAATTCCTAATATATTTGAGTGCTGACAGATTCACACAGTATTTTATTGTTTTACATACTTCAGAACATTTTCAGAACTGTAAATATAAGTACCTATGGAAGCTATGAAGTTTGTTTTCTTCAAATTTCTGACTGCACTACAGCTGAAAATCCTTATCTATCAACTAGTTCTGCACAAAATACAGCAATCTGGAAACAAGGTTCCTCTTTTGAAAAAAAAAAAAAAAAAATTGAAAAATTGGAGGCATAAAATGCTATTCCCTTTTCCTGATTATTACCACCACTGACGTTTTTTTCCTCATTTCTTTTAAGTAGTTAGGTCTAGAATTAGGCACTTACTATGTAATTTAATTGAGAAGAGTGATATTTCAGAGTTAATTTTGATAGTAAAACAAGTATTAGTATGAACAGTTTCTAGTCCTTAGAATTCTCAGGGACTCAATGAACTAGAAAATCTATRCTGCCACTAATGCCTGTCTTCGCACACTTCATCATCTTAGAGTTCAGATCCCATGTGTGGGAAAGTAACCTAACTGTTAACTGATAAGCTGTATTTTTTTCATAGTTTTACTGTTTTTCGGCACCAAAGATAAGCTTTGGCTGTTGCTCGAAGTGGAAGTCTTGTCCGCTYTTTGCTTGCAGCCACTCAATATTGTCTGCTCTTTTGCCCTATGCAGTTGCCTAAGAACTGATCCAGCTGAAAGCTCAGCCAACAAAAACAGAATAGTTTTAAGGCAGAACAAGGAACTTAAATACAGCTGGGAAAATGTTGCTTTCTTACACCAGGTTTTGAGGTAGTTTACCTGAGACCCAAGTATTTGGCTAAATCTGAAGATGCAGTTATACGTAACTTAAATTTTTTTATTATTATTATTAGGCATATTCTTCTAGTTGGATCAGCTGTTTGATCTGGTACAAGTACTCCCAACAGGACAAACACATGATTTCATTCCATACGGTAGCCACATCGGTTTAAATCTACAGATGTGATCCAAAGCATGYACAGCATCTATTCTTTTGCTTTTTCGTTGTGTGCACCACCCTGAATGTTACTTCTGCTTGTGGACTAACAAAAGCCTCCAAATTTATGCTACTTCTATGTAAAGTGGTGCTGGCAGATACAGCAACACTAGCTGTGATTAGTCCCCTTCACACTAACCTGTACTGCCTGATAGGCACATACAACATGTGCCTGAATAAGATTAAAAGCTCCAGGCAAGCTGAAAAGAGCTATGATGCACTGGCTTCTAATATCTATCTCAAGAAAAATAGGATAAAATGAGTTCCTTTCACAATTTTTAGTTCCGACAAGCAAAGGTCCTTGGAGAAGAACCGCCATAGAAGTTGTTCTCCAAGTTTCCTTCTTTCTGTAATAAATCCAGAAAGTTTCTTCTGGCTGGCAAAACAGGAAATTGTCTGATATACTTTGTTCTTATTGAACGTCAAATATTGCATTATCTAGAAAAGCTAATATTGCCAAATTTACCAATTCAGAGGGAAGAGGGAGACACTTAAGTCTACACACAGAATATACATGGATTGAGAACTAATCTTCTGCTGTAATCCCCACCATGAAGAGTGGTAACATATGTTACCACTCTATGCATACTGGTAGGAGTACTGCCACCATGTACCAACAAACCATTCCTTGCGCTGGATGCAAATATCTGCGGACAGCCTCACTCTTCAGGGTCTGTAATTTAACACAAGCCAAACAGAACTAACTATTGATCAAGATCAAATTTTATAACTGTAATTCTATGTTAAGATCCTTTGCTGACACTTGTGCGACAGTCAGCCAACACCATTTTATGATTGCAACTAATGCACTATTCTTGCTGAAATCTTCAGTTCAGATATGACCTTACTTATCAGCAGTTTCTACCTTGTTTTTCCGAACAGTAGTTTTTAAACAATCTCACTGTAGCAAGAACAGCCACTGCACTCTGAATTTCATTCTCTGTTTTTATCTGTACATCCTTTAAGTACAGAAAAAAAAATCACATAATAATGAGGATGCAAGCTTGTTTAGGATATCTGTAATCTCTTTCCTGAACTTCAGGATGGTGAAAGAGAAGTGATAGGATAAAGAAAAACATTAACCATTCTTTCAGAGCGTTCCTCTTCCTTCAGAATATCAAGTAGCATACACCCAAGATCTTTTGGATCTGTTTAGAACTATTAGAAGTTTTTATAACATCACCTTGAAAAGCATGTAATAATTCAGTTCTAAAGCACATTCATATCAGTTATTCTAAATCATGGAAAGTTTTTCCCCACTTACAAATTCATTCTAATAAATCAAATGTTATTTGAGAGGGATCAAATACCTTCTACTAGGTGTTTTCCAATCAATTTCAGAGTTTTGTTAAGAATAACTGGGTTTAGTATTTCTTTTCAGTTTAAATGAAAAAGAATAAATACTATTCTGAATTTGTATCTCAGTGTTCCTTGGATTGAATGAAAACATGTTTATGTTCTTTGACACTTTGACTTTCCCCATAAAATAAAAGAATCTTCCTATCTAGATTGAAATTATCAAAGTAATTATGCTTGCTTTCCCTACTCGATTGGAGCAAATAATCTACGTTGCACAATTTTGAGGAGTTCCTCTTAAGAGCTGTGCCAAGTCTGATTATTAAAAATCTTCATTATGCTTTGGCTTATACTTAGAATAACAAAGATGACAAATGCTTTGCAGTTACAACTATTTCACTAGGTATTCCTAAGACCAATTGAGGATATCATGGAAAGATGTACAGTATCATACAGAGGATGTCTATGACTCACTGAAGAGCTCTACCAATACATTTTTCATCAATATGACCATTTATTATTAAACTTCCCTTGAAACTTACTTTTTTTTATTTCAAAAGATGAAGTTCAGATAAATTGAATTATAGGTTTTCAACATTAAAACAAAGGCAAACAAGTACCCAGTTTTTAATCAAGCAGTATAACTATTCCATTTCAAATTAATATAATACTTTAATTATTTTATTACTTGAGAATACTGCATTGTTCTGAAATTAAAAAAAGAAAAGAAAGAAATCACACTTTTGGACAGGAACACAAATAAATGAATGCATTTTAAACAGCTCCAGACTAAGGCTTTTTTTGGTACAATCAAGTATCAATTATAATAATCATCTTTCTTTGGCAGTTATTATTCTTTAGAAATTTTGCACTTCTGATTCACCAGAACATGACATCTTAATAGCAGAAGTACTTCATAACGATCAACTAGTAAATATAATATTTTCAGGATCTGTAATTATAGTCTAGCTAGGTCTGTGTGTCTGTATGTGCCCTTGACTTTGTGCTTGATTTTAGTATTTTTAAGGACTCAAATTCATTCAAAATTATTAGTGTTTATTATCTGARTAAGTTAGTTGCAACTACCACAATGTAACTGGTAGATACTATTCTGAAGAACAGAAACTTCTAGTACTGAATTGAAGAGATAAAAATCACACTCTGCTTTTGAGTTTAGGTGAGTAACCCACAACTTCTGATCCAAATAAGCAGCACATCACCTATAAAATTCCCTATAGAAGTTTTACTCCTGTAACCATTGAAATTAACATAGAAATTCATAATGAAGTCTGATGAGCAGTTATTTAATATATATTAAGCCATATTGTGAATTCAAAAATTTAAAGTAAGATATATAGGGAAGTTATTACCCCTCAAAAAAAGCAGCATAAAAACTGAGATAATGTAGAAGAAAGGAAATAAAGATGAATAAGTGGCCAATTTATAATCAAAGTTAATTCCATGTAAAAAGATAAAAATCAATTACTGAAGTAACAGTAATATCAGTGAATTAGTAATTGTTTTTTTCCCAAAGAAAAGCTAAGAAAAGAAATACAGAAGAAAAAGGAAAGATCAAAGATAACTACAAAGTGATGATGACCATGATGTTTTTATGACTGTATTAACGATTTATCAGCAAACAACAAAATTCAATTCAAATAACAGTTAAGCTCTAGTTAAGCTCTAAAGGGAAAAAAATCTCAATTTAATACAAGAAAACAATACTCATATACAAATTTTTCAAAGTTATAAAATGTATTCATAAGTCCTAACAGCTATTTTACAAGAATAATTCCCTTGGAAGTCATAAACATCTGGAGAATGACAAAGAATACATCCAATTACATTCTCAGTTAAATTTAAGAGAGTAATGGGTATGCAGTATCTACATTATGCTGTTTCACTGCATTTCAAGGATTACATACACAGGTCTATCTACAGAATTCAAACACGAGGTTTTAATTATTCTCATAGTCACTTAGTGACTTGAAATGAGACATTAAGACCTATCAATATCCCTAATGTTGATCATATTACAAAAATGGAAAGCAGAAAAGTACTGCTTTCTGAATCTGATATAAACCTGGAGTGACTGGTTTTCTTTCCAATTTTCAATAATTCTGATGCTAAATGAGTAAAAGTTTAATCAACTTGGATGTATTTTAGATATGGTGAATTTTACCTCTGCAAAATAATTAATATATATTTATGCTTGTCAATAATCCCACTTAACTATGTCAAAAGCGAAACTGAAAGTGGTATCAATAGGTCTTTGAACTTCAACCATGGTTTGTTCTGTGTTTTGTTATTACCAAACCACGTGGACAAAAAGGATCCAAACCTCAAACACTAAACTAATACATCTAACCTTTACTCCGCAGAACATTCCAATTTTTCTTAGTTCTATGTTGCAAAGCCTAAATTTACTTTGCATCTTCTAATGAATTTAAAATAAAATTTATTTTTATCATACTAAGATTCATGGTACATTGAGGAATGAGTTCCAAAAACCATAATATTAATTAATAAACAACAGTACTAGGGGATTTTTGGTGGTGGTATATTTTGTGAAATGTTTAAGTAAAACAAAAGATTACTCTGCATAAATATTTTGTATATCTCAAAAGAAACTTAAAAGTTGTAAAATTAGTTATTATATAACTCTTAGGTAGAGAACACACTACTGTAAAAATAAGGGAAAGTTTTCACTCAATGCTATGTTTCCTAGTGAATATTTATTCATTAAAATAGAGACTTCTTGATTTCTTCTTGTAAGTAAAAAGTGTGTCACATACCTGTTGTGTGTTTCTTTGTGACTGTAAACTGGACTGCAGCCTTCTCAACAGAGGAACACCATTCCTAGACAGCCTTTTAAGCAACCAGTAACTGTGCACTCGTTCAACAAACTGCTTCTTCCGCTGAATGGCCACCTGATTCATAATTTTATTTAATCTAAAATATGGAAAAACTGATATTGTATATTTTGCAGCAAAGCACAGAATATATTTGTCTATGGAAGTTCAACATCAAAATATATAAATGTGTAACAGAGCAACAGCAGTGACTATCATATTACTATGATTATATAACAGTCTATCAACCATATTATTTTTAGTCCCGTTACTTCCTAATAGTAAATTACAATTAAATACCTCTTGGCTTTTTAGTTTCTAACAAATATTAGCCTAAAGCTTAACGTGAATTTTAAAATAATTATATTTAAAATAAAATTGGAAATAAAGCTCTAAATCCATACTGAAGTTTTCAGATTGCTACATACTTAATATAAGCAACATAATACAGAATTAGTAGTCACTTATACACAACTAGTAGTTTATTTTAAAGAGAACATATCTTCAAACTTTTTTTTATGCAAAAGAGTATGAATGCACTCTATATAAAATTTACAACAAAAAGCTTGTGTTACTGAAGTACTAATATTAACTTTTCAGTAAGTAAAGGGGAGAAAAAGTTCAAAAGAGCATATACTTCATGATTTTATCCTATACATATGATGATAATATCCACGGAAAAAGGCTGCAAGAGAGGATGATAAAACCAGTAAAGTGAAATATCTTGAGTAAATGAATACTGTCTTCTTCAAAAAAATATCTTTAAACGGATGCAAGTATGTCCTAGGGTTCCAACCACTTGCACTCTGTTTTGCTGTTGTTGTTGCTTTATTTGAAGGGGGGGGGGACCTTAAGGGTTTTTCTCCCTCCCCTCCCCCCCAAACTGATCTTGATTGAGCAGGATGTTGGATCAGACAGTCTCCAGAGGTCCCTTCCAGCCTCAACAGTTTTTTTTTGTTTGCTTTGGGGTAGGGAAGCAGCTGAAGAGAGGTAAGGATTTTCCTTAGCAGGAGGTAAAAATGGAATTACAGGACAATGCAAATAAACAAAAGTGTTAACTTTTTCTTCCTAGTTATTTATTTATTTATTTTTTTAATACAGGTGAATTTACTCTGAGCTTACAAAAAGCCATCTATCCATAGTCAGTTTTTTTAAGCTCCATAGGAGCTAAGGTGTAGCAGTTCTATTCAGTGCTATGCTAACTGTAGCTACAGACCTTTTGGTCACTACAGAATACAGGCAGCACAAGGACAGGTCTCCTTCAAAATATAGTGTATAGTGCCTTTCCCTTCTTCAACTACATCATTTTTCAATGAATAACTAAACCAGTAAAGCAATCTTGAAAAATTCTAGTTTAATTCAAAGGAAGCTCAGAAAGTCTGCAGACAGACTCAGGACTATTTCAAAAGCCTTTTACTGAAGGAGAGAAGGGGTACTCAAGAGTTATGTGACCACATTAAACTTCATACACAACAACAGAATCATAATTAATTATAAAATGCAATTAATCACTTTAACTTGTCTTTCTTAGAAACAGTAAAATCCACTGAATCCAAAAAAAAGCAGAGCCAAATATGTATCTATTTGGAGAGATCACAGAATCATAACTCAGTATGAAGAAAGGTGCCTTGGCCTCACGCCCATCAGATGTGGCAAGACTAAACAAACATCTTTAATTATAGTTTTAAGTATATTTGCCTTTTCACAGAAGGAACCATTCTATTCATAGATAACCGTGATAATAAAATACTACAATAACCTTTGAAGAGATGTTAGCAGAAGATACTCTTCTACTTTCAAAATACGAACAAACACTAGGTACTTCAGACTGCAAAAACTAATCTAGTACGTTGTAAAAACCTACTCTTCTCTCCCCCCCCCAAAAAAAAAAACAAACACTGGCTGTTTATATTTCAATYAGACACCAAGCTTAAGTAGTGGCAATATATCATCAATCAAATCACGTCTTAATTTATCTAAACACAGTGAAGCTCAGAGACTCTTCACACAGCACATATCTACAAAGCATCTACACTACAGTTTTAACGTCCTAGTAAAGGACATTACATCTACCAGGAGAATCCACTACCTACAGCATAGCTTTTTTATTATCATTCTGCTTGGTCACATAATCCCAGGTAGACTCTTGCAGCCTGCAACTATTCAAGTTTTGACACTTGAGCGAAACAAGGCAAGATTCATCTGCTGCGTAGAACGCTCTGAGTAACACAGACCAGTTACTGACTTTAAAGTTCCCATCCTTGATCATTATCTCTCAGTTATCATCTTACTGGGAAAGAAAGTCTCATCCACAAAGATACATGTGGCTGTAATGAATCTGAACACATTAATGAAATTAAATACACATGTGGCAATCCTAAATAAGGATCTTCCTGCTCCTACCTGAGTTAGAACTAAAGGTAAGACTTTAAAATTCTTACAGGTCTCAAAGCAGGTTGCTGAACACTCTTTTTTAAATGAAAGACATAATATAATTTAAAATAATTTCTTGAAGAATAAAGAATATGTATATATTTTAGGTAGGTAAGGAAGAGCTGCCTGAAGACTTTACAATTTGTAATCCACGGTCTGACTTGCACAAGACAGGGCTAACTGCTGCATCACACTGATAAATCCCCCAAGCAGAAGCAAAGTTTACAAAAGGACAGATCAGTTCCCAGAACAAACAGAACACACAAGCAAAGGCCTTCTTTCTTTTCTTCAAGATAACTCTCTAGAGCTTTTGCCCAGTGTAAGAACATCACAGAAAGAATAATATTCTGTAGTTTTACTTTCTAATGACAAGTGTCAAATGCAAGTCAAGCATAGGAAGCACTGAGAGAAAAAAATATTTTTAAAACATGCATTAAACATTGTACTGCAGTACTTTCTCTTCGGAAATAACAGACCAATCTCACTACCTAAGTATTTCTAATCTCTCTGTTGAGACTGTCAGTAGCAAAACTCCTGTACAAGGTAGCCCAAAGAAGGCAGTTTAGGAATGCACATTTGTAAGTACAGCCAGAGTTACTGTCTCCCTTATCATATAATTAACTTTAAACAGGTCAAAAATAAAAAGCTACAGCTATAGTTACCACAGAAAGCAAGCAGAAGAGATCAACCATTGCTTTTCTAGTTCCTTATGGAACAGAGAATTTGTTAGACAAATTCTCAGGTGATCTTCTCAAAAGGATCGTGTTAAGTGCTAAACATTTCTCTCTCAAAACATCAAAATGATTAACATAATTAAGCTCAACACAGAGGAGAACTGTTCTTACATTGTACACAGACTGAGCAACCATAGCCTGTGTCACTGTTGTGCCTTCAAACACAGGCCCAAAACATGGTGTTCTCTCCTCCCCCATCATTTATCAGTTATTAAAAACAAGTAAGATTAAAAAAAGAGACAAGATCTAAAAATAAGATTAATACATTTCTCTAAGCAGTATTTCTATAACAATACAAATCAAATGAATTTAGTCAAAAAGCCCTTGCACAATTTAGGTGTATTTCAAAAATTCCTTAACAGGTAATTGTGTTCCCATGAATTTCAGTAGCTCTTTTTACATAACCGATCCTGTAACAGAAGCATTAGGTTTCAAGTTGATAAAAGCCAACAGTACTGATGCATGAACTATCATTCCAGGTCAGCCATTTTCTCAAGCTGTCTGACTACTGCTGCCTTTTGATTTCTTGGCATGCCGACCAGGCATACTCCCTGTTGATTTTCTGTTTTTTGGGCTATGTTCCAAGACTACATAGATGTCAAAACATTTTTGAAAACTATTGTATTTGTGCAACAGCAACTGGGAAAGCCAATACTGACTCCCTCCCCCAACTCCATTTGTATCCTACTCTAAAACACTGTGACATGTACTACAAACACGGTACTGAGGTATCTTACAATCTCACTGCTTATCTTTCATATGGGAAAAGCTCCCTTTTCAACTCAAGTTTTCAAAGCATTTGCAGTTCTGATCCTGAACTGTAAGTTAGGATGAGAGTAAATTATACCAGTAAAAATATCCTGCATTTACAAAAGCAACAGAAAGATGAGGGAAGGAAACTGTTCTGCTTTGAAAGAGTAAGGCAGTATATTAAATTTCATCTTAAATTAAAATATCTTTAGCGATAATTTGTTATTTATCAGCCGTTCTGAACTAACCCTCTCCTCACACAGAGGTACTTGATTGATACTCCACCATGCACGAAGGGTGGTGCTCTTAACGCAGTGGTCGAAGAATTCGGAGAAAGACTGTAAACACAAACTCTTAGTACTGTGTTTCTTTTTCTTTCTTTTTTCTTTTTTTTAACATAAATGCATATTAAAAATATTATTATTAAAAAATATTAATATTAAAAATATTACATAATATCACATATTAAAAAATATTTTCCTCAATATAAGAGATTTGCTCTTGTCATATTTGCAATTTCATAGCCTCTACTCCTGACCACTTCCTCTCTCGGTTTCAATCACATATCTCTGTGACAACTACTACAATTAGTTACAAGAAAAAGTGAAAATAGTATCTTTATGTTAAACTGCAGCATAGGTAGGCAGACACTAAAGAAAGTCAGCAAAGATAAGCACCCTCTTTTCTATTAATCATCAATGATCAGCCCAAGGACTGTACATTAGTGGGCATTAAAGAAACAGTTAATGTACAATATCTGCTTTCTGATCCCATAAATTTCATCTGTAAGTACTGTAAGACATGTAGTGTCTCTTCATTCTTAAGTTTTCAAAATACAAGTTCTTCAAAACACAAACTAGAGAGAAAATTTCCATCCTACAGCAAGCATGACTCTTTCACTATTACTACAGTAATTCAGGAAGTACGAACCTAATGCAATAATTTATAAGGTTCAGTAGGATTAAATATCCACTAGAACCAAACAACTTTTGAACATGACCTAAGCCTAGTATTTCAATTACAATACTTTTACATTACTTATACTAAAATATCAAGAAATACCAATTTTATCTTGATTTACAGTGATACCCATAAACAATCAAATGAGGTTCCACTGCACTGGGTAAATAAACCTGCCCTATTTTCCAATACAAAAATTATAGATATGCTTTTGAAACTATCAGAATAAAATATAAGCCATTTAAATTTAATAAATTTTAACTGAGTAAACTGACTTTCAAGAATATTTGAAATTCCAAGCCTTGTTCTCTTGAATTCCATGGAATATACTGACACTCAAAGGAAGCAGGAAAAAAAAAGACACAAAAATTAACCACACACAATTACAGTAATTCCACAGACATTAACTGGAAGAGAATTAGCAGAAAAATAGAATAATAATAATAAAAAAAGATATGAAAGTCTCCATTTTGGGAATTGGAATGAATCTGGGTCCTTGCCAATCACTCTGAACCCTGTATCCAAAAATTTCAGCTTCTAGAGATGAGAAAGAGTGCTTGGACTGACAAAATTCAATTTTTCTCATAAAAAACCTTTGGCCGTGGCTGCCTATCCAAAAATGTTTGTAAATTCTGCTTTTCAATATACCTTTTTTAGTTGTGCAGAGAGAGTTTTGTTATTTCAATCCCCTCTCCCAATCAGAAATCCAATTTCTTCATTTAAAAAAACCCAAACTTTTGATTAGCTTTAAAGAAAACACAAACATATGAATAACTACGCAAAAATCAAGGCTTATTGAATTTCCTATTAAYTTTTGAATAGGGATAAGGTTTCTTTTATAACTAGCCAAACTCAGCAAACAGATTTCCACCTACTTCATCAGGATACATATCAAATCCTGAAGACAGTGGCAATGTCATTTAAACTTCTGAGCAACACATACAATTCCAAATAACTATACAATTTCCAAATGACTAATATATGTCTTCCTAATTACGACTGTTTCCTAGCTTTTGCACTAAACATTTCAAGAAATTTTAATCATTCCCTTACTAGTGCAGTGCAGTCTTTAATCACTTCACAATTATAAACTTCTGCTTTTTGTTTTTATCTTTTAAACTTCTTGCTATCAAGTTTGCTTTTCTCTGTTCTATTGAGGATCCGATAGATCCACTGACRTATTTTCTGAAGCCTGGAAGTTCTTCCAGGTTCCTCTTCTTTACATGTATTGGTATTTACATAATATTCATTCTTGACTGAACACACAGGAAGCCCTTTTCCTTGCTTCAGATGACTGCGAAGCTGGACACCTATATCTCACAGAATCCGAACTTGAATAAACAGCTTGCAAAATTTTTATTAGACAAGAAAGTACAATGTTGRACTTAACTCTTAAGAAAATGTTTTGCTGGCATGAGTTAATTCCCCTTAGTTATTTAACACTACTTTGTTCGTACCCTATAAACTAAGTTTGTAATCTTCCAAACCTTGAGAAAAAAAACAAAAACAACAGCAACACCACAAAATGGTCACACTGGAAAACCTCCTGAGTCTTCTCTGAGAAGTCACACGCCTAGATTCACTTCCGCCATGACCATACATCGCACATGCTGAGATACAACGTTTCTTTAAACTTACTCAAAGTATTTTCTTTTGTATATAGTTGTAACCGTGCCACATACAATTTTGAAATAATCTCAGAAGGCTAAATCCACGAGCAGAAGTATTAACCAAAAATGTCTTTTATTTGTAATAAAAGTAATCTCAGCATTAACCTGCTAACTTTTTGCACATCTATAATTTGACTATCAAACAAATAAGGGGTCAGGAAACAGTTCTTCAGAAAATGTATGCTAAAAATCGTGGTTTTGTATAGTATTTATAACATTCTGTACCCTGTAATTGCAAAAAGAAAATAAGTTCACACAATTGGAGAAACTGAAAATATTTAAGAATAAAAAATACTTGAAATAGCTGTAGTGTTTTACTATTATTAGATTGGGAGTATGAATGTTGATCATATTAACTGAAAAACAAAAATAAGCAGAATCACTGACACCTGAGACCATCAGAGGACACACAGGATACTAACGACGCACCTTACATAAGTCCCTAACATATATTAATTTCCATTTTAAGCTTTTTTACTTAAGGAAGTACTTCTGTTGCTTCTACTGCAGTATTTCCATTGCTTCACTGTACCTCTGAAAGATACAGAAAAGACATGGAAAAGAAGAAAAAGATACCTACATCATATTCATAGATCCCCTTTTTAAAAAGATTTAAATAATACACATCATTTCCGCTCTCTGGACTTTTATAGAGGGAAACAACTCTTCTCCTCAACATCAGTCATAATGATATGACAAATGCTTTTAATGMCAGACACACAACCATCTTCCCCATTTGTTTAAAGTCAAAATCCACTTTTGCAGTGTATTAAAAAATTTACACTTTCTCAATCACACTCATTAATTCTAATTTAATAATCCAGACAGAGTTGTGATGAATTAGAATGCAAAGAAAGTTCTGAAGTTACCTTATCATTTTTTAAAAATACCAGTGACAGTGAGGCAAAGCTAATGATGACAATCTAGTAGCTCTTTTCCCGATTAAAGTAAAATTGTTTTTTGATTTAACCAAAGAGGGCACTGACTTCAGCAGTAGTTTCCATAGAAACCAGGAGAGTTCCAGCACAACTAATTTTACAAGAAACATCAGATTTTACTGGTGACACAAATGTCTTACCTGATTTAGAGTCTATAGATTTCTCATAATAATCTGACTATCCAAACAACTACTCCTTCACCCAAACTCAATAACGTTATACAGTAATTGTTCTGCAAAACTGTTATTTCCCCTTCTACCTTACCAAGGTAGTTGCATTTTCTAATTATTATGTGAGGCTATAAAGGGTATCTGTATCATGTTCTTTTGTAATTCAAATAACTATTTCCAGATCACTTTGTCAAAATATGGATCCTTATAAATTCAAGAATAAATGGCTAACATATTAATCAGGATTTAGCTTTCCATGTTGTTGCAACGTTGTCTCTAATAGTATACTCCAATGATTATTTATGTTGACTTTTAAATAGGAGGAAATAATAAAAAGTACTGCTTAAGAACTTTCTGAAAGTATTCTTAAAAATAAATAAATAAATGCCCAAATCAGCATTTTCTGTGCATGCAG
The DNA here is from genome assembly GCF_003343005.1 of Rhea americana. NCBI lineage: Eukaryota > Metazoa > Chordata > Aves > Rheiformes > Rheidae > Rhea > Rhea americana. The sequence continues at coordinate 606,829 of NW_028185038.1, read as the reverse complement.
TCTAATAATGTTTCAAAAGAAAGTTTGTAAATGCTTGTTTGTAAGTGTTCCTTTCAGCTTATTTTGCATTTCATCACTTTCTATATGTCTTTCTGGTTCACTGATTTCTACTACCAGAAACAATGTGTTCTCTGATCAAAGCAAAGGTCAATATAGAAAATCCAGGTAACTTGAAGCACATGAAAATATTGACTGGGGGCGGGGGGGGAGGCTATCCTAGTAATTAATATTTGAGAATCTGAGAAGTTTTTCCTCTCAGTTATCTGCCTATTACTTATTTATTTTTGTAAGCATCATTTACTCTTCTACCAATAGTATGGAGTAATACAGTTGCTGTACACAATCTGATGGACAAGTATAATGCCTTGTTCCTGTTTGTTATGAATGTGTGTACGTAGAGGGGTGCTTATTCTTGCTCCCTGTAAAGAAGGCATCTGAAATGCAGTAGTTATTTCAGACATATATATATATATGCCATGTAGAAACAGAAATTACACATGAAAGCAAAGCTTTATAAACTGTAAGATACCTGCTTCCATTTAGAAGAGGAATTCTTGCATAAATAGCATTGTAACAAAGCAAGTAACACTGTATCTCAATGTATATTTCTAAAATACACTGAAATTTTGAAGTATTTTATATGACATTCAGGTTTTCCCCCCAAGTATACACCCACACAACATCCTAGTTACACAATGTTTTTAAATATGAATATTGATACTGGCTTCACTTTTCATAAGGCCATCACATTTCAAATGCCTCTTTTAGTACACAAGATGAAAAGACTACACCAAAAAAATGTTATTTGTGTTACAAAATCAAACAATCAAAAATAAGAGAAGATAGCTAAAATTTTCACAGCTAACACTATGATTCTGCTTTTTTATGTAACCATCCTATTCACTATATAAAGCAGTCATTATTAAAGGAGAAGCAAAAGGGGGTGAAAAAAACACAAGAAATAGACCACAGAACCAGTACAGAATCGTAACTCACACACACATAGAATAAAACTCAAATGGTGSAGCCAACTATAAAATTTACGATTTCCTAACTTATAAGTTTTACACTTGCAGCCTAAGTAAAATACTTTCAGTATTTCTATGGGCAGAAAAGAATCATTTATCTATCAGGCACAACTCCACCATCACACATCATCAATAGAATATGAACCTTGGAACCACCCAAATAACTTGCCACTGTTTACAGATAAATAAGCAAGCTGGTGGCAGCAAGAGGCCATCATTCTGAGCACCATCTACCAAACCATCCAAATGCTGTCTGGAATCTAAATTTCCCCCCAGCACGCACGCACGCACGCACRCACACACGCACACACACACACACAGTGCAACTCTGACACTCAGTAACTTTTCCCAGAAGCATGTGACTATATATCTATATGGATATAGCTAGATATATGTGCATGTGTATATGTATATAAATACATGTTATTCTAAACTAAGTAAATTCTCAAATGTATTGTGAACAACAACTAAACACAAACATCATCTGGTCTAAAAAATATATATACACATATATATTTCTGAAGACCATCTACTGATTTCTATGGGGAACCTAATGCACTTTTCATGCAATTTCAAAGAAGTACAGCATACACAATTTACATTAATCCTCTGAGTATAGCCTTTAAGGAAGGCATATAAGAAATGCCTGAAAACTTCTAAAGCTGCATCTAAGCATTGGCTTACAATTAAACAGACAAGAACCAATTATGTTTCTCTCAGTTGGATGGTTTGCTTACCTCTGGGGAGGGATATAAGGAGCAGATACTGTTGGCATAACTGTACAGGGTTCAACCACTGTTTTCTTGGTCTTTTTTGTCTTTTTTCTGACTTTTGAAGTAGACCTAGCAGTTCTGACTGATCCCTCCTTTCTACAAACACCGTTTTTGATTTCAGCTTCTCCATAAATATTTAGAGGTCTCCGTATGCAACCTGGTGGAGTATGTACATCACAATAGGCAGTCTTTTTCACAGAGAACGTTGTCCCACTGCCAGTTAGTTCTTTCACAGGCTCCATTTTCATATATAGACCAGCTTTTTGAGCACATGTCACATGGAATGCAGTATAGCAATTTGCTTTGTGGCACTGGATGCAGGCACCAACACCTTTCTGTTTACAGAGGTAGCATGTTAACTTCCATCTGGCTGGGGGAATGTTCCTGACACCATCAATTGGCTCAATAAAAACTGTATTGGCAAATCCAACTTCTGGAATCCACAAAGCACACACAACATGTCCCCAGCGATCATCATCAGTCTTTTTAAAGGCACCTCCCTTGTTTGGGCACAGCACACAGTCTACAGGCCGAGAACGAGACTGCAGACAGTGTCTGCAGAGCCACTGGCCCTCAGGTATATATGGCACCCCATAGCATTCCTGATGTACTGCTAAATTACACATATCACAAAACAGGATTACATTGCTGTTCTGACATTCACCATCCATGCATATACAACACACTGCATCTTCATCAATTAAAGACTGATGATCACCCTGCTTTTGGTTCTCACAATAAGACTCTTTTTCAAACCTATCCATAAGGAATTCAAACATATTTTGTGACACAACTGACACTCCATCACTTTTCCGCTTTTCATTTATTATTTCTAACCATGCATAATCTTCTTCATCCATGTCATACTCAACTTCATTATCAAGTTCCTCTGCTGATTTTTCAATGAATTTGTAATAAACCGGAGGTCGCCGAGGAGCAGAAGGTGGACTGTATTCAACAATACGCACTTTGGGTTCTGGAAGTGGAGCTGTTGTAGCAGGTACACCATGCGAGCTCGGAAGAGCTTCATTTTTCTTTTTCACTTTGTTATTTTTATGCCGTTTGCTTCTTAGACAAACTGGTGGTCTTTCACTATTTTCTTTATTGCTGTTGCACTCACTCATTTCCTGGGCTGTAAGATCATCTTCCAGTATAATCTCTAAAGGATCAAAGATACTGATCCTATGCAGGCGACCTTCAATTTCTATTTCAACCATTCTTTGAGCTTGAGCGTATGTCAAGGTTTCTCGTGTGGGGGAGTGCTTAATACTGCATGGGGAAGAAGAATGCCTTGCTGCCGATACTCGATGACATCTTCCTTTTCTCCTCATTTGGTAATGTTTACCTAAAATTAAAGCAACAATTAGTATAATGAACTACAAACATTTATATTAAAATATTAGTTTTATTTTAGTAAGTAAAAACCCTTCATGTTGTTTAACTCCCAAACTATCTATTTGATTTCCAAGAGATCAGTTAACCTGCCACCTTTTACCGAATACAACTCTCAATAATTTGAAAAATTTTACCGAATGATAACAAGAAACATCTCCTAAATACTAGGTTTCTACATACATAAGTACCATTGTATAGAATTCATATTATAAAAAAAAAACTAAAGAAACACTATCTACAGCAGTTCTGTAACAGAAACAAACAAAAAAAACAGAAGTGACATAAAAAAGATTACAGTTTTGATATATACTATAAGAAATCACCTCACTGATGATACAAAATTTCCAATTAATAAAAGAGTGTCTGTACTTTTAAATTTGTTCAACGCCTTCAGGTTTTCTTCAGCTCTCCCTGAAGTCTCTTTAAGTGTTATATTTAAGAATCACATAATTGCCATCACTAGAAAGTTACTAGCACCAATGTAATGTTATTGTTTTAAATAGGTCCACATTAGGAGGAGGATCCTCACGCAGTGCTAAAACTTTAAACTCCAGCAAGATACACAAAATAGCRAGAACACAATCTAAGTTGTAAGACAGGGAAGCACAGACTGTAACTATGAAACATTCAACCTGTAAAGTAGATTTGACCTAGAATATACTGAAAAGCATGCTGTGTGTGTGTGTGCATATACAAACATGTGTATACATAAACCTTCTCTCTTGACCAATAATTCAGGTTTTGTTCTCAGAGCAATTAGGGTAGATAAAAATCTCACTCCCTTTAAATCCAAAACTAAGCCTTTTCTAAATAATCATTTTCAAGTTTATCTTCTACTGGAGTAAGAGCAGGATATGTACCATGCACCATACAAAAATGTAGCTTTTCTCCACCAACATTAAGCATGCATTTTGATTACAAAAACCCTAATTGAGAACTTTATGTATTTTAAATTGATGCCTTTCTAGTATTTTAGTGTTTCTCTTTTCTGAGGGTTGAAATATTTTTTTAAAGACAAATTGATAATCAAGTTATAAAGTTTGTTTTCTATTCCCTTCTCTTTTCTTCTTATTAAATTCCTAAAAAATTAACAGCAAGTATAACCATCAGCTACAGAAAAAAAACCCTCATGATCTTTAACCATTTGCTTAAAGTAGTAGAGCCCCACTATTCAAATTTTGATTAAGTCAAAAATTCTGCATTTCAAGTCAACGGTATTTATTTGCTAAAATAATTCAACTAGTGTTAGCATATGAAAGATAGACAAATACAGAGATCAAAATACAATTATACTGGAAGAGAAGCATAGCTAATAGATGAAAAATATAGGGAAAACTATAACAATTAACATATTAATTATTCACAGCCTGCATTTGCTTTTGTTCAGTTTATGATGCCAACCCTTCTCAAAGTGTACCTTCAAGTTCTGAAGGAACTCCTTTCAAGGAAAGACTATGTATTTTAAGCAGCTACCATTAGATCAGACCTTTTCAAGAGCTAGTTTTATCTGCTCACATAAAGTGACCTTGTTTTCCTAAAGACAAATGAAAAAAAAAGAAAATTAAGTTTTATCATTCATGCCAGTGTTATTTATAGATCTGACACTTAGATTGATATTCCTTAGCTATTATATTTTTTATATCATGAACACACAAAAAAGACAACAGTCAGCACTTAATCATTACAGATCTCTCATTGGCTCTCTATAAACAACAGACAAATAGGAAAGATCTTCACGTTAGTTTGAGTGAAATACTTAATGATTTATTTCTGCAGGACAATATATGATTAAAGCACATCAATTTCTTACCAACTAAAGTTTAAATCACTAAGAGTGCTATAAAATACTCAGTAACTTTTAAAGAGACATTGATAATTCATTGAGAATTAAAGTTTCCACATCAGAATGTGTAATTCATGGGCCAAAGATAACATACCAGTCCCAATTTCTGCTTATTAACATACATGCTTTGCATTAGAGATTATTCAGATAAAACACATTGATGTGCCAAAGTACAAGCTGGTACAGACCAGTATGGTATCTTTTCATGTTACTGTGTTAGACTTTATATATATATATATATATATATATATATATATATATATATATATACACATATGTGTGTGTGTGTGTGTGTATTTGTCTTTCATTTAATCAACAAGCAAGAAAAGAAACAGACTATTAAAAAGCTTTCCCCTTAAAACTGCATTTTGGAGGAAAAAACAGACTTTAACATCTAGACAAAATTAATGTCTTTTCCTACAACTATTAAACATGCACAACCACCCACAGTGTTCATCATGACAGTGATTGTTTCGACAAATTAATGGGGAAAGAATGAGAGAGGAAGCCTTCAGAAATCCAAAAATATGCTGCTTGTCCATACTTACCTATCTAATTTAACCTAGTATTATAGAAAAAAAAAATAATGCTAGATTTCTAACCTGTTACTCCTCCCTCTCCAAAATTCTTAAGCATGGCTGCAGCTAGGCAACAAGAACAGAAAGAAAATATTTTAAAGCACAAGTTCTTCCTTTAGGACTTAGAACTGCTGTCATAAATATCAAATAAAAGAAGCTGTATCCAACAGAATGATAAACATGATCGGACTAGCATCTAACCATCTTTCCTTTAACAGTCACCTGTAAATAAAGCTAAATCAGAAAACAATACAATCACAGCTAAATGGAATATGGAGACTCTACAAATATATTGAAATGAACATAGAATTGGAATTGRTACTTCTCTGGCCTAATTTGCTAGAAATTCAGTGGAACTTAAATGCTCTGGGAGGTAAAGCAGCTTTTTTTTTATATAAAAAAAAAATCCTATTTACAAATATCCTAAAAATATTGTAGAGGAAGACCAGATTTCTGCATGATGAATTCATGGCTGGCAAACTGGTCTGCTTTTCCTAAGTAATTATCACAGGCACTTTTCTCCCTTCCCTTCAGTAGTAAGAAGCTGCAGCTCCACAGGAATGAAGACCATGTGCACAGATTTGAAAACCAGTAAACTAAGACACCAGTTTCTGTTCAATATTAACACATATCATGCTTACAGCAAAATATAAATAATTTAACGTATTTCTGTTAGCAGCAATCTGCCTCTTACAACTCAAAGGCTGCAAGAGATGAAACTGGAAAGTTACCCATAGCTTTTCTCTCTTGGAATTACGTCAGCTGCTTGGGAAGAAAGTCACCAGCAGACACTTTCCCCCACCACAACAGAAGTGCGTGAAGACAGCTGTTCATGTGGAACACACAGAATGAGGCAAAGYGTTTTTATTAAGGTGCAAAAGTATTTTTATTAAGGTGTGGAATAGCTAAAACCAACAGGGAAGTATAAGGACGCAGGCTTTGTGATTACGACTCCCTTTTACAATCTCTCTCCTAGTTACCTTCCTCCTCTTCAAATAATTGCCTGTGGTGCCTGGATCCCCTGCCCAGTGGAAAAGAGAATTCCATTCTCAATGGATACTTTCATGCAGGCCATTAAGAAGAGAAAGGCACAGGAATGCTCTTTAGTCCTAGACAATGAGGGTAAGCAAACGCCGCTTACATGCACGCAGGGAAGACACCACCCTCCGCTTCAGCTGCGGAGCAGAGCCATTTCCCGCAGGGGAGCGCAGAAACCGGCGCTCACGCAACCCGCCCGATCGGCCCGCGTACGCTGCGCTGCTTGCCATCACCGGCGCCACTGTTCTCCCCCAGCGGGAGGGCTCCCGGAAGGAGGCCCCCGGCGCTGTTTACGCCCCGGCAGCTCTCGCCTCCCCCGCCCGCCGGGATGCCGCACTCGCCCCGGCCCCCGGGGCGCCCCCGCCGCCCCACGGCGCCCGCGCGCGGGGCCGCCCTGCCCACGGGCCCGCCCACAGCCGGCTCCTGCGCGACACTTCCTGCCCACGCCCAGGGAGCCTCCAGCGCGCACACCCCCTCCGCGCCGATGGTTCCGGCCCGGCCGCGGCATTCCCCCCTCCCGCCCGCCGCCGGGATGGTTCCTGCCCAGCCCCATCATCTCCAGCCCTTCCCAACAGTCACCTCCCTCCCCTCCGCGAAAATACTCGGCCCACAAATATGGCGGCTGACAAAACAGCCCGAGCGGCGCCCTCCCCCAAACGGCCGCGCTCAGCTTCCCCCTCGCAGCCTCCCCGCCCGCTGCGCCCCGCGCC
>NW_028185038.1:589354-598749 GCF_003343005.1 Rhea americana | reverse complement strand
GCCGGTCCCGCCCGGCCCGGCCCGGCCCCGCCTGCTCGGCGATGTCTGTTCGGGCGGGCAGCGACGCGGCTCCCTGGGGCTCACCGAGGGAGCTCGGTAATGTCCGCCCTGACAGGGAAAGCGAAACACCCAGCCCAGGGAGAACAAAATGGGAGGCAGGACACGCCACGGCACTTACTTGTTCGAAGCCAAGGCTCAGAACTGCAATAACTGGCCTTCAGTATTTCTTTAGGGAACGTGAGAGCTTGAAAGTTAACTCATCTGGGTCGTGCCTTTGCGTTTTAAGTAATCAACAATATTATTACATTCTGACAAAGCAAAAGCAAGTAACTTCTCGCTCTCGGTGCAGGGAACACCCTTCATTGTATATTATTTTTGGACAGCCGCTGCAGCCATATTCTAGATGTGGAGGATGTTACTGTGTATGCTTATGTGAGACAGCTGCACCCACAAGCTTAAAGGTCTTCTTTTAAGCTAGCCTAGTCCAAGACAAACACTTGTCTTTGCCTATCATGCAGGGCAAGCCCTGTATGTATTAAAAAAARGGGGGGGGGGRGTAAAGACTGCTGCATACTGCATACCGGTAAAGCTTTCTTCGAAATAACCTACCTGTTTCCTGTTGCACAGTTTCTAGTGCAACTGTGTTTGCTTGCTTCAAAAAAACAGCTTGTCCAGCAGTAAGATTATGACTAGGACATCAGAAATACATACACCTGTCATTATTTTCTTGTAGAAAGTGAATTAAGGTCCAGAGAACTTAAGCAACTTAGCTAGGGAATCCCTGTGGGATATGCAGTCCAAATACTTTCTAACTCATTTTTCCACATCATGGACCATCCTACAGGTTGCTTTCTAACAAAGCAGAATCCATTAAATGAACTAACATTTAGGTTAGTTACAGGACACTCAGTACAGAAATAGATGTTTAATATCAGATTGGCCAGGCATTTTCAATTTCACATTTGGGGGGGGGGAATAAAAGAGAGACTATATGAACTATAGAGCTCATTTGTGTCCTGTTTGTGAGGAATCACTTTCTGGTTAATAATTTAAATAATCATATTGCCAGCCTCAGAAGTCTTACCACATGCTGACTTAAGTTCATGTAGCTGCATAAGAATCCAGCTTGAGAGAGAAAGATATTGAAGAGGAAATAACATACTAAATCACATATGTTAGTGCATAGTCTTAAGTAACAGGCTGAGATAAAAATGACTGGGGTGACTAATACCATCAAGAAGCTAATGCTAACAATAATAAAATCCTATAGAGGCTAAAAAACATGTCATTCTGTCTTTTAAGTGATAATCCACATGTTTATCTGTCCTGCGGTTGAACAAATGCTTTATAACTGAAGACAAATTTTCCACAGAGTACTTGATGGTGTCCACATTTTCACATCTGATGCACAAGTCTGGCACTTCTCCAGGCTCTTTTTACTACCAGTAAAGTTACAGTGCTGCACAGCTAGACATCCCTTCAATAATGCAATATTCTTTATATTTATTTGTACTATTTCACCATGTTTTTGCAGTCTGAACCCATGCTTTATTCTCTGGTAAGCAATACTTACATGACTTTTCTGGAGATATATCTTCCGGCTATCTCCTGTGCACGGGGCAAATTTTGTAAAAATATCCCACCCATAAGGTGTAGTCTCCTAAACTTCGGGTTGACAAGGGCAGAAGTGGTAGTTCCAAAATGATTTCATTACAAATGCAACAACAGCCTCATTGATTCCAACAACCTATTGACCCAGGGCTTAGCTTAGGGTAGATGCACAGCTTGCATCTACCATGATAATGTGCTACAGTGCCAAGACTTGATCTACTAATAGATTTTTAAAAGAGGGCTTCTAATCTACTTTAGCCTAATATGAAAAGGCTTCCTTGATTCTCAGATTCTCTGCAAAATTTCAAAGGACCACTGAGCTTCAGTTTCTACTGTCAGTAGTGAAGACAGTGTCTCCACCTCAAATTACACACCCACTGACAAGGTTCATCACTGTTCTAATCCTCTCAATTATTCTCAGTGAATAAGTATGAGGATTTTTTGCTACGAACTGACCAGGCTCTGACACCAAATGCATGCAGTAATTCCTGACATAGTACTTTTCAGCAATGGCACAAATTCAGAGCAGGCTTGACATATAACCCAATATTAGAGGCCTTACACATCTTTAGAATTACCTCTYATTAACCTCATAACAAGCTACCAGAACAAGATCCTCAAATCCTGATGTTAGTATCAGTATGTTAGCTCATATCCTTTCAAAATGCAACACTATGTTGCCTTCCTTGGTGGGTACATTTGATCAGTCCTGAGCACACTTCTATAATCCTGAAGATGTCTATTTCTGTTGCCTGTTCCATCTCACAAGTGAAACTCAATGCCTCAAAACAGTATTCTCTCAATTTCTGGGAAGGGAGGAAACAATGCTACTGGGATAAGTATACCATTTCAAGCAGAACTATAACTGTCTCTCTCTAAACCATTGTTTAAGGACAACAGGACTCTCACTGCCTTTTTTGGTCAACATGTTTTGGGTCCCAGTCCACCAGAATCTTCATCAGATTTTGACTTAAGTTGCCACTATTTACTCACTGTGCAAAAAAAAAAAAAAGACTTCACAGAAGGCCTATCTTCTGCTTAGCAGCTTTCACCTGCACCAGTTATCAAATGCTCAAGAAAATCATTTCAACAGGGAAGATTCATGCCATCAAATACAAAACTCACTCATCTGCGTTGGCATCCTCCTCTCTTCCCTCACAGGATCAATTATTATGAGACATTTCTACATTGCTAAAGGGTATTAGCTCCACAGTATCATCTTCACCTATTAAAGAACAACTCAAGACTTGCCACAAGTGGTACATACTTTCCCTGGATGAGGCTCTATATTCCTCTCCCTGTCTGAAGGGCTGGCTGGTAAAGGGACAAGAAGGCTGAACCCACTCCAAAGATTCTAAAGAATCTTTGTAGGCATTTTGATATCTCATATTTATCCAGTTTGCAGAATTCAGTGGACTGCTTCTATGCTTAATACCTGCAAGAATCTTTCTATTTCAGGGCTGGTTTTGGACCTCCATAATGTGTAATATGTAGGTCTTGAGCCTACTACCAGTATGGCAAAAGTGCCTAATCTTTGTAAGTCACATGACATCTCTCTGTACGATGCCTCAAGCCAAACTATCCCTGTAAAGTTTTCAAGCCTGGCTTCCCCACTATATGGTTTACTCCCCAAGTCTCAATGCCCCCTAGAATACCATGCCTTGTAAGATACAATCGTACTATGGTGAAGAAGTCCTTGAATCCTGCAAGGAGATGTTTTTGCATCTCACTCACCTTATCAGTCATGGTGAACAGCACTGGCAAGGCACTAAGGACTGTGCAAGGGCAGTTGTTCTCAAAAGAGAAATTGCTTCCAAACTCTCAGAATCTAGAGCAGAATGCACTCTGCAAAATGCTTCAAACCTTATCATGAGACTCTACAATCAGCAATGTGATGGCAAAACACAATTGGTAATGCTCARTCTGTGAGATGGTGTAATATTTCTGCACCTCTTTGATTAGTCTTTGGAAACTACTGTATTTAAAGACAAATACAGTGACCTACATCAGTGACCTATCTTCCAGTTATCATCAATACTTAGGCAGAAAGACAGACTTTTCTTTCATACCAGACTGAGGGGAATATAAGGTCCAAAATTTTAGATGACAATTCTAGAACACAGCTCAACCTTTTGGCCTCAAATATCAAATAAAACCTTTGGCCTTTCTCACTCTTAAATTTGATTCCTCTGATCCTGAAGTTTTTGACCATATTGTGACAAAAAGGTCATCAGAAATGAAATACTATTGTTATTCATCCATGTTCACCAATTGCTGAAGAAACCAAGTTTTTCTTCTTCTTCTTCTTTTGGCCTAACTCTCAATTCTTGTATGTACTATCTTTCTCATCCTCAGAATAAAAGTGGTTCCCATATACAAAATTAAGGAGATCCTTTAGATCTCCAGAACTTTATTATTAACCTTTATTAATTAAATCCCTTAGAGTGACTTTCTTCATTCTCAGTTCCTTATTGCCATTATCTGAACTGGTAACTCTAGCGTTTAATGAAGTGTGAACTGTGACTGAAGGTTTTTTTTTTCCTTCTTAGGTCACTCCAACATGCACCACCATGGAAGAAACTATGTTTACTATGAGTTAATACTTCAGCCTTAGTATAATTAAGTTAAAATTCAATCATCACCGAGACACAAATCCAGTCTTAATTACCTTACTACCTCTTCCTCATTCATTCTAGAAGACAGACCTGGTGTGCATATTAAGATGGTATGCAGTACAGGAAGCTTTGCTGTTAGAATCCCTAGTCATTTACTGCAGAAGAAATCCCAAAATAGATGGACTCATTCAGAATTAAAGTCCTGTCTCCTCATTTACGTGGGGAAGGACTACAAAGTAAGGTCACATCAAAATCCAAGGAGGAAAAATAAAATGGGGAAAAAAAAACACAGAATCAAGATTCCAAGCAAAACATCCATAAAACAAACAAAAAACAATAATAAAAAAAGAAAATAGACATAACTCATTGCTTCAAGAGTCCAAAGAAAGGCATCCTCTGTTCAGAGAAACCCTACTCTTATGTATCAGTTAAGAAGTATGCAGTAATGAGCCATATACAGGTTTCTTTACCTTGTCTCAGACATGGCTACTTTGGCCAGTGCCTGATGCTGGCTAATAAAGAGATCTTCTGAATTCATGCATACATAAATAATGTATAAGGCATATGACCCCATAATGCCAGCAAAATCTCAATAAGCTCCAAAAGATGCTACAATAGGATCTTCAACTTGAGCATTCCTAACAGACATGTCTGTTCTATTTATAGTACAAATGAATCCTATGAGCATTCTGTCATATGTACAGCTCCACATCAAAACCACTGACGTACAACACTGGCATGCTATAAATCCCGGACAATACAGAGATTAGGCAGTTGTGTTTGTAATAAACAAGGCAATTAATATAAAATSACAACAGCATCATAGTTTTGGCAGGAAACACTTCTACAAAAGACTACATTCTATCTTTGTCTCTGCCACAGACACTCTGTATTATACCAGGAAATTACTTAGAATTTCYCATAAGTAATGAATAACTGCTCATCTTAGAAGTTTTCTGAGCATCTAGTTTCACACCTTGGGTCCAATGAGCAGTGTCAAGTGCCAGCTGAAAACGTCTGCTAAATATGAAGTACTCCTACATTAGGTGTTTTTAAAAATCATACCATTGTGAAATCAAACTGGACATCCAAATTTGGTACTCCTAACCTTTATTTTAAGGTTTTGAATAAGTTTGTATGGTCTACACAGGGCCCTGGAAGAGTCTGGACTCTGTACAAAAAGAAAAAAAGTTGTTTTATTAAACTTATTATCTTAATGCATACAACAGGTAGCAATTCTGTGTGTTAGACTTAGTACCATCTCTTTACAGAGTTTATGTCTTCACGGTTTCATCCTGAAAATGCATTACTGATATAGAAGTTGTGAGAAAAAAAGCTGAAGCTTGAGTGATTCAGTAAGGAAAACAACATTATTGGAATAGGTTTGGAGATAAATACATTAGCTGCACAATTCTGCTAAAATTAGGTAACAGCATCAAAACAGTTCATATTACTAACACTGGTGTTATCAATAGCCCATTAAAATATTTGGTGTTTCCAGTGGTATACAAGTTAATTCAGACACATCAATTCATCATTACAATGTTATCTTCACTACCAAGAAACAGATGGATGGAATAAAGCAAAAATTTAGATTAAAATGAACAGTTCAATGGCCAGAGACTCTAGGACCACAGAACACAAAGCTCTGTCTGGAGTAATTAAAGCTCTACACTCTTCTAACAAAAACGTAACAAAGAACACTGACAGAGGAGTGGACATTTTAAAGAAATATTAAGTTTTGTAATTGTAGTAATTGAGATTAAGATTTAATCTAGTTGCCAATTGATCTTAGGCTCTTAGTAGAGGCTCCCTGAGAGCATTCTAAATTCAGTGGGCTCTCCAGTATTGAGAATGACAGAAAACAAGTTACTTATGGCTACCTGAGTAACACTCCCTTCTTCTGACACCTACAGAGAACTCAAATAGTTTCTTTGGGATCACATTTTCTTAGATTTCTGATATTCCACATACCAGAGAGCTATGTACTCTGCAGATTGTTAAAGTTACCAGTTTGTAAGTTCACTACAGTCCTGAATGAGGAATGACTTACTGATGTTGTTACTTTGAAATCATTTTTAATTCATGTCAAGTTAAGTTAAAAGTACAAACAAAGGTGTTTATTCACAGTATCTAAACCAGATAACACAACCTTATAAAAGGCATAAGCAGGCTGGAGGAGGTGGGAAGATAGAGGAAAAAAAAAAGAAAACCTACTTTTACTTTTAAATAAGAAAGGTTTTGCTTTCTTCCTTTCCAGATGCTGTCTTGCATAGACTTTTCTGATATCCATCTTACTAAAGATTGTTATTTCACMTACTTACAACTCAGATTGCATGCTTTATGGAGAATCTATATCTTAACACTGTCACTACACCAACATTACTACACTCACCACAAGCTGGCAGTCTGGAGCCTTCTTTGCATATTGCTGTGACTTTCTTTCAGTCATGTCACCAAATCACCATCACCTTTCTTTATTCTTCACATTAATTAGTTGTTTGTGAGATGTTTTTTTCAGCCCCGGTTTTGCTGAGATTTTTAAAGTTTACTTTCTCAATTTGCAGATGTATTTCTGTAAAATATTCCTGTAAAACATAAAAGTTCCAACTACTTCACCCACTGCATGCTGAATGGTTCTCAGTCACTTAAAAAAATAATTTAGAGAAATAATTAACCCTCATTAATGCCTAAGGAAATTTTCATAATAGAGACTATGTAAAAACAGTAGAAAAGGTTCTGAGATGCATGTGGAAACAAAAGTGTGCACAGTGGGAGAGCAGGACAGTACAGAGTGAATTCCTTTTTTTTTTTTTTTTTTTTTTTTTTTTTTTTTTTTTTTTTCTGTTTAATTTTCTACTATAAATTTGGAAAACTTATCTGCTACATGAAGCAGTTAACTGTGTAATACATTATCATGCTTTCCAAAGTATGGTGAAAATGACTACATAATTCTAATCAAAAATTCAACATACTTACTAAAAATTTATAGCACACTAAGAAATGTTATATGAGATAATATATTTCTATTTATTATTATTGTATGTTAAATAATCACCATAATTACCAGCATAGAGACTGGTGACAGGGCCTTGTTAGCTAAGTTCTTAGACCAATATTACTGTCTCAATTTTGCAGATCTGGCCAAGGCCAAACTTCATTGTTAAATAGCTGTATTCATATAACTGCTTTTTTGTAATAGTGGAAACAGGGCAAATCAGAGTAACTTAGCCACAATATTCTATACCAGCTTTTCCATCAATTTAACTATATCAGTAAAAACATATTGTAATTTAGTAAGATGTAACATGCAGAAAAGAAGGACCGTCAACACATAACGTCATGTTGTAACTTTGAGTAGCATACGAATGAAAAACTTAACAAGAGATTTCCAAAAGAAGATTATAATCCATAATCAGTGGATTATAACAAAACAGTTACTTGATGTTGACTGGCACCATCTAAATAGAAGATTCTTCTAAAGTATTTGTTTAAGAGGAGTGTTCAAGAGGTTCACTATTTCGCAAATGAAGCGGAATGATCAACTGACTTATTATATATTGTCATATATCCACAAAAACAATTTTTGACTAACTTTGATCCATTTTAAAAGAGCAATCAGTCAACTGATGAAGACAACTCAGATTAATAAGCTGGTAATTGTTTTAACACTTTGGCCAAAGGAAAAAAAAAAAAGTCTTCTACCTCTAAGCGCTATATTAATGCAAAAGRCAGCATTGCTTTCAAAATAGAATTTTTACCATCAGTTTTTTCCTTTCCCAAAAATAAGGCTTCTGTTTCTAAAAGTAAGACATAACTTATCACAATCAGTTGCATCAAAATCAAGTAAGATCAACTAAGTATTCTGCCACTAGGAATAGTGCCAAGAAATGTCAAACTGTCACCAGATCATACACTTACCACCACTCCATGTAAGTATGTTTAAAAAATGAAAACAAAACAAATAATTAAAAGATGCCCCCAAAAGTGAATCACAGTCAAATTAACTATTTTGACTAATCCTTCTTAGTCACAGAAGACAACCGGTGAACAACTGAACGTCAAAGCAGGAAAGGCTTTATACAGAAAAACTCAAGCATACCGCGGACTACTGCGAACTTGGAATTAACACAGCTCACATCCCCGATCCCTCAAGAATCTTCCTCACGGTGGATATACAGGAAAGGCCATGAGAAGTGTCCCTGAGGCAGGCAGCAGGCAATAACAGATTCACACTACAAGGACTGCTATACAGAGCCAATACCAAATCTAATGACCACTAATACACATAAAAGCTTTTTTTAGATTATTATCCAAAAATCCTAGAAACGTGAAAGCTGTCTTCCAACTAACGATGCGACTACGCTTCGGGCCGCCGCGGCAGCTAAGGGAGCGCTGGCAGCCCCGGCCCGGCGCAGGCGGGCGGGCAGCCGCCCTAAAGCAGGCCTCGCCGCGGCCGACCACGCGCAAACCGCCCGCCGGCCGCTCTGCAGCGCCCCGGCCCTGCAGCTGCCCGCACCGAGAGTGCGCCCGGCCGGTCCGGGAGGGCTCCGCCGCGGCCCCCAGGCCGGCGCTGCGGCCCCACAGCGGCAGGCCGCAGGACCCGGTGCCCCCAGCCCGGCCCCACTGCCCTTGGAGCGGTGACAGCGGCCACCACCGCCGCCAGCGGGCCGGAAGCGAGGCGGGCGGAGACGAGCGGCGGCTGCGCGCGCTCTTCGCCCGGCGCCGCCGCCGAGCAGGGCACGGCCCCCTCCCTTCGCCTGCCCGCGCAGCGGCGGCCACCGCCGAGCGCCGCGGCACCGGGAGCGGCCATTTTGCGGGCCGCGGCCCGGATGACATGTTGTGCGTCGTACGTGCGGCCGCGGCGCGGCACCGCCCCCCACGCGCGGCGCCTGCGCACTGCGCCCGGTGGCGGCCGAGCCGGGGCAGCCTGATCAGCGCCGCGGCGGCGGCGGCGGCGGGAGACAAAGCGCCCGGCTAATGAATGGGACGGTCCTGCCCGGCCCTTCCCTTTAACCCCTTCGGGCCCGGCCCGCGGCCCTGGCAGCGGCGACCTCCGGCTTCCCCTGCGGCGGCCGGCCGGCCGGGGAGGTGAGTGGCCCTGTGGCGGCAGCGGGAGGGGGCTGGGGCAGCGGCAGCGGCAGCGCGATCCGGCTCTCCGCTCCGCGG
>NW_028185038.1:524272-588781 GCF_003343005.1 Rhea americana | reverse complement strand
GCCGCTCCGCGCCGCCGGGAGCAGGGCCTGGCGCCGGGGCTGGCGGCGAGCGTGACCATGTGGCCGTGCCCTGCGCGAGCCGGGCGCCGAGGAGCCCAGGAAGCCGCGGAGCCTCCGCTGCCGGGAACCTGCGAGCTGGGGCAGCAGGACAGCTCGCCGCGAGCCTCGGCGGCAGCGTAAACACCCCTGCTCTTCCTGTGTCGCTTGGAGTTTCCAGCTCGGTGTTTCTTGGGGCAGAATCGTTACTGGCTCTGAAGAGGTACATACGGAAAATCTGCACACGTACTGTATTGCTCCTTTCTGCTTTTACTTACTTGTATGCCTGAAAACGTCTTCTGTAACTTCTCGATCTGCCCTGGGATAGCTGCTGACAGTGGACGCTATTTGTACTGTAATACATATTGCTGGATTTTGAAGGGTGTCCTATATATTCCATATACTTAAAGTTGTCTGCTGCACGTGCAGTCTACTGGAAGTGTAAAAACACTTATTAATGGGATGAAAGCTAAGTATCTGGAAGGCCTGTTTGGCATTGGCTGTGATTCTAATTATTATTGCTAAGTGTAGCAATGCTTTGCTTTATAGGGTAGAAATAAGTTGGCTCTCCTCCCTTTCTGCTTGGTGCTTCTGTGTTAGAAGCAATGGTGTCTCATTTTTCTTGGGGTTTTTTGAAGAGTCCAAATAATTTGCCATGAGCTGTCATGCTACAACTACAAGTCTGAGTAAAGAAAGGCTTTCAAGCCCCCATAACGTAAACATACTTATCAGGCTGTCCTTATGTGTTGTTTTCCAATATGTGCTATGGTGTGTTTGCATATGTTTTCCTTTTTAAGAGAGTGAATACAATTCTTTTCTTCTGAAGGTTACATTCCAAAACACAACATTTTGTTTAAAACTTAGACATCTTTAGGAATATGTTTGTGGAGTATGTGTTTGGGGAAGTGAAGTCTGGAAAAATTTTATCATCTATCCCCCAAAAACTGTCACTAGAAATCCTGTATTTGTTCAAGGGTTGGGGGGCTTTCTAGTTATTATTCACTATGGAGTCTATTTTGGGTGAGGAAAAAAAAATCTTACATACCTTCATTGCATATGAGAAGTAGCAGAAGTTCTTTTGTGGACTCTTAGAAACTTGATTACTGTCTGGTTATTCTGCTAGGGATAAGACATGCATACAAAGTGTTGAAAGTTTCTTTAGAGTTGGAAATCCATCTGCTTTGGGGCTTTTCAGTRTTGCTAATATCTTCCTACTTTAATAAATGTTGAGAGTAGGAATTTATTCTATACATGGTCTGCGGGGAAGACAAATATAAAAGTGGATTGAGAATAAGTTGGACGAGCATCACAAATGAGTAAACTGAGCATCTTAGGGAAAAATGTTTTCTAATCATTTCTACTTTTTAATAATATCTATCCATTTCATTTACTAGTACAAAGCAAAACTATGACAGACAGAGAATCTTCAATTAGGATGTAAAAGTCAAACTATATAGCCGATGAGCTTAGAGTACTGCTTACTGTGTTTCTGTTACCTTGTCTCTTACTGCCTCTGATGCCCACTTGTTTAGGTTCATTATAAACCAAGACTACAAACTTTGAGTGGGAATTGTGTTGACAGAACAGCCGGTATGATGGGTTCATAGAACTTTGTTAGTGTCGAGTGGGTCAACTTTAATACAAGTAATACATCAGTATGGTTCATAACAGCTCCTTTGGAAATCCAAGAAGGCAATTCAGTTTCACATGTGTTTATTTAAAATTGTCTATCTTGTTTTTGACCAGAGGATCACATTTATTGTGTGTTGTATATAAAACAAGTAGATATTATAGAAGGAAGTCTTAGCAAACCAAACCCTTGGTTTATAGGGAATGGTTGCTATTTTATGTGGCCTTTGAATGGCCTTTGACTCTTATTACATCGCTTTTTGTCTCCTTTTCCTTGGAACTTTTTTTTTCCTGATTTTCCACAACCTAAGGACAAAGTTTCGTAGAGATTTTCTTGTGACTAAGAGGAAGTTTGCATTAAGGAATGCAGATGCTTTGGGACATACCTCCCAACATATTATTTCATTTTGCCACCATTGACAGCCTGTAAGACTCTGCATAAGGGACTCTGTAAATTCTGTCTTTTGAGGCTTGGTTTTAATCTCTAGGAGTTCTCATGTCCAAAACGAGCCTATTTAACGCAGAAAAATTGTGATTATACGTGTACACTTGGTTTTATTAAAGATAGTTTAGCTTAGAATTTTGCTCAGTGTAGACCATAATGTTTAATTCAGCCTCATGTTTGACTTTTTCCTTAAATAAGGATCGTTTAGGTATATTTTATTAGCATTGACAGCAATAACTGTAATTTATATAATGTTGTCTGTTTTAGCTGTATGCTTTTAAAATAAGCTTCGAAAAAGGCATTCTCTTGCATAGCAAATGTGCATTTTCATGTAACTTAGGCTGTTTATTTTGTGTTTGCCACTGGCATCATTACTATCCATCGACAGTTCACAGCCATGGGATTCTTTAATTTCAGCTGCATAGTAAAAAAAATGAGTAATTTCTGTGGCCTAAAGATAGCTTTTAAGTGAAATCTACACTTTAAAGTTTTAGAAATAACACTTAACAAGAAGTAAGAACAACTGAAATATTTAGCAGTTTTATACTGAACTAGAGAAACTTCTGTCCTGAGTAGTTTATACACACTTTTGTTTCTTTCCTCTCTGATGAAGCACAGCATAACATGATGGCCTGCTAAAAAATGACGGTAGGGAAACACCTTGATTTTTTTAAGGTCCTTATTTTTGTTCATGATTAGTAACTTGGAACAAACTGTGACTTTTTGATATTAACAACATATTAGAAAGAAAAATATCAGTCTTTGATATCAATAGTGTAATACTGTTTTCAGTGGATGTTGACATAAGAAATGCTGTGGTATTACCATCATCTTTATTTCATAGAATTGGTAAGGTCGGAAGGGACCTCTGGAGATCATCTAGTCCAACCCCCCTGCTCAAGAAGGGTCACCTAGAGCATGTYAGACAGGGTTGCATCCAGGCGGGCCTTGAGGATCTCCAGAAAAGGAGACTCCACAACCTCTCTGGGCARCCTGTGCCAGTGCTCYGTCACTCTCACAGKGAAGAAATTCCCCCTCACGGTCAGGCGGAACTTCCTGTGSTTCAATTTCTGCCCATTGCCTCTTGTCCTGTCAYAGTAGAAAAGAGTCTGGCCCCATCCTCTCAACACCCCCCCACCCTAAGGTATTTGTAGACATTGATAAGATCCCCTCTCAGTYTTCTCTTCTGCAGGCTAAACAGGCCCAGCTCTCACAGCCTTTCCTCATAGGGCAGGTGCTCCAGCCCTCTGATCATCCTTGTAGCCCTCATAGCCCTAATTTAAATTAGCATCGTGTGTGTACTGTTTAGCTGTTACGGCACATTTGCATCCCTTCCATGTCTCTGATTTTCCCTCCCACATTGCTTTGCAGTGACATGCAGGCTTGAACAATCATTCATGAAGGTAGGGTAGGTACTAGTTCGTTGTTATTCATTACTATATACAGGCTTTTTTCTTTTTAAGTCATCTTAGCTTAAAAAAAAGTGCTAGTTTGCATCCTGTACTGCCATGCAGACATACTTTTCCATTAGTATGGTAAAAGTCGTTTTTGCACTGAGTGCTCTGATTTTTTGTGTATTTGATACAAAAGCTAACACTGGCTTTCTGTAGTCAATAAATTGAAATTTTTATCTGAAAACAGGCTTATTTTAACCACTGTGACGTTTTAGTAATTCTCTTTAGTAGGTCTTTTAAAAATGTATGGGAAAAGTACTTAGAAATAATACTGTGCTAATATTTTATCATATATGACAGCGACCTAAGAATATGTACCAAATTTGTTCATTTCATTAGCATTTTGATAATTATGCTGCTTACCTGTTGCTACAGTTCTGTGTGCTGTTTTCTGAATCAGTCTTTATCTCTAAAGAAAGTAAGCTCGGATCTGGCTAATAAAGACTTTTTCTTTGTTAGTTATTCTTTTTACTAAAAGAAGTAATTAAGAAAACTCAAACATTAATTTGAGTTGAATTAAATAWTCGTCTCCACTTTAAGCTATTTTTCTAGTCATCTTTTACAAATGAAAGAATGGAAATGGAAGAGATTTTTATTGCTGTTTATTTTTAAGATATCAGGAAGGAAAAAGACACATTATTTGTGCCCCTTTCTTGCAGGAGACTTGCAGGAATGTGGGAGAGCCAGGTTCACTTCCCTTCTTCACCTGCGGAGTTGAATCTACATCTCAAGAGAGCTCCCTAACTGCTCCTGCTGAGTATTCTGAATTGGGTGGGTCTCAGTCCCCTTAGCTGACACCTTCCACTTTGTATACATTATTTAAATGTTCAGTAGAGTAGGGACAACTGAAATGTCCCTTCTTAACAGGCAAATTACCTTGCCACAGAGTTCTAAAGAGGTTTTCTCTTGCTTTAATAGGGAGTATTGATTTTTTTTTTAAGTGAAAATGTCAGTAGATTCAGCCCGTAACGCACAGTAAACCAGCCGTCAGGACTTTCCTCCCACTGAAGGGTGTTCTCCTTCTCAGAGAAATGTATATATTTTCATGTGTCCCACTGGCTCAGCAAGTGCATTAAGTACTGAGCTGTTGGGGAGAAATGCTTTGCTGACTTGGCCCCTGTTGACACTTGACCTATCTGAAGTTTGGAAAAGGGTCAAAGCACCATACTGACTACTAACCACAGCAGAATCCACCTTTTTCTGCATTCAGATTGAGAGTGGAAGTTGACTTACTGGGTTTTCTAAGATGGCGAAAAGGTTCCTTGGTGGCTTTTTAAGTGTATGGCGGTGCAGAGAAACAGCTGGTTACTCTGCACAATGATGCTTGTGTCTACATGAAAATCAGTGGGACTAAAGAAGCAGAATTCTAGAAATGTGTCCTGTGATAGACTGTTTTGGTCTTTTTTTTGTTGTTTCTCAGTCAAAATATCTGACTTAATATGCTCCACTTGCAGTCTCTTCTTTCTTATATATGGAGGATGATAATTTGTGTGGATCCTATGCTATTGCATGTTGATTAGTACAGATGCTAGGTGCAGTATGTAAGTAGAATGTTTAGCTCATTAAGAGAAGGCATAACAAGCTGCCAAATGGATCCTGTAGCTCATAAAAAAAAGTGTTGACAAGCTCCTTTGAAATGTTGTAGCATAGTGTAAACTATGTTCATGAGGTGAAGTGATTAAGTTGCCTTGGTCTCATCTTGGAGACTAGAATGTCATGTGGTTATCCCTAAGCTTAAAAAGAATCCATAACTCAACACTGAGTTATGTCTTTCAAAAAAAAAAAGTGACTTTTAAGTCTTTTTCAGGATTTATTTTTTCCATATGGGTTATTTCGTTTTTTTGCTTTGAGGTCTAGAGTAGAAATTGTCCAATTTTGCTTGATAGGCATGAGGGCTAGAGATTTTAGAAAAAAAGTGAGAACTAGTCCTGCAACTCATGCAGTTATGACCTAAAGAGAAACTTGAAACATTCCCTAAAGTCACCATAACACTAAGAAAATTGAGATGACTAAATATTTTGTTAAAAGGAATTACCTTCTTCTTTTTCTTAGAAAGAATCGTCATCATTAAGTTTGAGTACCAAGTATTTAATCTGAAATGAAGCCTCCTGCGTGCGGTGGAATAGATGTGTAAGTTTCTCTCTCTCTCTCTCTCTCTCTCTCTCAATCTCTCTAAACAAACAAGTAGACAGCTTTCTTTCTTAGCTTAGGTCTTGCATTATTACTGTTATTAATTTAGAGCAAGCCAATGGATAAAGGACCTGAATAATCATGTGTCTGTGAATTGACTTGTATGGAACTTAATTTTTAAGTCTTGGACGCTTGCACAAACCTCCTGCTAAATTATTAAGTTTGGAAGCCTGCATGTCTTTACAGTGTCAAAATAATGCCTACAATTTATGATGCACCTCTTACTCCATGGCAATTGTCTGCATAAAATATATGCAACCTTACCCTGCAGTCTGCCCCTTAAAAAGAAGGAAGTAACTTGCATGCTGTACACTCATCCTGTATCTTAATTAAGCTTAGCTTATTCAGGTGTTTATATAATCATTGACAGAGTAAACGTCTATATTTTCTTCTAACATTTTTGCTGAACACTTTTTTTTTCTTTGTGTATTCAGTTTGACCTATGAGTATAGATTTTCAAAAGCATGAGATTCAAGATTCATTCCATGCCTGGCTAAGATGCAGTGCAAGAACATTGTTTATAGGTAGATTAACATTGTCATAAATTCTATTCTTTTATAATGTTTCAGAGATGCTGTTTGCTTTTTCTTTTTTCCCTGGTAAATACAGTTCAACTTTTTAAGCTGTCTATATTACTACTTAGCAAGYATGCTGGCAACAGATGGACAAAATATTTGAGATAGGTAAAATGTTGAGCTAGAAAATCTTGGTGGGATCATTTGAGATTCTGTTAGCCTCAGTATGGAAAGAAAAATAAAAACATAATTCAGATTCATTTTTAAAGGAAAGTTTTCGTAGGTGACAGGTATAGGAGCTGTAGGGGATTTTTTACATACTATATCTGCTTGTGAATCTTTCTTTATTAAAATCTGAGTAAAAATGATCTGTTACTGCTTTCTAAGCCAGTAGCATAGCCAAAGAATAAGAAAGAGTAGTCTTCATTTGCAGCAGCCTTTCAAGTCAGTTCTAGAACACTGTAAAGAAATTTTACAGAAGGGACTGTGTTGTTTTTGCCAAGATAGCTAAAAATTTGTCTCATATTTAATACTGAATTCTTAAATACACATATCGGGGTCACTTTATGCTTTGTACCATTTCATTATGTGATGTTAAGTACTGTAGCTTTTTATAGTTCTAGCTAAAGTGAATTTCTAATATAGTTCTCAAGGTTAAAATCCAGCAGTGCACACACCACTTTAGTATTACCTGTCTACTGAAAATTAGTATCTTGTCTTAGTATCTTCACAAACTATTTCTTGAATTATATTCCTAGATGAAATAACTGTTGACTGCAAGTTGAATTGTTTCAGTAGATAAGAAATCTGTAAGTTACTACTCTTAAAGAAAATAAATACTAATATGAACTCCAAAAGAAACATCTGCATTTTTGTAACCTATTCTTTGTTATATTCATTGTGCTGTGCTGAAATTCAGATTGTAAGCACTCTGGAACAGAGTTTAGACAAAACTTCAAGTATAATTTTAGTCAGCCTAAAAAATGTATGCATAAACTGTGTTGAATTGCTTGTGACAGTCTTGTTTGCTTATGTTTTTTTTTTAACTAGATTATTAAACATAGTTAAACATTCTACGTTAACATTCCTCATGTTGGAGAAAATGAAATATAAGGAATATATCAAAATTGCAATTTTTTAATCAATCTCATACCACTTGCTGCTTGGTATTGCTTGTCTGTAATGGTGTAGACTTTATCAAGTTTAACTTGCACTTAAAAATACTCTTTCATGCCACAGTTGTTGAAGAATAGCTTTGTTTTCCCTATGTGTATCAGTGTATCAATATGCACTATATGATGTATTCAGCAATACAGATTGCGCCATAAAGCGTTATGTGAACAAGTCATTGTGTACTAGGCCCTGGAGCTGAATAGTGTGGTCCAGAGAGCTAGCATTTTGCAGATGTTCCTTCTGTCTGTGATGGTTTCTTCACAGGGGATCAAGAAGGCACTGTTTTGGCAGGATGTGTACCTATATGTAGCTGAAGAGTTTCCTAAGAACAAAGATACAGATATTCGGCAGGCCAGATATTATCTTCTCTTTTATAACATTTCAGATCTACTTAAATTTAAAATCTAGATTTTATCATCCACTATAAATAAAAATAAAATCATTCATTGGATATTGTACGCAGTAGCTTTTATTTGCAGTTTAGATTGTTGGAGAAAATGTAGTCCTGAGTTAAAGGGACCTAACAGTGTTAGATGTGTCATAAAATAATGGGAGAGGACGCGGAAGGACTGAACTCCTCTTCAGAGGAACTGTTTTGAACTTCTACTGAATTATAAGGGTCTAGCTTTTTGGAGCCTTTCTTATAAAAGATTTAAGACAGCAAATCAGTGCTAAAATGTAACAGCAACAATGACAAGCATACCTTATTTTTTTACTTTCTGCTTTCATTTTATGGTTCCCCTTCTCTCTCCTTGATTAAAGGTGTGAACATGTGAATGAATAACTACGAGAGCATATCTACAGCTGAGAAACAGACAGTGGGGTTGACATTACAGGAAAGGTTTTTACTTGTTGCCTTTGAGTTATCTTCTGGGGCTTGCCCCAAGAAGTGTGTGGGGAGACCATAATCTGATTGTGATGGGAAATACAACAACGCTTACAAAGAACAGGGTGGTTCTTGATCCTTCGCCTTTCTCTAACTGTTTGTATTTATTTACATTTTTTCTATACCTCACAAAACAGTAGGTTTATTAAAATAATTATTTTGACTTCTGTAGGTTAAGAGAAATCAAGCAAATGGAGACAGCAAAGGCTCTCCTTTTCTTCACTTGTTTTTGTACTAAGCATCTTAGATCCTGCTCTGAATAAAACATATCCATGTTGCAATATTCTGTAAAACTTATTTATATTGCAGGTTGTATTACATAAATTAAAGCTAATACAGTGCATTGGTAGGTTAGGTACTACAGAAAGCTTTATTTTGAATTAAAATTCTTGTCTAGTTGTTTATTTCTTCTGAGCAAAACCCTGCTTGCTCAAATTAAAATACATGTCTGCAGCAATAGTATGGTTCTCCTGTAACTAGTCCTTTGGGGAGAAAGAGACTGAGCTATTTGTTTGCCAGCAACAGGAGTGTCTTTTTGGATTTCGTACTAATGCTCAGTGTGGTGCTGGTGGAAGCAGTGTTGGTTTTCCTGGCTTAGTTGTCCCTGTTGGCTATGTCTTTGCTGCAGAGTCTCACCTTGTCTTGCAGAAGGCAAAAAGATTGAGTCCCTAGAAGGGGCTGGGAGGGAAAAGATGTCTTGTCATAGAGGCTCGGGTGTTTTGTAGGTTGAAGGACAGGCTGGCTGACAAGGGAATAAGGCAATCTATATGCTCATTTCTCTTTCCCTATCCACCATTTTATGAACTTAAATATATATATRTRTGTGTATTCAAGAGGGACAAACTTGAGGTTACTGAATTTAAACTAGGATATCAGGTGAAGTGTTAATATATTAGAATTAGCCACTACAGATGAACATACAGTTTATTTTGAAAATATTGTATGACAGAAAATAGTTCAAAAGGATATCAAAAAGCTCACTCCCATCATAGTCATGTTAAATTGTGCCTGCATCTGTTACGGAACCTTAAGTTTAAAATTAATGAGTTGTTTTTGTTGCAGCTCTTGTTCTTATTAGCAAGGTAGAACAAAGTATTTCTAAACTTTCTGAAAAGGTATCCAGATACTATTTATGATTTTCTATTCTATTTAATAAAGAGAGTTAATTAAGGTGATCTTTTCCTGGCTTCATGTAAAATCCGGATGTATTTCTTAGGATCGTTATGTAGGGAAGAGGAAGGCACCTGGTTACAGAGAAGCAGAGATTTCTTTGGAGAACCATTTGCAATCTGTGGTAGCTTCTGATTCAAAATAAAGCTTTTTGACAGAAGAATAATTAAACTCAGCTGTAAAAGTACATCGGGAATATATAAACTTGTATTTATGTTACCTTCTTGAAAATACTTGCTACATTTTCAGGGACTATGAAGTGTCTTTTCTTTCTAGCCTGCCTTTACATGTATGGGCTATGAGTTCTAGGATACAAATGCTTACTGGAAACATAGTACAGTGTCCTAATACAGATACAGAAGTAAGATCTAGATAGATCCTGCAAAACCTCTCCACAGCACAAGTGAAGTTATCTGAAGTCGTGCAACTAACTGACATCAATATGAACATGGAATTACCGTAATAGGTAATTGTGAAGGGTTTTTAAAACAGACCTCTACATTCCCAATTCTGGTTAGTATTAAAGTAGCTAGCAACATAGGATAATCTTAGCAGTTACATAGATAATAGTCTTCCTTTCTYTTAACAGGAGCGTTTTAGTCAACAATTTAATATTCTATCCTAAATTATAAAAATGCCTTATTTTCTCATAGTATTTATATGGCTTCTTTCAGCAAGAGTTCCAAGAAATCGTACTGTACACCATCACCACATGCACACTACACCATGGCACATATCTCCTAGCTTCTTTTTCATCCTTTGTCATCTTGCTTATTCAGCTTTGTAACCCCCAGCTTTCCCCTTTACAGCTRCCACACTTTAAACTGTTTGGAGTCATCCTTACTTTCACTCTTACTGATTTTAAACATAAACATTTAAAAAAAATAAAGGCATATGTTTCTAGTATGTTGCAAGCTAGGAAGATGAAGTAGTCAGGTGAAGAATCCCWGTCCTAATTGTATCCTCCTAGTTTTTCCCAGGTGTCTGCTGCATAAGTGGAGAAGGAGAAGTACTATGGGCTAGGTAGAGGGATGGATTATTTGGGGGATAAGTGTCAGAGGAACTTTGCTTTGAACTTTCTGATTTTTCTGAAAGCAGAACGACGATCTCTGACTCGCAGAATGGACTAAATGTTTTGTCTTTTGTCTCTAATTCTTTTTGAACTTAACTGTTGTTACTGGTTTTTGGCTGTATTTTCTTTCCTGCTGCATGATACTATTGTGTTCCCTACTTCTGTTCTTATTTTTGTCTTCCATTTTTCATCTTCATAATATGTTATTGGAACCTTTGTTCATCACCTCTTCCACCAGCCCCAAACTGTGTAGTGTGAGATGCTAAAAACAAAGTGGGTGTCCTGCACTCAAAATGTGATGAGCCAAACTGCACACACTTCAGCTGTTTCAAAAAAATCCATCTTTTTTCTTAATAAGACAGCCTTATCTCTCTTGTAAYGTTTTTTAAGAACTGACCCATTTTATTAGTGTGTAAGTTATCTATCCAAAATTTCAATGATAAAAATGTCAAAATAAGAGTAAAATCTCCTGTTGCTTTCACCTCATGCAGAGTTGAACTGAAAATTCTGCTTTAAAATTTCTGAAAATCCCGCTTAAAATTTAATTACATTATTTCTTAAAACAAATGACAGGAAGATCTGACGTTTGTCGGGGTGAACAAGAGCACGGAAACATAACCTGACAGTGTTGCTTAAGTAGYATCATACCGGGTGATGAAAGAGAAGGTTCTTCAGCACTTCAAGGACAATTCAGATCCTAGACAAACACTAATATAATTTACCTACTGTGACAAATTCATTTTTTCTGATTAGTACTCTTGGTCAAAGCCAGGACAGAAATGATTAACGTGTACAGTCTGCTTCCCCCCCACCTTTCTGTCAGTGCACAGCTACGGGAAGTTAGCAGAGGCCATGTGAAGGAAGATATCCCCATTTGAGATTTGATGATATTCTTAGTGTATTAGGAAAAGAAGTAGCAACAATTAAAGGTTTATCAGGTGGTTGTATGTGTAAGTAGTGTTACTATGTGTCATCACATACAATAACATATATAGTGATATATAGTATTTTTTTAAAATATGTAACTTTATATTTAGAATGGCATTGTTTAGGCTTAGATGAAATTTAACTTTTTTGTTCTAGCTTTGCATTTTTATTTTGTATTTTAGGATAAATACTATTTTAGATCATATAGAATTGGGATTTCTGTGTGATGAGTTTTACAGTGCTTAGTATAGAGTTGCTTAAACCTAGGTGATGCTGGCCAATGCCTCAAATAGATAAATGTTTAAACATTGTCAAATAAATGAAGAATGGCATTTTTCAGAAATAATTTTGTATTTTGGTTTCCTACCCTATATCAGATGCCTGCATTATTCCTAAAAATGCTGAGCAGTCAGCCTGTATCATTGTGGTCAGGTGATACATTTGGGTACATGGCATGTTTTGCAAATCATGTTGTGCACTAAATAGGGATGTAGGAGCTAAACTTTGGTCAGATGTGAACAATATTCATGCTAACACAAACATCCCTACCTATATCAGACTTCAAAATAAAACTGTATTTTGTATTTCTTAAAAACCAATATCCTTATCTTTTAAAAAGTTGTGTGGTTCATATGCTGATATAAGAACTGCATGAAGAACCAGACAAGCTTTTTTTTTTTTTTTTTTTTTTATGAGAATAGAATCTTATTTTGTTTTAACTTTGAAATATACAAAAAGTAATCTTTTTAATTATGTTAATTTACAGATGGTACTGTTTTGATTTAGTCTGAGTATTTTTATAAATTATTTTCACTTTCCTTACAAACATTGTAAGAGCTGGTGTATGATCTTGTAGAGGAAGCTGGTGCTTACAGTTTCTTCCATACACTGAGATGCAAACAGCTGAGATTAAGAAACTTGAACAAAGATTTGGGGGGGGGGGAGTAATTTACAGTAGGAACAAGATTTCAGTTCTTGAATCTTTCCTGAGATTTCAGGGAATATCTGAAAAAGCTGGGCAAGGTCCTACAGACTTTTTAAAGGTTAGAACAGTAAAAGGAGAAGAAATGTGAAAACATAAACTGGCTTTTAGGAGTAGAAGGCTAAACCAGTTGGTTATATCCCACGTCTTGGTTAGAGTTTAACTTGACACTGTCCTTTTAAGAAGGGTCTAAACTCTAAACCTGTCACTTCTGAGCTGTGTTCCTGGTTGTTATCTTTCTACATTAATTTAGCAGTTGTGGGTGTTTGGTTTGTCTTTCTCAATCCAAAAGAGACCTTTGAAAATAATTACAAAAGATTTTTCACTTTAAAAGTGTTTCAGGAGTACTCGAGGACCATTTGAGTGAGACCTTCATGGATAAGGCGTGTAGTAAGATGACTCTGTAGAACTCCAAGTGGGAATAGACAGAATAGCAGAAGAAAGACGGGTATGAAGTAGTGCAACCCCTCTAAATGGAAGAGGCTCATACAGGGAGAAATTTGAACTTCTGTAAAACCCGATAGCTTGTGACAGAACAAGAATTGAACCCAGATACAATTATTTCTGGATTAGTATTCAACTAGGTTATATTTCTGTTACTTCAGGCTTTTGTTTTTAAGATACAAAATTTTTTAAAAGGTAAATAATGGAAATTTTAAATAAAAATACTTCCAGTGTCTATCATTAGTTTCCCCCCCTACACACACACAAACACTTTAATAGCTTCAGTTATTTATATCTCTGTTTATGCTCATTTGTTTTTTACCAGCTTAGATAAGACTTTGGTGATGGTGTTTCMCATTTTGTTAATGTGCACCTCTCCTTTTTTGTTTTTATTTTTATTTTTATTTTCTACCACCTAAGTACACAAATTTTCTCTGAACTTCAGTACTTTCATATAAGATTAATAAAAATGTCTAATATTATTTGTCGAAATTGTTACATTCAGTTCCAGTCTAAGAGCAACATCAGGTTAAAGTAAAGAATATTCATGTCAACTAGGTGCAGTGTACAGTATTGCTGACCCTGTTCTTACACTTTACTCCTTGTGTCCAGGTGAAGTGTTTGGGGCTGCAGACAGAGGAGGGTATYTTAGGGGTTGGAGAGGAGGGTATCTTAGGGGTTGGAGAGACTACCTTTGTAAAACTTCAGAGTTACGGGTTGATGTAATCTGAAATGCAGCTCATAGACAATCTGGATTAAATGTAAGTGTAACTGTGCAAAGAAATAGCTGTAGGTCAGCCTGTCAGCGGGCTGGAAGCTGTGCAATAATAAATATGGCTTTACTCTCTTCTTTTTTTTTTTTTTTTACCTCTACCAACAGTTCTCTACAAACCATACCTCTTGTGAGGTCCAGAACAACTTGTTTCTTTTAAGTGTAAAGCATAACTTTCTGGAATTTGATCCTAATTATAAAGTTGCATCTATTGTAATTCATGCTTATACTTAGGTACAAGTCTCTTCTACATTTTAATCACTCAGTATCTTGCAAACTTTTGTAATTCTTCTTTAGTGAGCTATTACTGATACCTTTTTAATAAAAAAAAAAAAAAAATCTGTCCACTATTCTTAATTTTCCTTTCTCAAAAGATTTATGACTTGGAAAACAAAGGAATTATGTTTTATCTAGGCTATCTCTTTTTATAAATTTGTTCTGCTTATTTCTTACTGTAAACCTTTTTAGCACTTAAATATCTCTTAATTAGTATTACTTGCCGTTGAAGTGGTAGTTAATAATTTCTTAACTGTTTCCTTCCCTCTTGTGTAATTTTTAGGAATATATTGTATTGATGTTCTTAATGATGCACACATATATATATATATATATATATATATGCACACATATATATATATATACAGTGCTAACTTTGTTTATTTTAGGAAATGTTTCTTTAAAACTGACATCCATTGGTGCAAAGCAATGTTTAATGTGTTTTTTTTATCTACTTCCTACTCCCAAAGTCTATCACTGCTGATGAGCTTTCTTGAAATTAGTAAATAATTTTCTTTTCACTTTATCTCCACATTTGGCATATTTCTTAAAAAGCATTATGCTTGCATTTTGCACAAACTTTGTACAAATCTGTATTTACTTACATTATATGCACGTGTAATTTAAGATGTGGTGTTCTAAACTACATTCCCTAGACCATTATTTGCACTAAGATTCTGTAATATAATCAACTCTGATTATCACCCAACTACTCAATCTAAAATCCAAATTAGCTTAAAGCTTGTAGGGTGCTATCAGCTTTAAAAACAAATTACCTACTTGTGATTCGGTGTTCCTACATACTTTTCATACTTCTCTGAATGTCAATATGTGTCCCTGCAATTCCTAAACACCAGAGTTTCTTTCTTGGTCTCTCTCTGCTGTTGTTGCTTATTGTTGTTTTTAACCACTTTCTTCACTAGTGATTTCTTCTGTTATGATGATCTGCAGTGACAATTGGCACTTTTTGGATGAGTGACATCCTTCACA
This sequence comes from Rhea americana, assembly GCF_003343005.1. Taxonomy (NCBI): domain Eukaryota; kingdom Metazoa; phylum Chordata; class Aves; order Rheiformes; family Rheidae; genus Rhea; species Rhea americana. The sequence goes on along the minus strand of NW_028185038.1, from coordinate 573,820 downwards.
CTTTTTGTCAACCACCATACACTTTCAGTAGTCCAATTTTGAATGGAAAAATTCTATAAAATGTTCCTGCAGACTATTTACCATAGAAACCACTGACTGTCTACTGCAGTTTAAAAATTAATAGTCTAGAGTAGTAGATCTGAGTAGAYAATTGTTTTCTGTTTCCATTTATTTTCTTTGAAGATCTCTTTTACAATGTGACTTTTAATTCTTTGTGTTTCATTGCATGTCCGTGTCTAATTGAGGAGATTTCAAAGGCATAAGTCACTTTAATATTAAACTGATTGCCTGTAGCCTTTTGTACCTTTCAAAAGATTTTCTCTCTCATTAAATATCCTGTTTGTTTAGCAGTAGTACTTAACTTTGAGTAGTTTGTATCTACAGGTAAATAAACTACTTAAGGTGGTCATAAACAAATTCGTACTTTGTTCTAGGCTACTGTAAAGTCTCAAAATAGGATAGAATTATTTATTTGTTTATATAAGAGCCATAAACTATTAAACTATTAAAATAGAGTTGGCATGGGAAGGAGAGATGAAAAACCAATCCACCTTTCTAACCCTGGGCATGTTGAGGATTATATTTTAGAGAAACTTTATTAGATTCTCCCATCAAACACCCTTGAGGGTTTAAGAGTTTGACTTAATTTTACGGTATGATGTAACACTCAAAGTAGTAGAGATTATACTTAGATGTATGAAAGAAAATGGGGAAAAATACGCAAAATCTTCTTGGGGGAATCTGACAATGGGGATTTCCCAGGAAGTGATACAGCAGCATGGACTATTCTCATCTAAGATTCTTAGCTATTCTGCATTCCTAAAAAAAAATGGTAATAATGCCCAGAAAACTGTGCACTGTGTAGCCAAGCAGAGGCCTGTAACACCCATAAAATAGTCACTAAGCAGTATATAATTAATGTTTTCTTGCCTYGAACCCGGCATTTGTACACTGTAATAGCTTAATTGATCACAGTATATAGAAGCATTTTATAACACTACTAGTAGTATAACCAGCACCAATGTAAAAGCATTTTGTAACACAGCTAAGTATAACTATATAAAATAATGTGTAAATGCCAAAGCACAGAGGGAGACTTGTGTTTAATTGCGCAAACAGGGTGTAGAAAAGTGTGTGAATAAACAATTCAAGTAGTAACATCKGCAAGTAAAAACGAAAGGTACAGAATAAGTAAGAAATATGTCTGGTGGAACAAGAACATGTTCTAGTCCTTAAAAAAAAATGTCAGGAGCAGATGAGATTCCTCCCCACACTTTTCTTTCTCTTTTTCTTTCTTTYTTTTTTCCTTTTTTTTTTTTKTTKTTKTTKTTTTKTTTTGTTTTGGGAGGTGGTGGTGGTGGCAAACATAAAGGCACGAAGCAACAGCAAGAAAAAATAGTCAAAAAAAATCTCTTACCTTGATTCCTGCTTCAGAGTCCAAATAGCTCTTTCACTTATTCACCCGAACTGCAGCAACTAAGACCATCAAGGACCATAGCCATCAGCATTAATTACATGGCATCAGCTCAGTGGTATTGTGTACTCAAAGCTAATTTAGGATAAGATGATTAAGGACTAACTGTTTGAATATGTAGTGATAATGACTGATGATAATTAAGAACTAACCATTGGCAATGTGTATTGTTAATGCATGTCAATCTAGGGAAGTGTTGTTTTGAAGTTTGAACCTAGCCTGATTTGTCAGTCTTTCTAAACACTCCTATCACAGCTATGTTACCCTTAACTGTACTAAGCAGTAACTGCTTCTCAGGGCAGGGACAAATATAAAGCAGCTATATGCATTATTCTGTTAAGAGCCTAGAATGCATAGGAAAGAAATTATAAACTGTAAATATGATGCCTGTTTTGAGGGAAAAAAAAAAAATCATCAGAACCCAGTGTTGATGGATGTGTGTGTTGGGTGAATCCGGCTAAGAATTTATAACATGCTTACTGTAACTTGGCACTTACGTGCATAGGTTACGTTCTGTTAGCTGTGCCCAGAGTGATTTGCTCGTGGGCCTACTCTGTGATCCCAAGTCACAGCCTGTGTGCCATATATTCTTGCTTTTTTTGTTTGCAATACAAGCTCAAAATTCACAAATTATATCAAAGTGAAGATGAGAAAATAAAATTCCTTTTTGGTTTCTGCTCAAAATGCTGACTCCTCTCTGTCTTGTCCCTGAGGCACTTGCTTCCATATTATCAATACATGTGGGATCACTGACTCTCATTTCATTCAATTTTATACTGAGCAGTAGTTTAGGCTCTGCTGCAAGAGCTGTTGTTTTGAGACTCAGTCAGATGTGATTTCACAAATCTGTGGAAAGTGTGGTAGGGAGCTAGAGGTTTGTTTTAGAAATTTAAGGTGATCCTTCMGGTCTCTCCCACTCCCTTCCCCAGAGTTTGAGTTTTTCATTCTCAACCCTCATATTTCTCGGCTTTTATTTCTCAGGAGGGAGTAATGCAGAGCAGAGCACAAGTACTAAAACTTTCACAAAAAGGAAAAGCAGAGCCAGTGTCTTCCTCTTCTGTGGGATTTTTGAGTGCTCTGTCCCCTTTTCTTAAAATAACTGTAAAGCTGTTTGTCTCTCCTTTTTCCTGCCCCTTTCCGTGCACCAAAAAAAGAGAGAAGGTATCGTTACAACAGGCTTTCCAGAAGAAGTCTGAAACCCATAGGAAGTTACAGTTTCTGTGCGTTCTTTTTGATTTCTCTGGTAAACAGATCTTGGAGAAATATTAAGTTATCAAAGCTAATGCATCATTGACCTGGGTACAGGAAAAAGTCTGTGTGAGCACCACATGGACCTGTCATGTGTCTTGTAGTTATGGCTAGTTTTACCTTTTTTCTACTGAAGTCCTACTTGCATTTGAGTAACATGTGAAGATTGTGTGAGAAATTMTTAAAATAGTTGATTCAAATTTGTATATTTTGTCTTCAGTTGAGGAGAATGTTAGCCCCATAAAATCTAATTAATAGAAGTTAGCTAATGTTACACTAAGTACTCTATCTAATCAAAAAGCATTTGTTGTCTTGAATGAAAATACCAATAACTGTATTAATGGGTACAAGGGAATAAATGGCAAAAGCTTAGGCAAAACTTCTGATAGATCTGTAGTAAAAAAGAAAGTGGCTGGCAAATTCAGACAACTTCTTCAGGTATGTTTGGGGGCAGTTAGGGATGTTGTCCATTTTTTGAGTCTCTAGTAGCTTGTGATTTATATGCAGCAGTACTTCAAAAACCTGTTCTTTGTACTGAGATTGTTGATGGAGGGAATCTTTACCTGGGAGGGAAATGAGCTTTCTTGGTATAAACAGGCATTCTAAAATAACCCTTCTTGCTTCTGAGGGATGTTACTGTGCTTCTAGAAGACTTTAGTCTTAGTATGGCATTTGCATAGCTCAGTTATCCTAAATAAAATATTTCAGTTTTTAGTCATGAAAATCTGAAAGTAGCTTGTTTCCATGGTATGCTGTTGCCTGGAAGCATTATGGCATGAATATGACCATATGAGACTATGGTCAGAGGAACAGAGAATAGTGTGACTAAATGCTGGACACCCTTACAAAGGGCAGTTATTAAATGTTTCCTGTAAAACACAGCATTTTTAATCACTACTGTGAAGAATAATGGGGGTCACATGTGCTAGAGAGTAAGTTTTCATTTGCTTTTAATATATGCTTTAAGTTTACATGTGTGTTTGGCATATTTCTGTTTCAATACAATTAAATGCCTGTTTGTATTTTTATATACTGCCTGTTTGTATTTTTATATACATATGTATGAATGATTATGCAGTAGTTTAATTAGGATGTGGATAGATGTAGGTACGTCCAACCAAATACAGATGTAATGCTTGGAGGCTGTGTTTAGCCAAAGCCGAGCCAGAACAGCATGGTGTACATGCGTATTTGCCAACAATAGATGTACTGAGTAAGTGTTTTTTTTTTTTTTTTTTTTCCCTAACAATGGATATTGAATTGTTGTCTTAAAGAAGAAGAAAAAAATGAACATTTAGTACATGTTTTCAGTGCACATTTACTACAGATATTTGGAACATGTTAGTTAATTTTGTCTTTTGTTTGGTTTATTTCCAGATGGTATAAAAGAATCACAGTTACCTAGTCAAGATGAACAGAATGGCTTCCTTGACCAAGAAATCAGAACATTCAGTTTTTAGGGTTATGTCTACAACATGAAGCATTTAACAGTAGCTGTCTTTGAGAACACTCACCTATGACCTGAAATGTCCTGATCCTGGGGAAAAAAAATGCAATTCCATAATTAAGTCAATAATTCTTAGTGCATTTTTACGACTAATTCAATCGTATTTGCTTATGCACAACACAGATACAGAATTCATAAACCCGAGATTAACAGATAAGCACATTTGTGTTTGTGCATTCAGTATTCAAGATATATCATTTTTAAATAATCTTTTAAATCATCTATATTTATTAATAAATGACTATTTGGCGAAAAGAATTTGTCAGCCGTGGAAAAGAATAAAGCAAATTCCCCCAGAATGGACAATAATTTTGTTTTGGATAAAATCAATAGTTTAAAAGTAGAGCATGAGCAAGACAGCATTAACTGTACTCTAGAAAGAATGGATATAAAGACAGAACAAGATAATTTCAAACATGCAGACAGCAGTGATGAACAGGAAGACAAAGAAAAGAATTTCATTACCAACAACCCTGGCAAATTTTTATCTACAGAAAACGATGATGATTATGGTTCTCTTTTTTCTCAGTATAGTAGTACGCTGTATGATGTAGCAATGGAAGCTGTGACACAAAGTCTTCTTTCTAGCAGAACTATCAGCTCCAGAAAGAAATCACCTGCTTGGAACCATTTTTTTATATCTCCAAGAGATAGCACTAAAGCAATATGTATGTACTGTATGAAAGAATTTAGCAGGGGCAAAAATGAAAAAGACCTAAGTACGAGTTGTCTCATGAGACATGTGAGGAGAGCCCATCCTACTGTACTAATTCAAGAAAATGGAAGTATGCCGGGTATATCCTCCTATTCTTCACCTACATTGTTACTTCCTCCTCAGTCTGCAGATGTTGGAGATCTAAGTACTATGTTATCCCCTATAAAACTGGTAAAGAAAATGGCATCTAAAATACCATCTCCAGATCGAATAATTGAGGAATCTGTTTCTATTGTTTCTTCTGAAGAAATATCAGATCTCTCAGTTTCTGAAAAATGCAGCAAAGAAGAAATAATGGTTGGGTCATCTCCACAGCTACCCAACAACCAGTATGATGAAACTGTGGAAAATGTAGCAGAAAAAACTGTTGTAATTCCAAAGAGTACATCAGGTTCCAGAAGGAGATCTGCTGTCTGGAAACACTTCTATTTGTCACCTCTAGATAATTCTAAAGCTGTATGCATCCACTGCATGAATGAATTCAGTAGAGGAAAGAATGGAAAAGACCTGGGAACAAGCTGTTTGATAAGACATATGTGGAGAGCCCATCGTTCCATTGTCCTGCAAGAGAATGGAGGTGGTACCAGTATACCACCTCTCTACACCACACCTCCAACCCTGTTGCCTTCTTTACTACCCTCAGATAGTGACCTGAATTCTATGTCATCCTCCCCTGGAAAACTAATGAAAGAATCAACTTCTGTTTCTTCTTCTCCAGACAGACTGACTGAGGAGATCCATACTACTCTCTCTTCTGGAGATGCTCTAGTGGAAGACTCATCAATGCTGTCATCTTCTGATGATATAGGTGAAGTCTCCTTTGTTTCCTCACCTGAGAAGCAGTGTGAGGGATTAGGTCCATTAATATTTGAACCTGCTGCTGTATTTCAGCAAAATAAAAGGATTATGAAGAGGCTTAAATCAGAAGTTTGGCATCACTTTTCACTGTCACCTGCAGACAGTCTAAAAGCAGTATGTAGATACTGCAGCTGTATGATAAGTCGCGGTAAAAAAGGAGATGTGGGCACAAGCTGTTTAATGAGACATCTATATAGACGCCATCCTGATGTAATTGGAAACCAAAAGAGCTTTATCGATGTTAGTTTGGCAAATTCTCCTTATGCCACCTTGGCTTCAGCAGAATGTTCGTCCTCAAAGTTGACAGACTTGCCTACAATGGTTACCCATGATAATCAAATTATATTTCCTGTTAATAGCAAGAAGACCTCAAAACTGTGGAATCACTTTTCAATTTGTTCTGCAGATTCAACAAAAGTAATATGTATGCACTGTGGACGTACAATAAGTAGGGGGAAAAAGCCAACAAATCTGGGCACAAGTTGCCTTTTAAGACATCTGCAACGGTTTCATAGCAATGTATTGAAAACTGATGTCTCGGAGACTGTATTATCCTCATCTACGGATAACCACATGCCACTGAGCACAGAATTATTAGGATCTTCAACTTTTGATGAAACCAATGAAAAGTTTTGTGACTCTCACCCAGTTGCCAAAAAAATCACAAGTCTCGTAGCTGAAATGATTGCACTTGACCTTCAGCCATATTCTTTTGTAGACAACATTGGCTTTAACAGGCTTCTTGAATACTTGCAACCTCAGTATTCTTTACCTTCTCCATCTTACTTTTCTAGGACAGCAATTCCAGATATGTATGATAATGTAAAACAGATAATTATTTCACATCTTAAGGAAGCTGAAAGTGGAGTGATCCATTTTACATCTGGGATATGGATGAGCAACCAAACACGAGAGTATCTAACCCTTACAGCTCATTGGGTAACATTTGAATCCTCGTTTCGACCACAGTGTGAGGATTACCATTGTTCAGCACTATTAAACGTATCACAGATTGATTGTGACTACAATGGAATCAGTATACAAAAGCAGTTAGAGTACTGGTGGGAAACATGGATTACTTCCATTGGCCTTCAGATTGGGATTACTGTTACTGATAATCAGAGTATAGAAAAAACCTTAAATGAAGGTGATCATTCAAGTGTGCAGTGTTTTAGTCACACTGTTAATATCATAGTAAATGAGGCTATTAAAAGCCAGAGAATGGTTCAGAATTTGCTTAGTATCGCAAGAAAGATCTGTGAACGCGTTCATCGGTCAGCAAAAGCAAAAGAGAAGTTAGCCGAGTTGCAAAAAGAATATGAGTTGCCTCAGCATCAGCTTATTCAAGATGTTCCATCAAAGTGGAATACGTCATTTCATATGCTTGAACGTCTTATTGAGCAGAAGAGAGCAATTGATGAAATGTCAATAGAGTGCAGCTTTAGGGAGCTAATAAGTTGTGACCAGTGGGAAGTTATGCAGTCAGTGTGTCATGCTCTCAAACCTTTTGAAGCTGCAAGTAGGGAAATGAGTACACACATGTCTACTTTAAGCCAGGTGATTCCAATGATTCACATACTTAACAGGAAAATAGAAATGTTATTTGAGGAAACAATGGGCATAGATACCATGCTGAAATCTTTGAAAGAAGCTATGGTGAGTAGGTTGTCCTCTACGCTTCATGATCCAAGATACATTTTTGCTACGCTTCTGGATCCCCGCTATAAAACATCCCTATTTACAGAAGAGGAGGCTGAACAATATAAACAAGACTTAATCAGGGAGCTGGAAATAATGAGTTCTACCTCAGATGATGATAAACCTGTTTCCAATGGATGTGATATATCTGCAAATTCATATGGGGAAGATAATCTTTGGTCACTCATGGGTGACATGAAGAAAACAAAAGACCTGAAAGAGAGGGCAAAGTTACCAGAGGAAATGGTGCTTTCTTACTTGGAGGAAGAAGTGCTTGAGCATAACTGTGATCCTCTAACTTACTGGAACTTTAAGAAGTCATCATGGCCAGTACTGTCAAAATTGGCTGTCAGGTTCTTGGGTTGTCCACCAAGCATTGTTCCTTCAGAGAGGTTGTTCAATACATCCAATGAAAGCAACAACTTTAGTCAGTCAAGGCTAATGATTGAACACTTTGAAAAGCTTATTTTTTTGAAAGTGAATCTTCCTTTAATATACTTCCAGTATTGAAACTAATGAACAAACTGCTAGACTAAATCTATTGTTGCTCACTGGATATTAACTATCTATAACCTGGATTGTTAAATTGCTCCAATAGGGGCCATGTATGACATCTAATCAGTGACTATAAATCCAAATTTTAGTTTCCTTTTTTCAGCTTTCAATATGTCTACATGTGCCTTATTCATAGTACTTCAGGCCAGATATTGTATATATGTTTTTTAAAAGTTCACACTAGAGATAGCCTGTCTTGTCAATTATATAAAATTATGTAGGTTTTAATCCATAATTGTAAATGAACTTTAAAAAAACTCAGTCATTTGTTTTAATAGAATGGCAAAAAAAAGATGTAAACAGTTCTATTCTGTAGTTTTTTATTCAATTATTATGTAAAAACCATAAACCAGGTACTGTATTTTAGTTGAACATTGCTTTAATTGCAGCAAAACAGCTTTTGTAGATGTCAAAAGAAAGCTGTATATAAAAGATGGGGTTAAAGCCATCTTTTTATCTTGTGGTGTTTTCTTAACTGCAAGCCCTAAAGTACTTAAAGAATTAAGAATTATTGAGGAAGATATGTTTACAGGAGACTATTCACTTAGTATCTGAAAATAAATCTTAAATTTGAGATGATATGGAATGTCAGTTATACAGRAATCTGTAGTAAAACTTCCTATTCTGGATTCTCCTGTTCAGGTTTTACATTGTAACTGAACTACAGAAATGTTCTGGGTATTTATAAAAGCTCTTTGGAAGTTTTATCAAAGTTTGTGAATTAATGCTTGTTATTTAATGCCATGTACAAAAAAAAAAAGCAAGAAATTTACAGTGAACACTCTAATGTCATTCTAAAGCCTTTTCTAATCTTTAGTGCATCAAAATTAAAAGGTTCCCTGTTGTAAAAGTTGAGCCCTTATTCCTAATGTAATTTTAATTGTGTAGAACAACCTGTCTTAAAGTTCCTAGTACAAAAATAACTGATCTTCTGATTTTCAGTAATAGCCTTATGGATATGGTGCACTGCTTAGAATTTTGTGTAGTAGGGTTGATTCATAACTGTCAGTGTCCAGCAGGCAAACGGGATACCATAGCTCCCTCAAAACGTCAAGTAAGGTGGAAAAAAATAGCATTTTAATTGAAAGGAATGTTCTCCATGTTTTTTTAACTTTAGAAAAATTAATCTTCTCATTTCAGTTTTCATTAAATACTTTTTGGGAAACAAGTCATCATTTGCCTATGACCTTTTAGAAAAGTTGTAGCTTTGTTAAAATACTGTACCTATGCCTAATTTTGCATTTACTATGTTTTAGTGTATTTATAAATGGTGAACTCAGTTTCTGAAATTAAACATTTTATTTGCAATTTTCTAGTGGTAGTCAATACTGCCTTTTTCTTTTCAGATGGATTCAACACAACCATTGAGTAATAATTGATATAAATATACCACAGGACATGCAATGTGAAAAGATCAGTTTTCCATTTTAGCTCTCTGGACTTTAAGGCCTAGTCTAGTTTTTTTCATGTCATTCAAGCTTTCAACCTCAGTAAAATTTGTTAAATTCTTCTCCAAGTGGCTTAGGTTTTCATATGACATACCTCTAAATATTTTTTAGTTTCCATTATTTCAGTTTTTGTTTAATCAGTTTGTTACACCTGTATTATTTAAGTATATTACTATATAGTGAATTTAGGAAAAACTGAATTATGTTTCAAGTATTTTAAAAGGCAACTTTTAATGCTGTCAGCCATCAGCATTTCTCTGTTAGGGTTAAGCGAGAAGTACACGTTTTCTGCAGCAATAAAACAACTTGTTCTAGTTTAGATATAGCTGGAACTAGACGAGTTTGAAGCAGCTTTTTGGGAAACATGTTCAAGTGGTTACTAGTTAATTATTATCTCAATTTTTTTTCTACATTATATTTTAACTGTGAATATAACCTTGACCTATGTGAGGAGATGAGATGTTTAATCTCTTTAAATGAGTAGAGAGGTAGAAGAGGATGAAGTTTTTTTTTTTTTTTTTTTTTTTTTTTTTTTTTTTTTTTTTTTCAATGTATATAAGGGATGCAATTTTCACTCAAGGCTAGACTGTGAATGTGGCCTTGGGCTGAAAGCATTGGAAAGCCACAGTGTACCAGCAGGAGTGCTAGGAAACAAAAAACTTCCCCAGAATTCCCAGTATGCTGGAAAGGAGCATCTTGGCCCCTCTACTTTAAGACAGCTTTTACTATAGCTCCTGTGGAAAATTGAAATGATTGCATTTCGTAGCCTCTAATTTACCTTTTCTCTCTCATATGGATATCTAATTGTACGGTGATACTTTTTGTCAAAGTTTTTCCTGAGAGCACATGAGAACTATAGTCACTATTTTAATACGTAAAACTTAATCGATTAAAGTAAACTTACATTTTATTTGTAACTACAGATTCCCTTTTTTTTTTTTTTTTTTTTTGAAGGATTTTAATTCTTAAGACTGCACTGTTTCAGTATCAGCTTGCTTCAGAATAATATGTTTATATTAGCTCTTTATAATTCGCAGGCCTGCATGGCCTTAAAATTTAGACAGGCGATCATTTAAAGCCAAAGTAAGCGTATAAGGGACTGAAAGCACAAAGTTACTATTTTTTGGATGTAAACCTTGATCCTTCTGTAGGAGTTAAGCGAGCATCTCCATCTGGAGTTCAGGCACCACCGTCTTTGAGAAAAGCAGCACTTCAAAAGAAAGGCTGTAAGTGTTCATTAAATTATTATGGTAAGTTTATTGAATAGCCAGATTTTGTGTTGTTTTTCATTTGTTGAACTTGTTTTTCACTTGAAGATTATTTTTAATATAGATTCTTAGTGACTGCCAAAACCTTTGGTTTCCTTCCATCCCTTCTCACATTTGTAATGTATAGAAAGCTCCCTTATTTTCACATTACAGTACAAATCTTCTCAGAAGGAACTAAAAGCGCAAGCTCTGTTAACAGTGGGAGTTTTTATGAAGTTAAGTTTCTGCTGAACCAGGTCCTGCAGGAGTAGACAGTGCCCTAATACATACTGGTTTGATGAACCTGAAATAGTGATATTAACTTTAAACTGAGTTAACTTCAGTACATTAGCAACTTAAATTTAGTAGTAATTTTTTTTATTAAGAGGACATAAAATATGAAATATAGGTACTCTAGGTAGCATGAAAATCATGAGGATCTCAGCTTTCGCTCCTTATAGGAGTAGGCAGTAATGTAACTTGTACACTATGCAGCAATAAATCTCTGTTAAGTATTAAAGTTAGGAGGGGGAAGAAGCAGAGATCTGCAATAGCTGAAATAATTCAAGTTTTGCAAAGTAAAGTATTTATATATTGAGATCTATATTATGCTTCAGGAACATGCAGATAATGTTTCCTGCCCCCTTAAACAGGGGTAGGGGGGGATCCCCCCCAAATGGATCCTTTCCATTTGGCCTACATCTCCCCTGCCCAGTAAAAAGGGAGTTGTTTGGTTGCAGAATTTAGCTAGTGACCATTTACTGCAATGCACTTAGCGCTTCCCCACCCAAGATTAGCTTCTGAATTTGCAAAGAACAGAAATTACAGTCTAGAACACACTCTAATGCTAATATAAGGATGTGATTAATCTAATTCAGTGTAAATCATAGAATCATAGAATGGTAAAGTTGGAAGGGGCCTYGGGAGATCATCTAGTCCAACCCTCAGCATAGCCCATACAGGGATTGAACCTGTGACCTTGGCATTAGCAGCACCATGCTCTAACCAACTGAGCTAAACCTGCCCCCGACATCAAAGTAGATGTGTATAGTTGTACAGATCTGGCCTCTTTAAAGGATTTTTTTTTTTAATCCCCCCGCCTTCCCCCCCCCACAACTATACAGAGCTGACAGTAAAATACTTGCATTTAGGTATCTCCAAACCCAGGAAAATAAAAATACTAAAATTAGCAAATAGCACTTTCTAATTCAAGATTATTCAGATTTTAAAAGCTCCTTATTTCAGTCTTTCAAAAATATATTCATCCTCTGCTTTATCCTTAGCAACAAGAAAAAAAAATGATCCAGAACTACCTCAATTCATCCCCAACTTTAGCAGCCACCTGCATATTAAATGGCTAGATCTAGGCCTAAATTGTCCCTCTTTTTTCTTTTGTACATGAACTCATTCCTTCTTTCAGTTTCTTGATTCAATTGGCAGCTTTAAAGGAAAGATGGACTACATTTCCAAAGTGCTTTTACCTTAGATTTGATGTAACTGGACACAATTCAAGCCTTGGTACAGAACCAAGGCCAGTTGCAGCTAAAATGAAGTAGGATTTGTGAAATCATCATAAGATTTACTGTTTCAGGAATAACGCTGACTGCTTGCTATCACAAACAAAGATCTGAAGTAAACACTCAGATGTAGTTGGAATTGATCACATGAATATGAAGTGCTGATATAAAGTAAGAGTTGCATACAAAAAGATCATTTATTTAAAAAYAGAAATCACATACATTTAAAGCAAAAATGAAGAAAACCTTCACTGAAGTTTTCTATGTCACTTAGCTTCAGGAATTTTTGCAAACACTGTTTTTAATCTTCTGTGTCCAATGTTAACCAGGTAATGATAAATTTCATTAAGACATAGTTGAGACTAATTATGTAACCAGCCAATTTAGACAGCTGTGGCTAAACAGTCTTGCTGACATTGATGATAAACTTGGCTTGAGGTTTGTTCTTTTGCAAACCGAAAGTGAAGTCACTTGTAAAACAAAGACTATATACTTTGAGAGAGGAAAGGAGAGAATTTAAGAACAAATACAGGAAAAAAGTGCAGAAGGTGGCAGTAGACTTCTGTGTAACTTTTATTACATATTACAAATCAAAGGGAAGAAGGAAAGAAAAAGCTTTTGAGTAACTTCCTTCTTACTTGAAACCTGTAAATGAACAGGTGCTTTCCAGAAAACTATTGTATTAAAAAGTACTCCCTCCACCACCACACACACATTTGCTTTGATGTTGACAAGTGCTTAAAATTCCTATAATCTTTTAACCTCTTTAGAATTATGGAAAGAAGCCTTAAACAGTTTTCAGTCTACACTAGGGCAGCACAATAGAATCATAGATCTCAGTCTTATTCATCTAAATGTGTGATCTGTAGTACCAATGGGATCCGTGAAATGACCAGAKAGTGAAAAAAGGGATCAACCTGCTTCAAAATGCATTATGCAGTTACATTGCACTGAAGTTGTGTTCTGCTACTTTGAAAGAAATAGGTGGTATGGGAAAGAACCTGGAAAATGTTTTGCCTTTTCCTCAGTGTTAACAGGTAAATATTATATGCATATGGCCCAGTACAGCTATTCTCCAGTTATCCACCCCAGAATTCTCTCTTGAGAGAGGCCTATAGCAAGTACTTAAGGATAGTTGTAAGGTAAATAGTCTGGTATTTTTTCTCCTAGCTTTGTCCTATTTCATAAGMTCTATTTCATAGAGACTTTGAGAACGGCAAGTTGTTCCTTGATCTTCCTGATGGAATACTGATTTACTTGATCCTGTTTTGAACCTTTTATCATCCAAAATATCCCCTATGAATGAGTTCTGTAAATTTTTCATACAATATACAATTTTTATTTAGTTTTACATATTCTTGTAATTTGTACTGTGTCATAAATCTTATGCTACAAAACTGACTATTCACCTTCTCTGGGCCATTCCTGACATGTGTCCTACTCATGTGCTAGCTTGTTATTTACAGATACAAACCTTGCTTGTAAGAAATTAAGTCAAACTTCAAAAGGCAATACATGATGCTACTCAACATTTGATGACTGGTGGGAAGTTTAAAAGACATCCTAAAATAAATCTCATTCTACAGCAGYATTATATATGTTAAATGCATTTTCTTCATACTGTGTTGTTTTACTCTGATACATGTAACAATTTGTAGGTGGACTGTACTATGTATTTTTTGCTTTAATTCAGCCCTCAATTATTTGAGTAACAGCTACTTCTGCTCTTAGTAAGAAAAGCTATAGTTAAGCCAGTTGTTTATATTCAGTTGACACAAAAGGAATTTTTCTTTAAAATACTCTCATGAAACTCAGGTTTTTAGAAGTCCCCTGAAAAATTTCAAGCAAGTTCTCAGAGTGTCTCCTGCCTACAAGATTCATGTTGTAACTCTGGACTTCCTCCAACTTTCCTTTCTGCCCTCTCCCCCAAAAGCCAGAAGAATTTACAAAGCAGGGTTATTACAAACTCTGTGTGAGACTTGCTTAGTATCCTATTATATCTAAGGGGACTTAAACCCATATTTTATTTCTTCAGTGAAAGAAATCTATAGTAAAGAAGAAAATAAGCTGTATGTTTCCTGTGGAAACTCTGCCCACAAACCTTCACTGAGTTAAAGAAAGAAGACCAGGACATAGATTAAAATGTTCACTGAARAAGAAAGAGCTGGCTTTGGGTTTCAGTTCCAAGTACTGCTTATTTATTGAAGGTAGCCTTTGATGAAAAATTACAGCAATCCTTGTCCTAGTTTGACAAATGGCCTTTCCTACTTAGGGTGCKGACTACTAGGACACTCCTGGCAGGGAGTTAAACACAAGCACAAAAGTCACACAGCCACTAGTGGTACAGTGCTGACTACTGAAATGGCTGCATTGGTCATGATCTAGTCCTTTGACTACAAGCCCAAGCAGCTTTCACACCTATAACTAAGACTTTTTCAAGAACCATATGCACACAGCAAGAAGACCTAAATAAACTTTAGATACTGCACAAAACTGCGATACACCTGTCTCCTTGTACTCATCCTCCTTTTCTCTACCCCAAATAAGTACACTAGAYGACAACTATTGCACTGTTAGTGCTGCTTGTGCAGAGTACTACATGCTGCTGTAGCACTAGGGTAAGACCAACAGACGCCTAAAAGTCTGTGGAAAGATCCTATCAGATAAGTGTGCCTAATACTCACTGAGTTTAAACTCTTTGTATGCATTACAGAGAGCCAAATGTCTGAATATTCTGTGCAACTTTAGGCATCAGCTTGAGGTGCAAATGTTACAAGTATAATAAGCCTAGGTTTTCTCTAGTTAGTAGGAAAAAAAAAAAGGTTTCTACAGAAGTGATTCAGGCCAGCACAGATCTGAAAAGCCAGAATAACTATATGTGTAAGTTAGTTCAGATCTGTCTGCTCTAGGGGCAGAATCAGTTTGAGTTTAGGTACTTCATTTATGGATTACATTGTGGGGAGGTATTGAAAAATTAACTATTATGCTTAACACACAGCAGCCTCCATCCTTAGCTGAAGTTTTCTTTTGCATTCGTCCAAATTTTCAGATACTTGTACATGTGCTTTCTTCTGTATCATGCAAACTATTTAATGTTCAGACTGGCTCTGGAGGAAGTTCAATTTTCTTCCAAAGAGAAGTCAAATAGATAATACTTCAGTAATTTCAAGAGAAGGCAAGGACTGGAGTAACAAGTTCTGCAGGTTACCTTTGCCAGATCTCAGTGTGAGGAAGCCTGCACAACAACCATCCACAGTGGAGCAGGCTCCACCCCACCAGATCAGTTCCTCTGATACATAATCCAGAGGCTAAAAAAGAAAACAATCTAAAAACTGAAAAATGTACGCAGGTAAAGGTAGGTCCCTGAACAAAACATGCTTTAAGGATTGGGGGGGGGGAAACAACTTTTATTCAGTTATTTTTTTTCCCCCTTAAACTCTTGGAAGTTTCAATCAGTAAGGAATAGTTTTCTGCCATGCTTATTTCAGAAACACTGAATTTTTACTATTAGAGCTCCTGTCAAATTACAGGTGCTCATAACTGAAATTCTAACTTGTTTTCTTGGTATATACCTTAACTTCTTGCACTCAGCAAGCTAGGTGGACATCCTCAACAAAAACTTTTAATTAAGAAGAGATTACAGAACATGTTATCTTACTGAGAGTGCAACACATTTGTTCATTACATACATAGCACACTAGAGTATTACTTTCTAAAGGGAATACTTAGTTCATACAGAAAGAAAACAGCACCTAGGTTCAAGTGCATTCAAGTGAATTTTTTTAATATATGATTTTTGCACTGCAAATTAACATAGTGTTTCCCCTTTTCTGCTGCAAAGATATTATTTTAAAAATTAACTTTTTCCTGTGAAATCCAAGTTGCACTGCTTATTCATGCATTCTTGCAATAAAGACAGCTATCCTTTAATGCTCGAATCTGTTATGGAATGGCATTTGCCAAGTACAACTGCTTTTCAAGTGGATCTTTCACTTTAGTTTAGTAGCCTACAGGGCACAATTAGGTACTGTGATGAAGCCACAATGAATATGGCTTTGCTGTGTTGCTAACATAATTAGTTTCGCACAGGCAATCTGACAACTGAGGGGGTCACAATCCAGCAGATGTATCAAGTGATACATCTTTGCACATACAGATTACATATCATATCACTGCAGTAGCACAAACCGGTTCCATTATATGTCTTATATAGGACAATTAGGACATACTTGTGCTGTGTTATGAAACAGTTACTCAAACGAAGTATATGGACTTTACTCAATAGTTCTAGATTTTTAGGTACCCTCTCTCAAACTTACCTAACAATGTAGCTCAGTATTTGAGTACACACTGCCGAGGAATGTGTTGCAATATATATATATGTAAGAAACAGAACACAGCTAAATACCAATAAATACAAAGATTATTTTCCATACCTTTTCACAGAAGCTGAATTACAGTGCTAGAATGGTAATTTGTAGTTGTCTTATTCACTCATTAGCAAAATTACATCAAAAAGATTTACTTAAAATTCACAGTTAGGACAACAGGGGAATTTTTTCTAATAGTACTAATTTTGGTTTTAAGTTTAAAGTAAAAGGAGGTAGTGCACTAAGGTTCAATCCAATTTTACTGATGCCAGGTATATTTGCCAGTGGCCTGTGGGTTGTCTTGTAATGTGATATTTGAAGAGGATTTGTTTCCATCAATATGTGTGTGTAAGAAAACATCATCTGGTCTCCTGGTTTTACATCTTCTCTCTTGTCATACCTATAAAGAATAGAAGACTTATTTATATTCCAGTATTTACATATTAAATGCTTCTATTAAATGCTTCTACTACAAGACCATGTAGTATCCCAGATAAAATAAAAAAGGAACAACATTCTCAGTTATATCACGATTAAATGTGTTATAAAACCATTAACATGTACACTTACAGTGTGCATTAGAAGGAGCTATGTGTTTAGCGTCACAAGGCACTTTTGTCAGTCTAGCCACAGAGGAAATTTATAGGATGACAAAACAAGTCATATAAAAAGACTACCTTTTATACAACAGAAAGCAACTCAAGCATTTGGTAGGTAGGTGAAAGATCTAAGTGCAAGTACAGTCATTGTCTGTATTGAGCCCAGAACCGAAACAAAGTTCCTAATGTCACAGGACTATGTGAACATCTCTACTTTTATGGAATTTGAGGTAGATCTCTCACTGTCTCACGCAGACATTGCTTTAGTTCACAGTAGTTTTTTATTCACTCAGTAAAGAGAAGCAGGTAGAATTAATAGCCCAAGGGTGAGGATGCCTACACGGAACATGGGAGTCTATTAGAGCCCTCAGTCTAACAACTATGTTAGGTAAAAGAGAACAACTTCTGTATGGAAGAAAAAGCTAAGCCCACCTCAAAAGACTCCACAGACCCCCACTTAATTTATTTCCAAGATGCGGGTTCAAATCTTTGCTCTTTATCCCGGCAAAATATTCTACACTAATTGTAGGCAACAGTCCGGAAGATAGAGGTTAAGACGGAAATTACTTGCCTTTAGTTTTGTGTACGACAAGATTGTCCTAGGCATCTAACTATACAGGAGTATTCATATCCGAAGTGAAGAATAGTATCCAGTTCTTCACTCTTTGTGCTGCCACTCCTTACAAACGATTTCCACCAGCTTTTCTGGAGCCTATTCTTAGGCACTTGATTCCTCCCACATGTTTCACAAGTAACTTACTCAAGGCTGTGGCTTTTGTTACATGCATGGACACAAAGGGAAGTGCTGCAATCCCAACCCTAAATACTCTCAAAGTCACCTAGGACTATATCGAGTCTCCATTTTCCCATGTGTATCTTTGAAGATTTGGCCTTTAGTGTCTCTAAATTCCTCTGTGGAAAAACTGGAAACAACAATCTCCATTTCTGCTATCTAAGGTAATAAAGTCATCACAAGTTAAGATACTAAAAAGTACTCTACAGTAAACTTGTGTGTACTGTTAATTAAAATTTTGGAGGTGACAACATGGAACAGACCCCAGACTGACAGAATCAAGAAGTGTCAGTAAATGCACCATACAATACAGAATTACACCTTCCACACCGAGTGCTTTCTTCTTAAAACTGCACACTGATTTCATCTGCTTATTTTCAAAAAGCAATACCACTTAGAATGGTACATATGTCCTGACTGGCAGAAGGAATAGCATATTTAGTAACAACCTTACCAACTCTTAATTTCACATTTTGCTCATCAGCAAATACAAAACCTTCCATCTGGTTGCAAGCATTCCTGAACTTTATTATTTTTAAATACTTCAAGCTTACACAGCATATTTATTCCTTGGTCAAAGAGAACGCACTAATTGAAAACAAGATTGTAACATCTGTCCTATGTTAGAACCTACACGAAGCTTCTTTCACAAGTCCCTCTCAAGAGACCTCTGGAGATCATCTAATACAATCCCCCTGCTCAAGCAGAGTCACCTAGAACATGTTACCCAAGATGGTGTCCAGACAGCTTTTGAGTATCTCCAAGGAAGGAGACTCCACAACCTCTCTGGACAAGCTGCTCCAGCACTCCGTCACTCTCATAATAAAGAATTTTTTCCTCCTGTTTACAGACAGCTTCCTGTGTTTCAGTTTGTGCCCACTGCCTCTCATCCTACCGCTGGGCACCACTGAGAGGAGTCTGGCCCCATCTTCTTCACACCCTCCCTTCAGATTCTTATACACATTGATAAAATCTCCCCTCAGTTTTCTCTCCTCACTGCCTCAGCTCACTCAGCCTCTCTTCATAGGAAAACTGGACTCACTCCAGTACATCCATGTCTCTCTTGTACTGGGGAGCCCAGAACTGGACAGAGTATTCCAGACAGCAGTGGATATATGCCTGACTAGCAGTCACATAAGCAAATCATAATGAAGAGATGCTCCTAAGCAGGACTAGTGTCTTGGCTACATTTTGCCTTCTTTCGATCACACTTTGAAGAAAAATAATGGATCACTCACATTCTTCTTGAAGCAAATAGATCTAATCTGAGCACAAAGTTGTTAACTTTTAAGACACTTATGGATTGTAATTATCCTGATGAGTCATCATTCTTCATAGCTACTCCATCCATAAATATATTTTCACCTGATGTATACAGTCTGTGAAGATGATAAATTTTTTTTGCTCATCTGAGAGACTGTCACTTCCTTGTATGAAGAGAAGATAGAAGTCATCACACTTTGGGCTATTGAGCTGTCAGACAATGTGGCACTCCTGTGTAGGATATTCAGTTGCTGATTTTGCATGACCCTTTTTTTATGTGAAACTTTATGATGAATCAGCCCTCTCTTGAGGTGTTTTTATGATGAGTATGATAAAAGTGAGAAAGACAAACTACACTTCAGCTGCGACAGCGTGAAACATCCGTCAGTGACAGCAGTATTATTTGTCTGCTTTCCAATCTCACTGCTCTGCAGTCTTGTAAGCAAAAATTACTCACAGTAAAAAAGAAAAATACAAAATTAAGTATTGAATTTAGAGAACATGTAAATTACAGATAAGATTCTTTTAAGTATATTCAATAAACAAAGATTGGAACATTTTAGGTATCATGCCTGTTCTATTATACATGCTCTAGCAGTTTAAGGTCTCATCCTAACTGTTCATGGCTTAGGACTCCTCCAGACTGAATATACAAAAAATAATTTAAAATAAACATTGCCTTAGTAACTGTGAAGGAAATCACAGTTTAAAACACTCAATACCATCACAATATTTTGAAAAATCACAGTAATAAAATAAGGCATATCAACCTAGACAGTCCCCCAAAAGCCTACTTTTTCCTTCTTCCTCCTCAAGACATTACTAATTAATTTGTGATTTTTCATCCGATACTCAACACCGTAACTCAGAAAAATAACTCTGTGTTCAGAATGCATCTTACATCAATACCAGAATCAGCTTGTACTGCTTTTGTTTTGTGCATCTTAGGTAGGCCAAGAATCAAGTGCATCCTTTTTTGGTGTGCATCCAGAAAAGTAAACAATACCATCCTATAAATGTTTCCTACCATTCATTTAAATATTCTAATTCTTAGAACTATTTGTACATTACTGCTGCTTACAGCAATGAAATACTCAACTGTTTTTCCTCAGAGCTAATGAACATGACTAATAATCCACATGCCAACAGCTTCCTGTGCCACCATGTATTTGAAGAATGTTCCACATTAAAAAAAACCCAAATCTTACTTGGAATATACACACAGTAACTTCATATTTCAACAATTTATTCAAAAATAAACTAAATGAGAAGGACTCCCCCAATTTTTTCTGCCATGAGCAGGAAGTGTCCATCTAAAGCTTTTTTTTTATTATTCTATCGAATGAAGTTGCATTAAAGCTATCCAGAGATTTAATTAGCTGATATTTTCTGCATTGTTTCTTTCTTATGTCTTTAAAGAATCTATGATACTTATGCCAAAGAGAACCAAAACATTAAAAAAAAAAAAAAAAAAAGTTGCAGCTTTCCAGTTCTACAGTGGTAGCACTGCAGACATCATCACAATTGCCTAGAGATTCACATTGTCCTTGACCTGGCTAAATAAATATGCTGAGACATAAACTATATCCATCACATTTGCCACTGTGCATATACAGAAAAGAAAAAAGCAGGTGTCTATCTTCAGATCAAAATCCCTTGTTCATAACATACCTCCAATCTGAATTGATTTCTAGAAATCGAGAAACTCCTGTCTGTGCTGCAGCCACATCAATATGAACAGAGACCTCTGCATAAACAAACAAAATACTTATCAAAAATGCTTGAAAGAACACTCTGTCTGATTTAAGAAGTTAGCAAAATAGTAATGGAAAGGATGCACATAAACAGTGTGAAGAAACAATATCCAATATGTGTAGAGAAAAAATACACTAGCCTCCCCCCCCCCCCAAAAAAAAAAAATTTACAATTGAAACGAGGTGAAAAAAAAATCTTATCATCTTTACTTACCTGCTGTTGAGGGTACTAACTCATGCAACTTCTGAATTGCTACTCCTCCAGGGTAATTGAAATGTGAAACGTATAGAGATGTTCCTGAATAAGCTGCATTAAGTAGAAGATGCATTATAACAAAGAGAGATCCAAGTTTGTATAGCCAGGACTTCCGGTAGTTATTTAGACTAGTAAGAGGAAAAAATTTGAGTAAGAGATAACTTAGTTTTCCATCATATTGGTTACTGGTTATTGTGATAGAATTTTTATGAAAAACTCCCCTGCTAGATAACAAAGATCAATGCAAACTTTATACAGCAATTGCTTATAAGGAATGCATTTATTATCGATTTCTAAAAGACTAACTTCTAGTGACAATTATTCAAGATTAGAATAAATATTCTCATTAATAAAGCTAAATATTTCTGTGTCTGTAACTGTTACCTATAAACATAC
Source organism: Rhea americana (assembly GCF_003343005.1). Taxonomy (NCBI): domain Eukaryota; kingdom Metazoa; phylum Chordata; class Aves; order Rheiformes; family Rheidae; genus Rhea; species Rhea americana. Next base: position 552,122 of record NW_028185038.1, on the reverse strand, counting down.
TCTCTTTCAAAGACATTCAGAATTTAACTTCAATTTCTTACTCAATATAACCAAGTTAAACTATTTGACACAAACCATCTTTTCTGAGCCTCAGCTATATATTAAACTACCTTCTGACAAAAGTTAGGGTAATAACACAGTAGTATACTGTCTCTTGGGTGTATAAAATAAACTGAATTGTAACATCACGACAGAAAACTGGGACTCTATTCTCAACTCTGCCACAGACCTGCCAAACAACCCTGTCGTATCATTTCAGTGTTCTGTCCCCTTTCCCTCATTAGTAGTACTGGTAAAATAACATACAGCTCCTTTCTCAAGAAGCTTAAGATAATCCAGGTTCTAAGATGGAAAGAAGTACATAAAATAGTCAGTAGTAACAGTTTTACATTCTTTTACATTTTCAGGAAAAAAAAAGAAAAACAATTTCAAACTTACATTTGTGAGCAAGTTTTAGCAGCCACTATGTTGAAGACAGGGAAAGTATATATGATGAAACGCAGCTCTTTGTGTGGAAGAAATGAATACAAGAATATAAAGCCGAGTGCTGGCAAAAGTAATATCCGAGTTCTCTTTTCTGCTGCACCTAAGGGTACAAATATAATGCTGCATCCCAATGCACGAGGCAGAGCTGAATAGAAATACCACAAGAAAGGAGAGGTCTTCAAGGTGAAAAGGAGAGTTAAGGACACTTCCATTGCCAGCAAGTGTGTAAGCTAAACTATTCTTTACAGTAGCCTACATAAATTTTGCAAATACGCAGAATGTTTTTTCTGTATCGTGTTTTTCTAAGCATTTCATTTTCCTGCCTTGCCCTTTAAGAAAAGCAGGTGCCTAACTACTTTCACATCATGCAACAAAGCCACATCAAATGGTGCTAATGGTGAGAAATGTGAACAGTCATGGGGAAAAAATTTGGATTTGTATTTGTAGAACAGGAACAAGCATGAAGAATAGGCCAGCAGAAGAAAGTTTAAATTTAAAGATTTAAGAAACAGGCGGTGCATCATAAACCTAAAATAATTTCTACTGCTTTCCTCAATATTTCCTCAACATCGTAACTGAGTCTCAGGAATTAGTTATGTGAAACTTTTTGTTCAGCTGACAGCATTCTATAGATTTTTTTCCCCTCTATACATTCCAAAGGATACTCCCCAGTTGGAACTTTTGTTTAAAACTGTGTTATACCAGAGCACTTTCCCTTCAGGCCACAGAAGTTGCCTCCAAAATAGAGAGTCCACAGCAATAGTTAGTCCTAAAAGAAATACAAATTTGCATGAATTAAAAACTAGATAAATTCAAACAAGCACATCCTAGCCATATCATGAACCAGAACATGCACTGTAAGCCTCACCCAAAGCCATAAAGAAGGCTGAATCTATCTTGCAACAGAAGCACAGGGGAGGGATGTTACACTTCACACTTCTTAATAGAAATCTTAATTGAAACATGTTAGATAGGAATCTGGTTGAGATTCTTTCACAACTGAAAGTGTGAAAAACAGTGGTTTAATTAAAGTTTTTTAAAAAATATTACAGCATTGAATGTAATGAATAGTAAGAAATTTGTTTTAACTTCATATGGTACTAAAGTATATTTTTACTGAGAAGTTGATGAGTTAAGAAAAAACAAATCTCCAGTGGTTTACTACTGTTCATTGGGAGGGAGGGAAGAAAAAGGATAATGGATGAAAAGCAGACAGACAGGAAGAGTAGCAAGTCTGTCAATCTCATCTTTTCCATGCAGCTGTATGAAAATTGCTGTTACTTTGAAAGTTTGCCCAGTGAGGAAATAGGAGTATAGGTGACTTATTCCTGTTGGGCCTCCAAGCTCTTATGTAACGAGGAAACTTCAAATGCACATAGAATGATTTTTCATTGCTTCTGTGGTCCATGCTGTGAAAAGGTCAGCACATTGCCAGAGTTCATCATCACATACTTGTCAAGAGCATTTTTCATTAGGTAAGCTGGCTCAGAAGCTTAAAATATTTACACGCATGTGCACAAGTCTTCCACAGATAGGTAGAAATAAGGAGATTTTTCAACCTCTCCAGCATGGACCATCACATCAATTTTAAGAGCTTTGGTATAAGGAAATAGAGACCCGAAGAATTTTCTTAACAACCTCAAAAATCATCCATAAAGCTAAAGTGTGACTCTCTCCACCATCCTCTTGCTCCATACTCCTCCTGTGTCATGCTGTGTTATATTTCATCCTGGGCTTTAGCTTATCATCATGTCAATAGATACTACAGTTGATAAGAAGCCTGCAAATATGAACAGGAACTAATTATATTAAAACCTACTTGCATGTCTAAACCATTTCAAGGCCAGGACCTTATCCTATAAGCATCTAAAAGCAAGGATCATACTATCTTTCTACAGCTCTGGGCACATCTATTACCTCACAGGAATGTTCAAAGAAATAAATTTTCTTATAATACTACTACTAAATGGAATCACAGATGAAAAACCTCTAAAGTCACCAGAGAAGGCAGGCAAATCTTTACCCTTAATATATAGAAAATTTGACATATTTCAAACTATAATGCTTTCTATTTCTAGTTATTTCATTATTTTTCATTTGAGGTGTACAGTATAATTCTTTTAATTAAAAAGTATTACCCATTTCCTAGATTACAGTTCCACTAGTTCACAAAAAAAGTTTATTGTAAGGAAAATGCAGAGAATTTATTAATTTCTAATATTCTTAAATATTCTTTACTTCAAGTGTTTTTTTGAAGAACTGAAGAATATAAGACTTCAGTTAGATTTCATATGAAACTTTTTTTTTTTCCAAACACTTACCCAGCCAAAAAAATCCAGCAGGAACAGCATGGGAAAGCACCTTTAAAATGGAGATTCTTCTAGTCAATAATGTCACCAGAAGCATGAGGCCTAGGAATATACAGAGCTCTGATCTGAAGACTATAATTGCCAAAGCTGAGAACCAAATGAAAGGCTTCTGCTTTTGCTGTATCCAAAACGTCAATGCCAGGAGCACTGCAAAAATAAATAAAACACACCATCTGACACACTGAACATCTTCACTGTTTGCTTTCTGCAGGCAAATGCTTCCTTTAATTCACGCTCGTGTTCCTCTATGTTCACACCCCTTCCCACCTAACTTTTTCTTGGTCTCCCTAGCACGTCTAGTCCAGTAATTCTTGCTCTGAGAGAGAAATGTAATTTGGAATAAGGTGCAACATTCCATCATTGATGCTTAACTAATTAGGAGAAGCATAATCTCAAAAAGACGATTTGGGAATTCTTCATGGATAGTGTATTTAATAGCTTTCCAAACAAGACCCAAATTAAAGGAGTACTAAAAGCTTTTCAAACTAGGATTTGTAATTATTATTGCTCAATGTCAGCTGATGAGTTTATTCTCTTGGTCAAGTATATCCTGTATAAAAGCACCCCATTTCAAGTATRAAAAAGACTACAGACTACTGCTCAAGAAGAAGGATCTATAAATCCATATAGGTGGTTAGCTGGAAACATATCTCTACAGATGAGGGCTTCTCCACTTTTTCATTTTAAACTGCATGGTAACACCACCTATACTGTAAAGCGGGCATGATCCTAAGAAAAACATAAGAGAACAACAAAAACTGATTTTATGTGATTTTACTCTTTATGTGTAATAGTAAAAAAAATACAAAACATGTTTTAATACCAGTAATACTAAATGTTCTGGAAAGTTTACCACTATACAGTATTTATCTTACAATTCAGCTGTTTTGTTTTCTTACTTTTGATCTTAGACCAACCTCATGATTTTAATAGCTTAAAATCTTCCAGTGAAGCATTAAGTGACTCAGCTAATATCTGTCACATGTGATTGATTTTTCCTCATCATCTCTGGGGAAAAACTGTATGAGTAGGTTAATGTTAGTTTTGACTTGGTATTCTTACAGTATGGGGGCAAGGGGAGGGGAGAGGAGAAATCAAACTGTTGATAGATTTATAGGTTTATAGATTAGTCTAGAGAAGGAAGGCGGAAAGATCGCTGTAGAAGTTTGTTCTAGTCTCATGAGAAAACTGCTTCCTGCACAGACTAGGGGTTTTTTTGAACTACAGGTGTACCCAGCAACTTTTCAATGGTTGTGTATTTTATGCATCACATAAATGTACTCAAATTCTAATTAATCAAATTCATCGAACAAAAACACTAAGCATATTAAGTAAAATGTATGATGAAAGTCTTATTAAAGTCATTTTAATGACTTAATTTTAAATTTTCTAGTCAAGTTATCACGTAATCTAGTCATCAAGCACGCATATTAGTCTGGCTATACCTTTTCCATATGTGCTAACTATCAATTGGAAAATAATTTTGATATTTTAAAATTATTACTAAGTGGATACTTACCAAAAGGAAGAGCAAACACATTGGGAAGGGTTCGTGTACAATAAAACATCAAATGAAACTGAGTAACCGTTATGAAACAGAAGACTGTTGATGTAGTTGCTCCAAACTGCTTTCTAACTTCTTTTTGTAACTTCCATAACGTGTAAATCACACTGAGCCCCAAAGTTCCCCGGACTATTGGAAAAGTATGAAATAAAAGTAATATCAGATTGATTGCTGATGGACAAACACATTACATACTGTAATGGGAAGAAGTTACACACTTCACAATACAACCCACCTTAAAGACCTCCTATCAGTTTATCTAATTTATCCTCCTTTAAATAGCTTGACATTTTTGTACAAAAGTCAATGCTTCTATGTCCAAATAAAACATTGTGTTCTGAAGTGTATGTGGAAGTACACCTGCCAGCATATTCTCTGAAGACATTTACTTTTCCAATGCCGTTAGACCTTTATGTTATCTTATGTTCTTACCACAGATTTTTTTTCTGTGTTTGTAATTGGTCCAAAAAAAGGGGCTGAAACTGCCATGCTGGCAGTGACTACAGTTTGCAAAATCCCTCATTAAGGAAAAGTATATCATGTTTTACACATTGATATCATGTCTTAAACATTGATCCAAACACTGAATGTTACAATGTTACACATTAGCCCAACAACAAAAATACCCCTATTCTGACTTCAGAGTTCTCATACCTATCAGCTGGGAGTAGAACTTGGACATTTGTAATACCGAAAGTACATATATAGCTGGGCTGGAAAGAGCAGCAATAAAAACTGGTCCAAGGAACGTTCTTGGGACAACTCCAGGAAATTCATGATGGTCATACTGCAAAAAGGGAAAAATTAAGTAAGACAGACAAACTAGAAACAAAGAAAAACTAGGATACATCATACTCCTATTGCCATTCTCTTGTATGTGAGTAGGATAAATGCAATCTTAGTCTTGGGAGAATCACTATCTTTTCAACTTACCTTATCCAAGTCTAGGCGATGGTACACAACATCATGGATGGCTTGCAGGTTAAAGCTTTCTTCCACTTTTGTAAATGGACAAACAGTTAAATGTACAAACGCCACAACAATAATCAGCAGCAGCAATGAGAATGACCGCCTACTAGAGCTCCTCTTCTGAGGCATCCTGAGTTTGAAATTTACATATATTCTGTTATCACTGAAGATTAAAAGAAAAAGAAAATACATCAGCATCAGGGCATGTTATGTACAATCAGAAAATGATGATTCCTATCCAAAGACAAGACTGTAAAAGAAGTGTAAACAAATCAAATAATCTATTGGTTGTTTGTAAACATTCAATGAATGAAGTAGATAGCCAAAAGCAAATTCAGATAGCATTTCATGATTTATACTGTCTTCTGAAACATGAAGCTTTTCTTTTTCACATAGAAAAAAACCCTCTTGTGACAAGACAGAACCTACTTAAGAAAATATTTCCATTTGCCACCACTGCTGAGAGCACCATCTCATTTATATGTGTTTCATGGGAGTAACAGCTTTGTAATTTGCTCTCACTTTGATCTTGCACTAGATTTATACATTATCTTTAGAGCATACTCTCTTTTCTGTAGACTCTGAGATCAGTGGGAGAAGAAGTGTGAGGGTAAGAGATGGTTCAGGAAAATGAACAGGTGCTTCAAACTTCTGAGTTCCCTAGTTTGCCAGTGGCTAGGCAGGTAAAGGGAGAAAAAACTCTGGCACACATATCAACACGTCATCATGTCATTGTTGTGTGACTGACAATAGCCCAAACCCAATCCTTCACGCTCCAGTTTAGAAATAAAGGCTACCAATCCCTAGAGCTCAGTTTCACAATGCTCTGCTGATCCATTTCTATGGTAGTATTTGTGATGTATTTTAGGTGATGTTAAAGGTACAGAAAGCATGTGTATTTTAGGTTATACAGCTCATCGCTCATCCTTTTTAACTTCAAATTATGAGCCAATGAAGAGAACATCCTTATCTATGAACATTTCTAGCAAAAATGTAATCTATTTCATGTTCTTTTTACTTAAGTTTCCTACTCTTCTAACTTTACAGTTTAATAATGGATAGGAGATTTCAATTACTGTTATTTTTGTTATCACAGAAACAAAACTGTAAGAACAACACCTACAAGGTACAACTGGGATTTTGGCTAGAGATGTTTTCTCCWGTGTTTTGATCTAGATATGCCCATTAAACAGATGCAAGACAGTTGGCAGATTTATCAGGATCACTTAGCAACTGCTTCCTAGAGTTACCTTTTCCTTAATGGACATATTTTGTCCTGCTCATTATTAAAAATAAGACAGATAAAGAATGAGCTAAATACTATTTTCACAGCAAACACAAATCCAGAAATGTGTTTATTCACTGTAGATTGCATGTGTCTGCAGAGTATATTATATACTATGCTGTTCACATTTCTTTTTCTCATACCTGCTACTGTTACAGACTGTAACTAAAGCTCTAGTCCTAGGCTTCAAGTCAGAATTTCATGGTGGCTCTTTATGATTTTTGGCTTGTTTTGCAGCAATAAGAGCCTAAATAAATAAAACATCCCATGAAGTGGGAAGAAGTCTTTTAAAACTGTGCCTAGTATTACTTCTTTATGAGGGTGGATAAAAATGGATTATACTACAACTACTTTTTCCACAGCAGTAGTAAAAGAGGTCTTGGACTGCCATCAGTGCAATTCTGAGAAGCATTTGGCATGAATTAAGTCTCTGCATAGTACAATTTATCTTGTACAAAATCTAGCCTCTAGAAAGCTCTTACCAAATTCTTCCAATAAATACAAAAGCATCTGACACATCTGGCCAAATTCGCCTGAGAGAAAAACGAATACTGAAGAATCAATCTACCTCAGTTCACATGGCAACACAGCCAACCAAATAGCCTAAGTTTCACATGAAACGTATGCAGAACATCAACAGGTCACAAAATCCTCACTCAGAAGCCTCAGCTTCCCAACATTTCAAGCATTTTAGGACCCTTGCATAAGGACCCGAGTCCTAAAAGCTATTTCTCCTTCTCCTAAGTGTTTTGGATATCTAATAAAAAGGTATTGCCCTCACCTGTAAACACTGCATTAATTATCCATCTGACCATCTACAATATAGCCTATTCCTGACATCTTTAATTATCACCATATATATGTTCAACCCCAGTTTTCTAAATTATCTGAATGACAGTGAAAGTACATATCCCATTCATGGTTCATCATAAGGATTTTTAYCTTGTTGACTTCAATCCTGCTACACGCCTAAAAAATGAGCTTGCCAACAAACTCTTATACTTTGAAGATAATCACATGTATTATACATACTGAAAATCCCTGAAGGGAAATATTTCAGAAGATTAAAAGACAAAGCATGAAAACAACACTTAGGCTTTGGAGATAAAAACCGTAAATTTAGAAATCTTGTCAAGCTTCAAGACAGTTTGCTTAGTCAAAAAAATGATGTTGACAAACCTCAAGATTCAAGTGGAATTTTTAAGACTGTAAGGTAGACACTGAATTTGAACTTTAACATGTTTGCTACATAAAGGCAAAATATTTGCAACTAAAGCTTATCATAGAATCATAGAATCAGTAAGGTTGGAAGGGACCTCTGGAGATCATCTAGTCCAACCTCCCTGCTCAAGCAGGGTCACCTAGAGCATGTTAGACAGGGTCACATCCAGGCGGGCCTTGAATATCTCCGGAGGAGACTCCACAACCTCTCTGGGCAACCTGCTCCAGTGCTCCATCACCCTCACAGGGAAGAAATTCCCCCTCACGGTCAGGCGGAACTTCCTGTGGTTCAATTTCTGCCCATTGCCTCTTGTCCTGTCACATGGGACAACTGAAAAGAGTTTGTCCCCATCCCCTTGACACCCTCCCTTCAGGTACTTGTACACATTGATAAGATCCCCCCTCAGTCTTCTCTTCTCCAGGCTAAAGAGGCCCAGCTCTCACAGCCTTTCCTCGTAGGGCAGGTGCTCCAGCCCTCTGATCATCTTTGTAGCCCTACGCTGGACTCTCTCCAGTAGCTCCATGTCTCTCTTGTAGTGGGGAGCCCAGAATTGGACACAGTATTTGAGACGAGGCCTTCCCAGGGCTGAGTAGAGGGGCAGGATCACCTCCCTCCACCTGCTGGCAACACTCTTTCTAATGCACCCCAGGAGACCATTGGCCTTCTTGGCTGCAAGGGCACATTGCTGGCTCATGGCCAATCTGTCATCCACCAGCACTCCCAGGTCCTTCTCTGCAGAGCTGCTCTCCAGAAGGTCAGCCCCCTGCTTGTACGGGTGCCGAGGGTTATTTTTCCCTAGGTGCAGGACTCTGCACTTGCCCTTGTTGAACCTCAGGAGGTTCCTCTCTGTCAAACTCTCCAGCCTGTCCAGGTCTCTCTGAATGGCAGCACAGCCCTCAGGTGTGTCAGCCACTCCTCCCAGCTTGGGATCATCAGCAAACTTGCTGAGGAGGCACTCTGTTCCTTCATCCAGGTCATTGATGAAGAAGTTGAACAGGATGGGACCCAGTCCTGAGCCCTGGGGGACACCACTAGCCACAGGCCTCCAACTAGACTCTGCGCCACTGATGACAACCCTCTGAGCTCTGCCTTTCAGACAAGTCTCAACCCACCCCACTGTCCACTCATCTAACCCACACTTCCTGAGCTTATCTAGGAGGAGGTTATGGGAGACAGTGTCAACAGCCTTGCTGAAGTCAAGGTACACAATGTCCACTGCTCTGCCCTCATCTACCCAGCCAGTCATTCTATCATAGAGGGCTATCAGACTGGTTAAGCAGGATTTCCCCTTGGTGAATCCATGCTGGCTACTCCTGATAACCTTCTTTTCCTCCAGATGTCTGGAGATGACATCCAGAAGGAGCTGTTCCATCACCTTTCCAGGGATGGAGGTGAGGCTGACTGGCCTATAGTTGCCTGGGTCCTCCTTCTTGCCCTTCTTGAAGACTGGAGTGACATTGGCTTTCTTCCAGTCCTCAGGCACCTCTCCAGTTCTCCTGGACCTTTCAAAGATGATGGAGAGCAGCCTGGCAACAACATCCGCCAGCTCCCTCAGTACCCGTGGGTGCATCCCATCTGGGCCCATAGATTTGTGGACGTCTAGCCTGCCCAGGAGGTCTCTAATCCCATCCTCCTCAACCAAAGGAAAGTCTTCCCTTCTCCAGACTTTCTCCCTCACGTCCAGGCTGCAGGATTCCTCAGGGCTGCCCTTATCAGTGAAGACTGAAGCAAAGAAGGCATTCAGTAATTCTGCCTTCTCTGTATCCCTTGTTACCAGGGCCCCTGCCCCATTCAGGAGCGGGCCCACATTTTCCCGAGTCCTCTTCTTGCTGCTGATGTATTTGAAGAAGCCCTTCCTGTTGTCCTTAACATCCCTTGCCAGACTCAATTCCAGCTGGGCCTTAGCCTTCCTCGCAGCATCTCTACATACTCTGACTGCATTCCTGCAATTCTCCCAAGTAGCCTGTCCCCTCTTCCACATTCTGTGTATTTTCTTCTTCTGCTTGAATTTGGCCAAGAGCTCCTTGCTCACCCATGCAGGTCTCCTGCCCCTTTTGATGCACTTCTTACTCATAGGGATGCACCACTCTTGAGCCTGGAGGAAGGGATGTCTGAATATTAGCTAGCTCTCCTGGGCCCTCCATTGTCATTTTCTTTAAAAAAAAAGAACCCCAAGAAACASTGAAACAGATTTTTCACTTAAAAAAAGTCTTTTAACAATGAAGGTGAGAGGTCTATCAGAGTTTGATCATTATTAACACTCTGACTACCTTAGAAGAAACTTCCTTAGATCTTTACAATATTGCCACATTTATTCCCTGTCAAATGTCTAGCTTGACACTGAATCACAGGAAAGCGGAAATTTTCACCACAAACAGTTCAGCCCTTTCTGGGATGAATTGGCTAAAAATATATGGTTTTCTCACATTAAGAAGAAAAAAGCTGAAATAGTTTCACTGAAAATGGCTGATGTCTTAAGTCTCAATAACGTATTTTTTATTCATTGCATAAAAGCCTACCAAATAGCCTACCAAATTTCGGTAACTTATGTTTTTCAGTTATGCTCAGTATAAGCATGTTAGAGTTTGACAGTCAAACYGTGTTAAATCAGTCTATGGAGACTGCATTTGCCCTCTCACATGCAGAGTGTGGAATAGAAGTTTCTAAACAGAACCACCAAGGAAATCCCACCACAAGGTCCTCACTTCTTAGCTTGATTTAGCTTCAGCAAAGCCAGGTTGTCTTAGCTCTCTGTTTCACTTTATTTTTGTTTGTTCTTCTTTCAGATTCTGCTTTAAAGCTAACTTCTGAATGAAGCAGTACAAGCTCGATAGGTATTTGGAAGCTACGCAGAAAATACCATTCTTGGAATTGGAGAAGAGAAATACAGAACACTCAGGTCAAAAGATAGATATGCAGGAAACTTAACTGGACTGCAGCTCTACTGTAAGCAGACTACCCTATGCATGAAGAATGTGTCTGATCTCCCTCTAGTGGCCAGCTTCCATGAAAGATGAGAATCCACCACAACCAGCTGTGTTACCTATAGTAAGAGTGGGCTGTGCTGTTTATTGGTGGACTGACTTACTTGCAGTCAAGTAGCCATATCCACATGACAACATTTCCTATTGTTCTCTGTCCTTCCTTGAAGCTACAATAAGTGTAATCCACAAATGTGTAAAAATGCACAAAGCTACTAAGTCATTCAAAACCTAAAAAACAACAAATTAAGATCACTGACAAATAAACTAAGTCACATGCCTTTTACATGAATTATAATAGCCTTTACTTACATAATTACAACTTACTCTTTCCTGAAGGACTTCTCCCTTACAGAGTGCCCTTGATGCTTACTAGTCATTAAATGGATAGTTACACACGGTACCAGGATCTCACTGTATGTTAATCAAAGTACAGGACGGCATCTTTTGTATCAGGCTCTACTACCAGTCCTCATTCTAAATACAGAATAATAAAATAGTCCTCAGGGCTTTTTTATGCTGTTGATTACCGTGAATGATTCACACATGTTAATCAATTAGATCATATGTGTTAAAGTGACCTTATTCCAATTCTGCAGGTGTGAAACTGAGTCAAAGAAACRATAACCAATGATTTGGTTTCAAAAACTTGAGACTGCAAAAGCCAGTTTTTAGAAGTCACAGATTTCTATACTGATTTATAGACTCAGAGCAGATTCAAAATTACYTTGCTTCAAGTTACTATTATTAAGCTTTAGGCTATTTGAAACTGAATACTCCCCCCAAAAAAAAAATAAAGAAAGAATGTAAGATTTACAATCACTTTTGAAGAATTTGGCATACATATCTTCTCTGACATTGTACAGGCACTCTGGAGGTATAGTATCCAGTTCCTCAAGGTGACATTCAAGTACTTTAATGAGGAGACTTATTTTTCTCTTCACAGTTCCCCGTTTCCATCATTCTACAACACTAATTCATTCTTGGGCCATGCAACATGATAGGAACCAGAAAATACTGGGAAAAAAAATGGYGATAAGAATTAGTAGCTACACAACCATATAATTATTATAAATAACCAAATCTCCCGTTTGTTAGGTTTACAATTATTTTAAAATACTTACTGCACAGCTTTATTTTTTTTGAAAAAAAAAAGTAAATCTAGGCAAGTTTGCAATTCAGGCAGACTACAGTTTATTTGCACCACATCACGACTTGACAATACGTTATCAGAAAACTGCTTTAAGCCAGAACCGTTATGAACGATTTTCTCGAAGCATGCGGGGCACAGACTGCGATTAAGCACTAAGCGGTGAGCTTTCTAGAGCTCCGTACTACTTCGTGTGGACAACCAAGACAAAAGAGCACAGGGAACCGAAAACCCGGTAAGCCTCCGCCAGCCCGGCGCGCACTCGCGCCCGTGTCCGTGGCGGCACCGCCTCGGGCGGGGACCCGCTAGGCGCGGGGCTTCGCCGGCTCGGTTCGGCTCAGCCCGGCCCGCCTTTGCGGGCAAGGCGCTGAAGCGGGTGGTCATACAGCGCTGCCCGCCGCCAGCTCCTGCGGGGCCGGGGCCCGCGCGCCGCGCCGGCCGTTACCCGCCGCGGCCGTTGCTGCCCCCGAGGGCGCCGCCCCGCCCGCCGCCCCGCACTCACCGACCGCGCGTCCACGTGGCCGTCCGCAGAGCCCGCCGCCGGCGCCACGTGACGCGGCACGGAACGGGAGTCGGGGCGGGGGAGGAGAAACGCCATACCCACGTGACCAGCGCTCCGTCTGGCCATGTTGGGTGAGGGCAGAGCGCGCCCCCAGCAGCGGAAAGGCTCTAAGCCGGCTCACGGCCGCCAAATAGAAATGGCGGCCAGCTTTGAAGCCCCCAAGGCGCTGCCGGCTACCCATACTTACAATGGCGGCGGAATACGAGGCAAACCAGCATCGCTCCCGCTGCCCAACCCTCTCCTCCACCCTCAGCGCACGCGGGAGGCTCCAATTGGTCCGTGGCGTGGCGGGCACTGATTGGACCACGTTCCTCCACTGCGGCACCTCCACCAATAAGCGCCGGAAGCTGGAGCGTGCGTATGGCTGACGCGGAAATCTGAATGGAGCTCGCGGGCCGGCACCCGTCTGGTTGCTACGGGGGCCGGGGCGGGGCGAAGCCCGGGTAACGCGCTGCTCGCGCGGCCGGCGCCGCCGTCGCTGAGGCGGGCACAGCTCGGCGCCGGGAGCTCCTTTCCCCTGCCCCTTCCCCTCGCCATGCGGCGCTGCCCCGCGCCTCGGCCCGGCCGAGCGCCGCTGGCCGTGGCGCTGTGCGCCGCCCTGCTGCTGCTGCCGCCCGCCCTGGGCGCCGGCGAGCGCCGCCGCCTGGCGTGCTCCACCTGCCGCGGCATCGTGGACAGGTTCAAGCAGGTGGGCGCCGGGGCCGGGAGGGTCCCGCGGGGCCTCGCTGCGGGGCTCCGCGACGCGCGGGGAGGGGGCGGCCGCGCAGGCCGCTCCGCACCTGCCGCCCCGAGGCGGGGCCRCGCGGGCCGGGCCGGGCTCCGCGCCGGGGGCGGCTCCTCGGTGCCGCCTGCCTCGCCCCGCGGCAGCTCGGGTGGCCTCGGCGAGCGGCGCGGAGCAGCCGCGGGTCGCCTAGCAGCGACAGCGAGGAGGCGCCGCCGTGGTGCTGCCTCCTCTCGCGGCTCTGGGAGCGCGGCCGGTAAAGCGCCTCGTCCCCCCGCAGCACCCCGGTGGGAAGTCCTCTGCGTGACAGGCCGCTCCCCTGACGTCGAACCGATATGTGGCAGCGTTTCTCTCTCATCTTAAGTAACAGTTCTAGCCTTCGGGGTAGTAGGGAGTCTAGTAAACTCCTTGTGCCTTGCCAACGAAGTTTGGGTGGTTTCATGCAAAAAGATAAACTCGCTACGTTKCTGGTAGCGTGCTAGCAGATTTTGTGTGACTTGTTCATCATCATGCCTTAAAAAGCGTGGGTCCTGTTATTTGTAATAGTGAGACAGCGTAAATTCAGTCTGTGCAGCAAGGGGGGCTCTGTAGCCACAGAGTTCACAAACGCTTAAAAGCTTTGTTTATCTTCAGTGTTCTAGGCATGATAAATGAGTTTAATTTCTGGGATTTTTCACAAAGTATCATTTGGTAAGTATTGTGACGTTTAGCTGAATTGTCCTGTTGTGGTTTAGTTAACTTGACCAGTTACGTGGTTAACGGTGAGGCTTGGTCTGAGTAGTACTGGTARTATGACTAAAGAATGAAGTAGAACGCTAATTCAATTCCCTTGTAAACTATCAGAGAAAAAGGTATAAATTTTGATACTTATGAGAGCCTTCATTTGCATCAAAAAACATATAAAGTCTTTCTTATTTTGAAAAATGAAGCATAATGTAATGCTATGACCTATCCTTTCTCACTTCTGTGTTATCAGTTGCCCTTTTTCATACAGCAATTTGATTAGCAACTTCAGAGCTTTWCTGAAGTTTCTGCAAGGCACTTCTCATAATTTTTATTTAATTACTTACTGATTTTGGTTAGAAAAAAATTACTATTTTCTACTTGAATTCTTTTGGTACTTTCATTTGTCAGGGATTAGCAGATACGGCTAAAAAGAATTTTGGTGGTGGAAACACTGCTTGGGAAGAGAAGACACTATCAAAGTATGAATCCAGGTAAACTGCCTCAGTGCTTTTGATTCAGCTACWCTTAATATTCACTGTCTGGAACTTAAAAATGGAGTGTTCCAATTAAGTCATACATATGAATCTTAAATTCTTACTAAAATATAGCAGGTTACATTGTRTTTGCAGTTAAGAGTAAAGACTGAAAGTTCTTATTAATGGTCTGGCTCATCTCTGACAACAATAAAAGCTAATGTTGTTTTTGGTCATAGTACTTTTTTTTTCTATTTAAGTCCATTAAAAATGATGTTTAGAGTATAACTAAGTTATTGATGTAAAAGCAGTGGATTTAGTCTTGGCAGTACTGCCATACTTACTTTAGGATTAAATTGGTAACTGCTGCCTAAAGTCTGCACTCATTTGGTGTCAAATAACTAGAAGCGCAGATTTCTGTAGTCTTTTGTATATATGTTTTATTACTAAGCAAAGTGGTCTGGTATCTTTCTCCTAAGTTTCAGATTCAGTTTTTAATCTTAGTTTGATCGCTGAGATGTAAGTATGGATTTCTAGACTTCAGTTACTGTTAGCTTCATGGGCTTGTATTACTAATACCTGAACTTTACTGTTCTCACTTGGGAGAAATATGGCACTTGAAACTTGCTGGAAAGATAAAAATCTAATAAACCTATAATCTGCAAACATAATAAGTAATACAGACAAGCTAGAGTGATTTTTTTTTGTAGTGGTCCTTCTAATCTTTTTTGTTGGAATAATATTAACTAATTTTTTTTTTACTGTATTTTCTTTGTCTTGGAACTAGTTCAGAACACACCATAAGCTGATAAGGTAGTCTAGGCTGAAGTTTAGCTTCTCTTAKGATGTCTAGAATCATGTCATACTATTTTAAAGTTAAACTTATGACTTCCCTCTTCCCCCCACTCTTAGTGAAATCCGTCTAGTAGAGATYATAGAGAATCTGTGTGACAGCAGCAACTTTGAATGTAACAACATGGTAGAAGAGCATGAAGAACATATAGAGAAGTGGTGGTTCAAACTGTAAGTAACAGTATTTTTTGTGCAGGTCTGTGCGTGGACAAATACGTAAGAGTGTATAGTGTTAATGTTAAATCCTGTGTCCGATCAATAAGCGTATGTTAGTTGTAGCATAAAGTTGGAAAGCATATAATTAGAAATTTATTTTGTTCTTTTTATGGTTATGATGTATAGATAGATGTGCAAGTTTGAAGAATCATTATGAGCTTGCTTTGTACTGAATGCTCCAAATTCARTTTCCACCCATGAGTGAAAGTAGTGTCCAGCTGTACATCAGTAGGAGGAGAGGAGATCATCTGAACATTTTGGATGAAAAAGAAAGTCTGCTGGAATATTTTGTTTACTCAAAATGATTAATATTTGTTCTACTATTCTACTATAATCAATGAATGAGTGCTTTTTTTCTTAAGTGGATAATATGCTAAACCAAGATTTTTTCAGTCCCCAGGCTGTTTTTTCCTATATATGGTACRAATGTTTGATTCAGTCAGCCAGGCAGAGATATCAGATGGCTTGTGTTGGGGATCCTGTTGGGGATCCCGTGGTGCAATTTTGGGGAACTGAAAATTTGCATTGGAGAGGGGCTCATCTACTTTTTTTTTTCCTGCTATGTCCCATACAGAGCTGGATTGGCTAATTCCTTGTTATGCTTCGAAAGTTGCCATTGGGTACTGCTGAGTTCAGGCTAACTTCTAATCCTAAGTGCTGTTGCGCTTAATTGCGCTTAAAGTTGCACTTAAAATTCCCTTGTTTTCATTTCCTGAAGTATGGCACCAAAACATCCAATATTGCYTGTCATTTGCTATCTCCTGCTACCTCTGCAGTTATCAGTGGGGTATTGAGGCAAACTAACACTGGAAAACTTTGGACTTTATTACTTTGATCCCACTTTTCTCTATTCCTTTGCCATTAAACTCTAGGGGACTTTATTTCTTATATTTTTTTTCCCCCACCCTGAAACATTTTTTTTTCTCCTCCTGGCAATGAAAAATACTGGATGCTAGTAAGTCCTGGAGTTAGATCCCTTGAGGATGATAGTGTAGCAGCTGCCCCTATCTGCCTTCCAATGTGTCCCACGATTTCTACTGTAAATAAGCTTTATATGTACCACTATAATTAGTGTGAGGATGGCATTGTAGCATGTAAATTTATTTTCTTGACTCCAAATCACATTTATTATAAGTATTCTTTACTTCCTTAAACTGCCAGGTCTGCCACTTGGTCAGAATTCAATAGAATAAAACTGCCATTATGCCATTTCTGGATGAGATACTGGATAAGGATTTTTGATAACCCATTTGGTCCTTAACTGTCTCATAGCTCATTTTGTTGCCTGAATGTATAGGAATTGAATGTACATTAACATGCAAATTGAAGCAAAGGTGAATACACAAGCCAGAATAAAATCTAGCTCATTTTCCTGAAACTTTCTTTGTAGAACTGAAAGAWATTGGCCTTAGACTAGAGAATTTGACCAAGCAGATCTAAAATGTTTTATAACATGTTCATAAAATGTATTTGCTAATAGTGTCTTTTTGGAAAGTTTGCCTGTTTGATAAACCTTTGAGTGCAATTGATTAACTTTGCCTTCTGTCTTTGCACTTAAAATATTAAAAACATCATTCATTTTTTTTGATAGTTTCCAAAGACAGTTTGCCATGGGTACCTTAGATATCCTTCCCCCCCACCAAGTTTTGTCATTCTAAGTAAGTGGTAMTTTACTTGAATTCGTTTTTGGGGGCCTGAGCCTTGGAGTTGGTACAACCAGATGTAATAGTCTAAAAAGAGAAGCTGAAAAGAAATCCCGTCATGGGAGTTGCTGAAGACCTAACTACTGTCAGACACTACTAAATTTCTAAACCTTCAGTAGAGCTTTCCTTTTAATAAAGTTATGAGATTTTGCTCTATATTTATACTATAGGAATTAGCCCTTTAAATTAACATTCAGAACGCTAGTCTTCATGCTTGCTTACAAAACAATACTTACTGATTTTGCTGTTAATTTGGCACGTATTACTGTTAGGGCATATTCTAGAGTAGCACATGACTTTTAACTTCTTAATATAAGAARGTCCTTCTGAAATATTACTTGATTCATCTTTTTTTTTTTTCTTTTAAAAAAAGAGGAGGAATTACAATGCGTGCTGTTAAGAATGAGGTCTGCAGTAATTTGAGCAAATGTTGATAGCTGTTCTGAGTTCTCTTCTACATTCTTGAGAAGGGAGTAATCTTTAAAGATAAAGAAATAGCAGCCCTCTTTAAAGAGGAGGACACTAGTAAGACTATTTAAACTGAAGTAGTTTTACTGATAACTTATCTCACATCTTCCATTTAAATACAAGCTATAAAATATGAGTAGAGTCTGATAATAGTGTTACAGTTTAAAAGATAAATTTAAAACAAAAAAACTGAGTTGGAGGACTTCTAGAAGCTGGTTCCTGAAATAAGATTTTCTTCTTTTCAGAAAAGAAAGYACTGCAAAGGTGTCTAATCTTGTGATGTGTAATAAATGTCTTGCGTGATTCTTAAATAACTCTTTCCAAGATYAATTTTGATTCCATTGTACAAGTTCAGTTGTGTGAGATGACTATCAAAGAATRTTTATTCTTTTAATTGATAAATGAATGTCTTCTGTGTACAGAAAGAAGAAGYATCCTGATTTGTTTAAGTGGTTTTGCATAGAAACGATAGAAGTTTGTTGCCCTGCTGGCATGTATGGACCAGATTGCCTTGGTAAGTATTTTAAATGAAAAAAGTGTGCTTTTCACCCATTCATCTCAATCTTTCCTCAAATAAACTGATAAAGTACAATACTTGAAACACCAACTGCTGTGTAGTAAACACCTGTCTGCTGCCTTGTACCTGTCTTGGGAGAATCCTGCCTGAACTAAGTCTTCCAGGGATGAAGGAGTGTAGAAAGCTATCRAGTGTACTTGTATGTACAGAGTCCCTGTGATCAAATGGTGTTGATTATCCACACCTGAACCATGCYTCAAGGGTCTCTGACATCTGGTGATTAGATGGCCTTTCAGAAGCTATGTAGAAAACAGACCTTGCCACTTTATTCTCAAAACCAGTGAAAAACACTGCTTGGGAATTAAATGAAAATTCACAAATGAGGATTAGGTAAATGGAGAATGGGAGAAATAGGTGGGAGGAAGTTGGAGAAAAGTAAGGTCTATGAGCAAGAGTGGTAAAGCAGGCATTTCGGTCACTAAGTTTGTATAACTTAAAAATTTGTAAAACTGCRCCATCTTACAGAGCAGCTTGGCCTCTTATATTAGCAGGTGTTAAAAGTGAAATGTTAATGCCTGACACTGATGTAAATGATCACTAGTAGTTTTTGCAATTGCTGTATGAAGGTTCTCAGAAATCTGGAATAAAGGTACCAGCTTCAGTCATGAAGTTAGGAAAATAGATAAAAATCTAAGCCATAGTCTTTACCCAAGATGAAGTTTATTACTTGATTCCCTGGAGATTGTTTTAAGTTCTTATTATACATTAATATGTTARTGAGAATTCCTTGTTCTGTGTTTTTTGCTTGTTGTCAAGGGAAAAAGATTCTGGAAAATCTATCCTGTTACAGTGTAATTACTCTTTTTTATGTTTTATTGTCTCTGAAATAAGGTACTTCAGGTGATTGTGGCTCAGAATAGGAAGCTACTTTCTTTTATGTCTTATTCAAAAATGTTTTTCCTTCTTAGCTTGCCGTGGTGGGTCAGAAAGACCTTGTCATGGAAATGGCCACTGTGATGGTGATGGTACCCGGGGTGGAGATGGCTCATGTAGTTGCAACAAGGAATATACAGGAGACTTTTGTTTGGACTGTTCTAATGGTTACTACAGTACCTTGAAAAATGAGACACATGCTGTTTGTACAGGTAACAAACTCCTTGTAATGTGTTTAGATTCTTGTCTTCAGTCTTCACTTTTCCTAGACAAAAATAGGAAAACTTATAAATGGATAAGTGGACAAAAATAGTTACAGGAAAATAGTCTTTGATTACTTGGCTTTAATTGTAAAGAACGTCAGTCAGTCCATCATTGTTGTGGAATATCGAGGATTTGGAAAGTCACCTTCCAAATTCCACTTGATTTTTTTTTTCTTTTTTAAGTAAGAAGCAGAATTTTATCTATTCTTCAGGGGGGAGCAGAGGGAAAAAGCTCAATTTTTTTAGCCAAAGTGTAGTAAGGAAAATCTTGAGCTGAAGTTGATCAGGAGTTAGTGGAGTATTTTTAAAGACGTTTTCTTTTTTCTCATATCTCATACTTAATTGGAATAACAGTCATGAAAACAGCTGATCTGTAATGTATATTCCAGTTAAGTACATATGTTTCATTAAGTACATGAAAGTTTTGCCAAATTTTAGGAATGAATTTCAYCTTTTTTCTTTAGGAGAATAGGATTGAGTTACTCTAGATTTTTTTCATGTGTTTTTACATGTTGTATAAGGTTGTTAGTAACTAAATTATGACTAATAATCTAAAAGTATTTTTCAACATTATATACGTTGTKTTTCATCTAGTTGTGTAGTAATTCTTATGTACAGACACAGACAAAAACAGAAGGTTTATCCAGTCAACTGAATTTCTGATGTGCTTCCCTGGTTTTAAGATTAGCGTCATTTTATACATTACTTCAGTTGCAACTATCTATAAGACCAGTCTCATGATTCATTACGTAATAGTGCTGAGTGTAGTGTTTATGAACTATTTCTCATCCCTATGCAGTTGGAATGAAGTTTATTCTCTCGATCTCTTCTCTAAGTATTTCAAAATTGGACCTGCCACACCTAGTCAGTAGAATTTTACAGCACTCAGTTCTCAGTGGTACACTCCTCTGTAATTGTCAGGTTTGACTTCATCACTGCAAATACCTTCCTGAGAAAAAGCTTACTGTATGGTTCTTGGCTTGGATGACTAGTTTTGGTAGAATGGACCTGCATTTCTGTAAAATATATTGCTCTAAAGTTGAGTTAAAATCTTGTGAATGAGAGGGTCAAGCTAGTAAAGTGCGATAGCTTCTAGTGAATCCTAAATAACGTTCTTTGATTTGTAGATGTARACTTGTTTTGGATTCCCCTGTTTGGACAAAGCTCTTCATAGTCTTTTCTTTTCTCAGCCTGCCATGTTGCCTGTAAAACTTGCACTGGATCAAGTAATAAGGACTGCCAAGACTGTAAAGAAGGCTGGATCAAAAACGAAGAAGCAGCTTGTGTGGGTGAGTAATCCTTGCTAGACTTCAAACAAGATTTGCAATAGCAGTGGCTAATAAGATTAGGTTACATCAGGTTTTAAAATATTCTGAGTTTTTTGTCAGTTTAGATTTCTGCAACTTATAGGGATGGTTTTTTAACTACTTCCACATTGCAGGGGAATGTAGACCAAACATTTTCTTCCCTCCTCAGTGATTAATCAGGTAATCRCCCCCTGGTGATTATAGTTGCATTCAGCAAGCTGATTGCTTCTTACATTTTTTTTAATTCAGTGGTTTACAGATAATAGCAAGTGGGGTGCTTCTTTTAAGATATGATGTTTGTTTATTTGAATACTAAAGAATGCAGAACTACTTAAACTGCTTTTCCAACTACTGGCAGACTCCTGTCAACTTGTGTAAATATKTTTTTGGTAGTTACACAACTGTTTTCATTGTTATATATTTATAAATATTCAGCCCTGATAGGGTACAAACATCTCAGTAAAAGCCAGCCACACTAACTTTTCCAATTATTGAGGAGAAGTTATTCCAAGAAAGATCAAGTGCAGCACTTCCATTTACGTGCTTGTCTATTTTTAGATTAGCAGACTAGCATTTGTATCAGTTTGAGATGATATGTATGGAACATTTAAGGAAAAACCCTGATACCTAAAATATTCTCAATGCAGAACTGCACTAGGGGAAAGAGTAACACATTCCAGTCAGAAGTTCTTTAACAACAAGCAGGTGAAGTATCCTATAACACTGTTTAATTGATCAAGTTAAACCACTAAAAGAAAAAATAATTAAAAATAGAAACAGTATCTTACAAGTTGCATGAATRTCACTACTCTTGAAAAATACTAATGAAAATTAAGATTTGAGTTACAGCTACTGCGATACCTGCTTAGGTAACTGTAGAACACTTAAGATTTTTAAGAAGCTCCAGTATTGTCATCTGTACAGCTGTTTTGCAAAATAATCACAACTGAACATGTACAAGTTAAATTTAAGAATTAGTAGGAATGATGTCAACAGCAACAAGATCAGATGGACAGCAAGGATGACTGAAATACCCTTTCTTTGTCTGATTTTTTTTAGTTTTGAGTACTATTGTACCCTTTCCTTGATTTCCCAAGATTAGCAGGTTTTAGCTACCTGGGTAGAACTGGTTTTCAGCTTGACTGATCCTAACCAAAACTTTACTTTCTCCAGTTTGGCCTTTGAATAGGAAACTAATCCGTGTGTGTGCATTTGATTTCCCCCCTCCCCCCAATACTTTAAAATTAGTTACATGACTTAGTAAAATTAGTTGCATAGCTTAGAAGCACCAAAATCAAAAGTATTCCAGAACAGTAGCCTGCTTGCTCGTTTGTTGTACTATTTACATAAAAAGCATAAAGAACACATGTGAAATAGCTGCCATCCCTGTCATTTTCAAGTCAGTATTCTGGAAGTTTTCATTAGCTTAACTTAATCTCCTGAATTTTGGATATATTTGTTATTGTCTTCACAAAACAACTTCTGGGGATCATGATTTTGTTTTGTTTTGCAAGTTCAAGCTGGACAAATCAGTATAAGTTACTAAGTTACTTTTATGTCCAGGATATCACATATCGGATTCTAAACTCATCATAATGATAACTTTGAATGCAGTGCAAGTTTATAGCTTTTGTGAGCCAGTTCCTACAGAGTCTTGAAGCATAGCATTGAAATGATCATGATTAACTAGATGGATATATTTCAGATAACTTTTCACTTCTATTTCAGATATAGATGAGTGTGCTGGTTCTCCTTGCAAAGATGATCAGTATTGTTTGAATACAGATGGATCCTTCTCATGCAAAGGTTTCTTTCTGATCTGCTTGTTTTTTATCTTCTAGAATTGTATTCTAGAAAGACAACACTACTTTCACTGTATTYGCTTAAAGATGTTTTTTGAAAGATATTTCGTGAGTACAAGTATTTTGAGTACAAACTGGAAAAGGAGCTTGAACCATTGTAGTGAAGAGAAATGATTTAAGGATCACTATTTTGTTTGACAGAAGAACACCATTTGAAGGGTTCTTGTTTCTTTTTTTTTTCTTTGTTGGAAGAGAAGAGCCTTTTCCGTATGATCTAGTCTCTTTCTGCCCTGTCAACTTGCATGGTTTTGAAGATTTTTGAATGTATCTTGTTCCTTAACAAACTTCTTACTTAGTAAGTTTCAAAGGAGGTTTATTCCTGTTTTTGAAGATGAAATGGATTTAAAAAATACTGACTTGTTTCYTAAATTTTTAACTTGAGATAACACTAGAGAAGCATCTGATTATACTAGGATCTAGTATAATGTTATCTGGTACAAACTGAGTGTGGGAAGAGTGAGGCTCACTTGACAAAGGTGAAAAGTTACCTGGTTATTTCTTGTGTGGGTAAGCTGATTGGCTTTAAGGATAATACTTTTTTAACTTGTATTTATTTGAGTTTTTATACTTTTCCTTTAGCGTGTGATGCTAGCTGTGTAGGTTGCACAGGGGAAGGCTCTGACAAGTGTAAGGCCTGTGCATCTGGATACATAAAAGAAGACGAAAAGTGTACAGGTTGGTGGATTTAACAATATATTGTAAAATGGCATTTAACTTGCTCTTACGTAGCCAAACTGAGGACTGTTAAGCACTTTCATGTTGTTTTAGTTAAGTTTTTGAGCCTTTGGAAATGCTATAACGGCTAGATTCCAAAAAAAGAAAAATATTGACAATACATATACAATACAAGTGAAACAGGTTTACCAAAGAAACAAAGTATTTTATAGCTGATTCAGGAAGGAAATACCTGAGTCTCTTGTCAGTTACACTCTCACATCTAAAGAAGCGTGAGGTATTCCTGTTACAGAACTGGATATCAAGTGTTTCAGTGGGAATTCTGTTGTGCTTCTGTTAATTCATTGATGTCCAAATTCAGATGATACTAGTTAACAGTCAATTATAACACTGAAATAATRCTAAAAAGAGTGAAAATGAAGTTCCCTGCAGGAGGAGAACTGAAGGTACTGAGAATAARTACAATTTGTACAAATAAGTACAAATGAATGGAAAGTACAAATATGACAGTGCAGTATTTACAGGTTCCCTTCCCTTTAGTTGTACCTAGTTGGCATCAAAAGAATATCACCATTGGAAATCACCATTGGTAGATTGAGAGGAATGAAATTACCTAATTTTCTCACCTAGGGCCTATAAAACATGTAAAACAGTACTGTCTCTGTAGATTTGAAACTGTCTGAAGCAGGTTTATAATAACAGATTATTTTAACAGAAGTTAAATCTGTTGCAGCAGCATTCTGCTCCTTAGTGTTTCTACTAGGTAATTAACTGCAGTGCTGTAAATGCTTGGAGAGATTCTGTTTGTGATTGGATAGAATTTTGTTTATAGAGCTGAGCACAAGTAACAAAACAGTAACGGTGGAATCTTCCCTTTTCTGTCCTATCTCTAGATATAGATGAATGTAACCTTCCAGAAAAAGTATGCGTTAGAGAGAATGAAGACTGTGTAAATACTCGAGGTAGTTACAAGTGTGTGTGTTCAGAAGGGTTTGAAGAGAAGGATGGAACATGTGTTCAAACTGTAAAAACAGGCAAGTAGCTTTTTTAACTTCAGAATTTTCAAGTCTTCTGTATCTACAACCTAGAAGCATATTTCGCTCTAAAGGTTTAGTTGTCTGATATGTATATTACCAGTAGTGTGTGTGTAATTTCTCCTCTTCCTACAGATGCAATCTCAAGTGGTTTGTGGTGGAGGCTACTTAATCGAGCATATTTTTTTTGCTCAAAGATAATGCATTTTGTCCTGTTCTGTTAAAATYTTTTGCTTAATTCAAGGTTGTATTTGAAAGCCAATACATGTCTGGCTTCATTACATAGTTAAAGTAAACTAGGCAGATTGTTACTATCATAAAAAGGAAGTCTTGTTCCTCCCCATTCTTTTTTCTTTATTTTTAATTCTAATGACTTATGAGCTTACTTGGTTGCATGAAAAGCTCCTTCAACTCACTGAAATTTCAGAAGCCTAAGCAGAATTCTTTTTTGCTGGATGAATGAGCTGATTTTGTTTATTTTTGTGATCACTCAAGTGCCAGAGTTGGTGTGAAGGTAGAGGGTAAGAAGGAGAAAAAAGATAACGTATGTCTTTTAGTGGTAGGGAGCTGTTTATTTTGACTACCGTGAACTGTATCTTCAGTCAAGAAATTMAAATGTAATACTAAATTTTATAATTTGAAACTCTGCTCTTGAGTGCATGAAACGTATTGTTTTTTAAAAAAAAAAATTCCAAAGTAAAAGATTATTTTTGCAAAAATGGCTGTAGGAGGATASATGGCAAGGCAGACTCAGTATTATGACTTTACTTTTTTCATATTTCTTAGCTTGTTTATTTTTCCTTAACCTCTACAGTCTGCTTTTTCATCTCAAAATAATAAGGTATTTTGATCTCTGCAGTATTATTTTGTAAGGTCATTCAGTTCAGAGCTTTACTCTCAATATTCTATTCTTGTTCCTTTAAAAATATAGCTATATAGGTTTCCTGTGCAGATACTCAGGAGACTAGTTATTGTGATGTTTGTGTTTTGTTTTGGGGTTTGTTTTTGTTTTTGTTTTTTTTCCTTTATGTAGCTTGCCATTTTATAAGAATAAAACCAAAATGAACTGTTTACAAACCGTCTTAACTTTTTCCTGGATTAATGCTATTACTCCCATAATTAAATTGGTCTGCTGCTTAAAGATAGTTGTGTGGTGGGTTTTTTTTTCTGGTTCGCACTATAAATCTGAGTGAAACTTGCTTCTTGGGTTCAAAAATTAAAATTTCCTCTGAACTTTTGATGTGGAAATCAAACTTCATTGTTAATAGGTGAAAGCAAATGCTTAGAATAGAAATAGCAATGCTGGTTTTGTTTTCCACTGCCAGTGTTGTTAGCTTTTTTGAAATGCCTGTTTGCCTCTAATACAGATTTTATAAGCCTAGACCAGGATACTAGTACAAGTAGTTCTTCTCTATGGCTTTATTGCTTGCCTAGTCCTGATAAATATGCTGATCTGGACTTCTAACAGTTCCTCAAGTCAAAAATATACGGTGTAATTAATAATACATGTTCTTATTTGTATTCTAATTATGATACTTAATTTCCACAGGAGAGGAAATAGAGACTGTAGCAACTGAGCCTTCACCTGGTGTACATGACGACTTATGATCTGCATTCAGAATCAAAAGACATTCCTATCTAAGCTTTTAAATTATTGGACTAAGACTCTGCTATCTGACATACTGTGGAAATGGTATAAATATGCAGGTTGCCATTAGGATTTTTTTTAATGGTGACAAACTGTTCTTTAAGCTGCATTTCTTTATTCTTAAATACCACTTTTGATACAGTTGTTTAAAAACAACACTCTAAATGGGTAAGTATAAAWATTTGAATTAACATAATGTTGTACCCAGCAATTGTACACAAATTGCAGATTTCTCATTCTAGTGCCTACTGGAAACTTATCTTTTTTGGAAGGACTTACATTGCACTTCATAATTCCAGGAAAAAAAAGGAACTGAAGTTTGGTGTTTCTTTTGACATGAAAAGTATTTCTATATTTGAAATACAGCTTTTAGAAATTGTCAATGGAATCTCTTGGGGGTAGGGGGAATGCTGTTCTCTGAAAGGGAATGCTTAATACTGCATTCAATAAAAGTTTATTTTATTTGAGTGTGTCTTAAATTTTTTTAAGCTATTAATACCTTTTGCTCTGTCTGTCTTTCAGCTGRACAGGGAGTACATTCTAGAGTTGATGACTGTATAATTTTTTACTAGAATCTGCTGCTACATGTAGCAGTTTCCTTCTCCTCTCCCTCTCTCCCTCCCCCCCCACCCTGAGCAAGCATAGTATAATCAACTTGTCTCTATCTTGTTGTCTCTTGTGCTGTTTAGGAGGCAAAGCTAATAAGCCCATCATGGACAGCACTTGCTACATGTTTCTAAGCTTAAAGGGAAGTTTAAGAGCTAAAATCAGTTGGTGTATTCTGCAGAAGCTTTCCAGCTGTAAGTAAATTAAGGCACACATAGATGCATTAGCTAAAGCTCTGAGGGCAGTGATTAAAATCTGGAATGTACTGAGAGGATAGATACAGGGATATGGAAGGAGTAGAGAATGTGGTTAAAATGCTTGGCTATAAAGTCATAAATGCTACTCTGATGTAGTCAGAAATAAAAGGGTGTAAATATTATCGAACAGTTGAGCATTGAAGGCYAAACACATTCTATACACTTAAGAAAATTTCTGTGTTCAGACTGTTTTTGTGATCAGTGAATATAAGATCTGTGAATGCAATAGATACTTATGTGAATATTGTGCAAAAAACTATTCTGCTGAATATTTATGTTAAACAAAACCTACCAGAGCTGACCTTATGAGCTGAAGTCTTAATGCCCAGTGGTATTAAAATATCTCCATTAGTCATCTTTAAGACCAGTTATTTTCCTTCAGCTAGTATGATTAGAATAYGTTTCTTATTTGAAAGCCTGAGAAAAATCTTTTCCTGGGGTTTTGGTTTAAATGCCAGAGATGGCATTGCTGTTTAGATGGGCCTGCATGCCAYATATACTTAGAGCTGTAGGTAAGTGTTGTATTTAGTAAGTGCTAGACTAAAGGGAGAAAAAGTAAACAGTTTGAGGAACACAGGGAATACAACTCAAGGACCTTTAAGGGTATGGGGTTGGRGGTTTGCCATGGGGAGGATGTGTGTAGTTTTTCTTAACCATAACTGTCTAAGCCTGTTCTTAATATCAGATGTCAAGAATCTGACAGGTGATTGTTTGAATGATTTTTGTTGACAGAAAAATGAAGCATCGGTTCTGTTTTAGGAACTACCRTTGAATTGCACTAAAAGGAGCTATCTTCCTATCAGGAATATTTCTGCAAAAGTTTCAAGCCAGAAATAATGTTTCCTCACATCAAGAGGAACTTGTTATTTTAAAATCTCTTCAAGGTTTTTGTACAGAGGACAATGGAAGTTATTTGGGATTATTGGGGAATTTCTGAGGGGGACCCTTACAGACAATGCTTTACAATCTGAAAGTGTTCACTTTCTATTTTTCTCAAGCTT
>NW_028185038.1:325352-524247 GCF_003343005.1 Rhea americana | reverse complement strand
GGGGGGGGAAGGTAACAGAATTCACAGTTAAGCTCAACTCTAGGATGAAATGATGAAAAAAACAAAACTTCCCAGAATTTGTGGTTCTCTGATTAAAAGGAGAGAAACTTTCTTAGCCTGGACTGCAAAAGGCACAGAAGTTTGAGTAATAATAATAGTCTGGTATAACCAAACTGTTCTTTAGGTTCCAGAGAATATGATTCTCTTTCCATTACCATGGTAGAACTATCTGGTAGTGATATTTGCTGAAAARCACAGGGAGATGCTCACTGGTTATTAATAGGCACTATTACCCTTTATTCTCTAGTTCCTACCCTCTTGCCATGATGATTTTTTCCATTGTTCCACATGGAATTTCTGTGAGTAGTCTTGAAAGAAGTAACAGATCCAGAAAGCTTGAATTTAAATACTTAGTTCTCTCTAAAGGAATGTTTATTGAGACAACACTGAGTTTCTAAAGAGTTAATCMTCTCATTTCATTCTACATCTTTGTTTTGCTACCTCAGACTAATTATTATGCTGTTCTAAAGACAGGAACTCAGAATTTTTCTGTCTGTATTTACTTTTTCTTTCCTTTTCCTTTCCTCTGCCCTGTGTGGAATAGGCATCAGACTCCTGATTTTCTTGGGTTTTGACGCTTATTATCAAAACCAACATCTAGTTGTTGGGTTTTTAAACCGACTAGTAGAAACTGACAAGAAAGGCCAAGTGCTTTGTGTTTACTACACCAATCCAGSATACCAATCCTACAGTCAGAAAGCACAAACCTGTTAAAATGCAAGGGGAACAGCTCACTTCCTTGCACTGTAGGAATACCTGGTTATGTAGAGCAAGTTCTTGTACCTACAGTTGAATGGAATTACGAGCCTCAGGTGTCAAAATACGTGTGTGTTGACAAATGCTTTAAATGTTCCAATACGCCCATTGAACAAGTCTTTGGCCTTAGTGAAATATTGTTTAGACATTTTTGACATAAACATCAGATGCTAAGGTTATTGGTGAACCTTAATAAGCCTAGTTTTTATGTTGTTCCTCCTGGAGTCAAACTGTTTAGGTTATCACTCTTGTCAGGTTTGCTGACCTAAGACCAAGCATGCTTTCTGCRGTGAGATAAGCATTGCTCAGTTAGTCATCTAGCCACTTCAAAGGACAAAATTGTTTGGTAGTTATAGCTGAACTCCAAAAGAGGTTGAGCTTGTACTCAAATGGAAACACTTTCCAGCAACAAGCAAACCCACAGGCCTGGCTATTTCAATTAAAGCTCTACTTTACGGTTAACTGCAGTTATTGTATAATTAAAGCTTTCTATCCACAATTTATACCACAGTGCTCCTATRAGTCTAAATTTATGCATCTAAGTATGTGCTGAAATGCTTTCATCTGAGCATTGGGACATAATCTTGATATGGGATTTATTGGCATAAATTCCCAGAATCTCTATCATAGATCTTGAGTTCTGTGCAAAGCATAATGCCATACRTTCATAAATAYGGTAAAATAGGCCTATTTTGCAAAATAAGTAATGATTAGGTAATTCATTCAGGAAGCCAAAGATCATCTGGAAGGATTCAAGACACACTTACTTCTCAGGAGAGATGCCAAAGCCCATGGGTTATAGACAAGGTCACAATACAGGTCACTGAAGTATGTGGATTATCCTGTGTGAATAAAATTTTTTCCTTGTTAAAAGAGGATTGATACATGCCATGCTTGTTAATTGGGGAGAGGTTCTCTTCAACCARCCAACTATCATTGCTAGCCTTTGAACTGACATTTATAAGTTGAAGAAGCACGAAGAAAGGAGCTCTTGCCTCCCACCATCAGTCTGCCCTGGTTAATTTTTTGAGATTATATCTTACCTATTCTTTAAGAAGTTGTGGGGCTACTTGCACAGCTTTCTGTGCTTGTTTTTTCACTCCCCTTTTCCTTGGATCAGAGTAGAATTCATCTCTTTCAGCTGCTTGCTATCATAACTAATTTTCTGGTTCTAGTATTAATCCAAATATGATCTGCCAGTAGAGATCAAACAAGTCTGTAAAGATCTTTGTTTTTATGACTCTTGCTTTTAGAATTAATTTTAGTAGATGCTAGTGTAGTAGTCTTGCACTAAGGTATCAGATTTTACTTCTTTTTTGAAAGTACATTTGAAAATTTTCTGTTGTACCAGACTTCCTCTAGCCTGTTTGGTCTGTCTTAATTTTTAAGGTTTTTTTTCCCAACTTTGTTACATTATTTCACTTATTTGAGCTTATAGTTCCTCTTATGGACTCAACTTCAAGTCTATGGATTATTCTTAAGTCAAATTTTTATGTGACCCATATGACCRCATATAAAGTAATTAAGATAATAGATATGTCCTTTTCATCCTGTGTCTGTCAAATTTCTTCTGGGGTGAGGGAGAGGGGAAGTTGCCATCACTGTTAGTCCTATTGAATCTAGACTGCTTAAACCAAGGTTTTGGAAGGTAAAGGAATCTTTGGGTTTGCCTCTTAGGAGATAAAAGACCTAGATTTGAACTTTGTTCTCCTGCTTTCTGAGAATACTCCAACCATTAGATTATTCAGTGACAAGATGGGGGGAAGATTTGTTCTAGCCACATATTGAAAGAAAAGAGTGAGCTCATCCTAGGTTTTTAGAAAATGTGTATTTGTCATCAGTAGATGATTTCAACTTACTGGTTCTGATTGTTCATCCTAAGTTTTGTAGAAGGGCTGAGAAGTCACTCTTATGTCCTGGTTGGGAGTTGAGGAGGGGTGTTGTATGGGTGGGGGGTTTTGTTTGATGGTTGTTTTTTCTTTTTTTAAYCTGGAGGTAGATGTTATCTTGCTTAACTTTGTCTATCCAGAATTTAGATGTCAAAGAGTCTGGATGAGTAATTGTAAATAGTTGATGTTAGAACAGATTACTCTTACTGTTGGCATTTGTCTCATACCTTGTAGGTACCTGGCTCCCAGAGTAGAATCCAGAAGCCCAGATCATATAGAAAAAGCAATTATACAGAAGTCCTAACTGTCTGTTTGTCTGTTTGCCTCYCTCCCTGCCTCCCCCCACCCCGCACTGTTCCTGATGGAATGCAGTGGAAAATACAGGAGTATCCTGAGATGAGGTGGGACTTGAATAGCATGACTTTGTTTTGCTACTGTGATATTAAAGCCCTTAACTGAAGGTCCTGATTACCTCAGCTTTGATTACCCATTGATGTTGGATTGGCAGGGAATTAAGTTACCTTCCATAAATACCTAGCCTCCTAAACTTGCTTGTGACCCCACTAACCCTTCCCTTACTGCARCCAAAATTCATTCTGCTACTCAAACAAAATTGAGTTTTGTCATTGCCAGAAATAATAGCTAAATAAGTTTGACATCACAGAATCATGAGTGGTTGAGGCTGGACAAAACGTTTCAAAATCTTCTAGTCCAACAGCCCTGCTCAAAGCAGGGTCAACTAGAACAGGTTGCCCAGGGATGTGTCCAGCTGAGTTTTGAGTATCCCCAAGAATGGAGACTCTACAACCTGCTTAAGCAGCTGAACAGATAAACAACACCTGCTGCTCTCCCCTCATCCATTGACCTATTCATCTCATCATAGAAATCTACCAGGATGGTCAGGCATGGTTTCTGCTTTGTAAATGCATACTGATGACTCTCAAACACCTTCTTGTCCCGAATAAATTTGGAAGTGGTTTCCAGAAGGATTTGCTCTATTGCTTTCCTGAGGAGCAGGGTGAGACTGAGTGACATATAGTCCCCCAGATCCTCCTTGAAGATCTGAAGATAGGATTTGCTTTCTTCCAGTCTTAGGGAACATCTCCTGAATGCCATCGTCTTTCAAAGACAACCAAGAGTAGCCTTGCCATAGCAAGTATTTTTGATCTTCTTTGCCAGAAGGTGCCCTTTCAGCAGCAGACCCACACTTTCTTATTCGTCTTATTGCTACTGGTACCTGTAGAAGCTTTTCTTGTTAATCTTTGTGGCTATTGCAAGATTCAGCTGCWGGTGGGCCTTAGTTTTCCTACATGCTTGGGCAATGTCTCCCTATTCTTKGGTCACCTATTGCTGCTTCCACTTCTATTATGCTTTGGTTTTRTATGTTGGACTTTAGTCAAGAGCTCCTTGCAGGCCTCCTGCCACTTTTGCTTCGTTTCCAACACATCGGGATTGGAGGAGGTGATCCTTGAAAAATCAACTTGTTCTCCTGGAC
The DNA here is from genome assembly GCF_003343005.1 of Rhea americana. Classification (NCBI taxonomy): domain Eukaryota; kingdom Metazoa; phylum Chordata; class Aves; order Rheiformes; family Rheidae; genus Rhea; species Rhea americana. The sequence continues at coordinate 520,047 of NW_028185038.1, read as the reverse complement.
CYATCTTCTCACTGTGCCATCTCCCATGGGATTCYTCCAAGCAGATTCCTGGATAAGTCAAACTGTTCTCCTGAAGTCTGAGGTTGTGGTCCTGCTATTTGCCTTTTTGGTGAAATGATATTTTGTTATAGTGGTTTGTCTACTGAGGTAGCAGTATTCCCTCTCTTGCTCCTTAGTAGTGTGTTCTTATTGAATTTGAATCTCCCAATTATAGCCTTTATTTTCTGTAGGGAAGACTAGAAGCATTTTAGAGCTGGGGATCTTTTTTTCATCTGCTTTTGTTTAATGGTATTGTGTCCTAATCTTGACTGATGGCCTCAGTTTGCATCATATGTTTGACCTGTAGGATCCATATTTGCCTTTACAGAAATTGCTTGAATAGTAGCTAGAAAATTGGACATCTAGGAGAAACATTTTTTCATTGCTAAAATTGTCTGTATTTATGGGACAGAAGTAGTTCAAGAATTAAAAACTGAATTTCTTACTGGCCATAAGATGGAGGCTTAAGTAGGACAATCATCTTTAAATACCTCTTGGAGTATACTTAGAAATACAAGAAATTCAAGAAATCATTATGTGTAAGTTGGTAATCATGCTTCATGTTTTGCAGATTTGTATGTAATATAGAATAATCTGTCATTTTGGTAGCGTCTGCATAAAATAACTTTACTCAGCATTTTTTTGTCTGCTTTTTGAGATGTACCTGGACTAAGCATATTTATCTTGCTTGAGGAGAAAAAGCATCTTAAATTCTTTCACGTTAATTCTTTTCAGTATCTTTTTTTGAAAGCCAATCAGGAAATCAGAGTCACTATTCTTGCCTGGGTGTACTTATAAGAAAAATTTTCTGGTTCCAACAATTGTTTAATGTTCTTTTTTCTTTAAAACAAAAAATAATTTGGTGCTTATTCTTGATAATGTTTCTGATGAAATCAGTAGAGGGAGGAACACATGCCTTAAAACCAAAAGAGATTGTGTACATGTATTATTGCATAGCAAGAAAGGCCACACAAAAAGGAATTGTCTGAATAAGCAATTAAGTCTCCTAATGTGACCTGTTACACATCTCATGCCAAAGGTGGGATTGTTCTGTCCAGGCTGTTTGGGAATGAAGTTCCCAACTATAAAATTGCTGAGGCAATGCGATTCCCATTATGCCATTATGCCCTATTATTTTAATCTACCAGACTGTACTATCAGATATTAATTTGATATTTATTATGCTAGTCATTAAAAAAAAAAGAAAGAAAAAGGAACCCTCTCCCATGCAGCTGTGATCTTGGCTTCGTTTGTTACAGGTAGTGTGCAAAACCAAAAGATGATCCTATATAAGACCTCAACCATGCGAAAGGTGGAAGAGGAACAGCCTCAAAGAAGCGAGACTCATTTCTGACATTTAACATTAACAATATCAAATTTTTAGTTTGCCTTCGAGCTTTTTAGTTCCTGGAGCAGGCAATGTCATTTTTCAAGCATTGGAGCAAAGGCTAGAAACTACCACTTAGAAAAACATATGACAGCCAAAATTTTCCTATAAATGCAGTACAAACGTTTTTTTCCCTTCTTTTTCCTTTATATATATATATATATATATATATATATATATATAACAGTCACAACAGTTTTACAGCAGTGAAACATACAGGTAAGATCTCAAAACAGTTTCAGTGCTAAGGTTGCCTTTCAACTTGCTCTTGGAAAATTCAGAAGATTATTGCTCTATAAGCATCCACTCAAAGACTTTTTAATGTAGTTTAAAAAAAGTTATTTGTGTAAGTATTTATTCACACTATGCCCTCAAGTTTAGCTATGTCTGATCTGGTTTGGCAAATAGAAGGATCCTAAATTGCTGGGAATCAAGCAAATGGAATGTGAGAATTCATCAGGTGTATGAAGTAGGCACAAAAGAGGGGTAGTGTAGCATCTACCATTAATGGCAATCTAAACATTTTTTTAGTCCAAGAATCTGGACTGAAACAATTTTCAATCATGCTAGGAAATACAGAAAGGTATCTCAACTCTATGTTTATTGTCAAATCTGCTTTTGTACACRTAAGCATTTAGATTTACAGACTTGCATATGTAGACATACAGACATACATGCACAACTCCAAACATCATAAATGTTATTTTCAGTTGAGGTACTTCACAACTTTATATCTTCTGTTGTCATCATACATTACAATGCATGTAGTTAAGCTTTCTGTTTTTCTTCAGTGATTAATGTGCATCCTTCATAACTGATATCAAAGTTGCAATAAGAAATTCAACTGTGGTATGTCCTGGGGAAGGTTGTGAACTCTCTGGAAGAGCTTTACCGGGGAGAAAGATGAGTCATTAAGACAAGTTGTTCCATCTTCAAGACAATTTCATTATCAATTCATTGCACACTGTTYGTGTTCAAAACAAGTATCCCTAGAAAAAGTCTTTATTTTATATTAAACTATTCACACAGATGATGTTGGAGAGACTATTTGTCAAGACAAGCATTCTAATGGAATGGTAACTTTCCTTAACAAGAATTATAAAGAATCCCAGTAGATAGTTTGGTGTTGCTTTAAGGAGTCTCTGCAGATGATAAATGTTACAACATAGCTGTGTGCCCCATGCAGAAGAGTACAGTTATAGAATACTGTTTCAGTAGATTGTGCTGCAGATTTTCACAACTTGCATGTTAAGCCAGCAGAGGGTACTCTGAAGCTTCCAAGATGTTAAATTGACKGCTTCAGGAAGCCAGTATCTAGAACACAGAGTTACAGCAGATCAGGCCAGAAGCATCACCTCATTAGTGACAATGGATGGAACTGATTATGTTAATYACAGCATGGTTGAGGTTAGAAGGGACCTCTGGAGATCATCTAGTCCAGCTGCACCTCTGCTGAAGCAGGATCACCTAGGGTATCTTGCCCAGAATTGTGTCTAGCCAGCTTTTGAATGTCTCCAGCAAAGGAGACATTCTCCACAACCCCTCTGGGCAACTTGTTCCAGTGCTCAGTCATCCTTGCACTGAAGAAGTTYTTTCCTTACRTTCAGGCAGAACTTCCTGTGTTTCAGTTTGTGCCTGTTGCCTCTCATCCTGTCCCTGAGAAAAGTCTGGACCGATCTTCTCTATGCACTCCCTTCAGATAATTACGCACACACAGATTTTCTTCCCCTGCCCCCAGTTTTTCTTCTCCAGGCTAAACAGGCCCAGCTCTCTCAGCCTTTCCTCATAGAGGTGATGCTTCAGTCCCTTAATCGTCTCAGTAGGCCTCACTGCGATACTAGGGAGCCCAGAACTGGATRCAGTACTCCAAATGTGGCCTCACCACAGCTGAGCAGATGGGTAGGATCACCTCCCTCTGCCTGCTGGCAATGCTCTGCCTAAAGCACCYCAGGATACCATTGGCCTTGGCCATGAGGGTRCATTGCTGRCTCATTGTTARCTTCTTATCCRCCAGGACTCTCAGGTCCTTYTCYGCAGAGCTACTCTCCAGCAGGTCAGCCCCCAGCCTGTACTGGTGTCTGGGGTTATTCCTGCCTAGGGGTAGGACCCTGCACTTACCTTTGTTGAACTTCATGAGGTTCCTCCCTGCCCGTCTCTCCAGYCTGTCCAGGTCCCTACGAATGGCAGCGCAGTCCTCCCAGTTTTGTATCATCAGCAAATTTGCTGAGGAGGCACTCTRTCCCTTCATCCACATTACTAATAAATAAGTTGAACAGGATGGGACCCAATACTGAGCCCTGGGGAACTAGTTCAGGTTTCAACTTGCACCACTGATGACAACCCTCTAAGCRCTGCTTTTCAGCCAGTTCTCAATCCACCTCWCTGTCCTTTCATCTATCCCACATTTCCTGAGATTGCTTATGAGGATGTTACGGGAGATGGTGTCAAAAGTCTTCTTGAAGTTAAAGTAGACAACATCCACTGCTCTTCTCTCATCTACCCAGCCAGTCATCCCATCATGGAAGGCTATTAGATTGATTAAGCAGGATTTCCCCTTGATGAGTTCATACTGACTACTGATCACCTTTTTGTCCTTCACATGCTTAGAGATGGCATCCAGGACAAGCTGTTCCATCACTTTCCAGGGATGGAAAGTAAAACTAATAATTAGGTCATATGATTCAAATCTTCTTTAAATAAATCTCCTGTACCACATTCTTTCCAAAAAGAAACAGCTAGGATCTTCCCAATCAGATAAAATAATGCAAACATAGAAAAATGAAAGTTGAAGAAGTTTTTGGACATGTCTAGTCCAACCTCCTGCTGAAAGCAGTGTCAGCCACAAGATCTAATCAAGATGCTCAGGGCTTTATCCAGCCTTGAAAACCTCCAAACTGCTAAAAGACAGCCTCTTTTAGCAACTGTTCCGCTATGTGACTCCCTTCATGGTCAAAATGTTTTTCCATATATCCAGTCTGAATCTGTCGTGTTTCAACTTACGCATACTGTATTGAGTGAACAGCAGAAGGTTGGTGAGAAGACAGGAGCATGGTAACCAATCAATTATTCCAGATGCCAAAACATTTGGTGTGCAGAATCCATAAGGAATGGCCGGTCATGACCCTTAGACTTGTGCCACATAGACATCAACCTGGACTTGCATACTCCTGAAAATTTACTGCTTCCCTTGTTATCYRTATTACATGTGCAGAGCCCCATATTGCCTCCCCTCCACCAAACCTCTCCATRGGCCAATGCTCTGTGGTACCTGGAACAGCCCAGTCACTTTTCCCTAAGATTCCTGGGTTTCTCTTGCAGTTTGGGGATTTCAAGGAAATAAACATCTAATAACCTTACTCCAGAGTGGTGTCTTCAACATATTCAAAGTATCAGTTACTGCCATTAACACCTGCCGTCTCTTGTTCTCATGCCATGCACCGTTGTGAAGATCCCTGGTCCATCTTCTTGATAACYGTCTGACAGGCACTCTTTGGTTCCCCTAAAGCCAAGTTTTCTCCCAGTACAGGATGAGCCCAGGCTTAGCAAGCTCTGCTCCCTCAGTGTCTCCGCACAAAGCAAGTGCTCCAGCCCCCAACAATCTTTGTGGCCTCCTGATTAAATTGCTCCGGTTTATCAACATGTTTCTTGTTCTGGGAGGCGGTACAACTGGATGTAATGTGATCTAAAGAGTGCATAGTAGAGGGAGATAATCCCTTTCCTTGATTCCACTGGCTGTGCTCCTGTCAATGCAGCCAAGAATACTGTTGGCCTTGTTTACTGCCAGAGCACTGCTGGTTCGTGTGCATCTCACTGTATACCAAGACCCTCAGTCCTTTCTGCAGAGCTGCTCCCCAGCTGTCAGGCTTCAGTCTGTGTCATTGCAAGGGGCTCTTYCTTCCCAGATGCAGGACTTTGTCCTTGTTGACTTTCATAAGGTTCCCATCAGCCTATTCCACTAGCCTGAATAGATCCCAGTTCTACGAACTTTTGATTTCATACACATCAATAACGGCACTGTGTTTAATAGAAATAGGTGTATGTATAAAGCTTAAAAGTTTGTGGACTTGTGGACAACATATTTCTACATAAAGTTACTAAAAACAGACTTAGTTTGTCATGAATTAGATTAAGGAATTCTGACCTATTCAGCGAGTGACAGAGGAATATATTTTTATCTTTTCTTTGAAGAATAATCCAGAATAATTAAAAAAGAAGAGTAAAGTTGTTCTTACATAGCTTACATATCTGTTGTRTGATGCAATAGTCAGCATAGGAGGTACAAATGCACAGTTCACTATACAAGATAAAAWTTTTTTTATTATTATTGTTTTTAACTCTTTGCTATCCCTACCATAAAGGCCATATAAACAACATGATATAAATGCCAAATAAAATARTTACAAGTGTCACTTCCATTTAATTTGATATAAGGAATACATTGTTTTAAATGCAAAACTTGTATGTCTTTCTGTTTGAGTATTTTACCTGGTCTGGGAACTCTCCAGAAGAAAGTAAATCCATACAAATATGCACATGTCTACCCTTATTTCCTACAATACTTACAGATTAAGTAGAAAGTACTTAAAACCAGATACATATGCAGTCCTTTTCCTATAAAGTCAGTGGGATTCAAGCATAGGCTTAATGACTTTGCTGAATCAAGTAGATCAACATGGATTTGTAGATCAACATGGATTTGTGCTTGGTGCTCTACAAATAAAAGCACAGATGCTTCAAGACTATGAATAATCTCATTGTCTTCAGTGTGACTAATTCAATTAAAATTTTATGTGTGTAAGAGTATTCAGCACTGGCCTGGAGGGTTCTTGTAGCACACTGTGATTTTGAAAATAGAGGATCTGTACCTGTTGGTTTTAATCCTTCAGAAATCCTTCAGTTTGGCACACGGCATAAGTGCCAAAGGTGGGAGAAATGTCCTGAATGGCACTCAGATATAAAGGACAGGGGCTACTGAATCCTAGGGAGATGTTTGGTGGCTCTCCTGATTCCCTCTGAGCTCAGAGATCGGAAATCCCTGCATCACAAAGCAGCTCCATCAYACCTCTAAGAGGACTTATTTCCTAGCTCCCAATGAATTCCTACGAACACACTTCTCATTTTTGGGGTGAAAAAATGTAGTCTGGCTCACTGTGTTTGAAAAGATGCTGACCCCTGTTTTCCAGCTCAGTCTTCCACAGGAAACACCCATTGTTGTTGAATTTAGCTATATTGGTACGTGTGTTCCAAATCCTGTGAATTTATATATGTCTGTTAACAGCAGTTTAAAAGCCTGCCAGTTTTCATGGTACTCCAGAAACAAGAAAGTACAATACTTCTAAAGAGTTATTTGCTAGTATTCTGAAAATAGTATGATATTTGTTAGGGAAGTCACTGTCAATTGTAGTACAAGCTCCCTTTTGGCTTATATTCTTTGTTGTAATAATGTTGGGCTTCCCATAATGTAAAATAAGAACACAATGTTTACACAAGTAGGAAGCACAGTACTGGAAAGAAGCAGCTACATGAGTTAATGTTCCTTGAATAGCAGTTGAATAAATATCCCTGGGAAATTTGTTTATTTCTGAACCTAAAAATAGTTCTAGGAAATATTCATGCTGTGAAAAAGTCTCACTGTCCTTTGGGTGGAAGAGGGATTTTGTCAAGGAATCATGGCATTATGGACTTGCTAGAGAAGGAATGGAAGCGCTGTACTTGTAAATAGGAGGACTTAGAATAAAAAGAAGGGGTGGGGAGGCATAATACTGGAAACTAATTTGGGCAGCTGTATTTAAGGTCCAGGGGAAACCTAAAAGATCTTACAATTCTTGGTAGCAGTTTGAAGGAGGTGATGATGAGCATTCATAAAAAATAAGCAGTTTTGTAGGAAGCAGTCGCTGTTGAGCTTTGTCATTGCAAGCATCTCCTAATGCTGTTGTCCTCTAAATATGCRGCAAACATAGAGTTTTGGGGAAAAAAATCATCCTAGGTGAGTTACACCCACAAGATTTTTTTTTTCTTTTCAACCAATGGGACTATGGGAAAAATAATGTGATGACATGTAGAGCACAGCATGGAATCTTCTGAAAACAGGAATAATCCTGGCCATACAGTGAAGATGCTATCAATGAATTGGAAGAACAGACCCTTGCCCCAGAAATCATTTTAAAAGCACATCAACATTTAGTGTTGGCTGTCAGGGAGTGCTGTGGAACATGTCATTAAAGCTTTTTGGTTTGCCTCTATGCAACAGTTGGCAAGGACACACGTAACTGATGAATTAAGACAAATACAGTGGCCGCATGCMAAGGCATCAATCAATTTCATCCTGTAAGATAAGAACAAAGATTTTTATCAACTTTTTTTCCTGGGACACACTTAAGAGACCTTTTTGCAAGTAAGAGGTCCAAATAGCACGTTAGTAGACAAATCCATGGGAAAGGACAGTCTTGAAGAGTAACAGCAGGAATAAGATTTCTGAGTTATAGATCTAGCCCTGCAATAAATTACCTGTGTGATTTTTGGATCATTTACTTGCTCTGAGCTTTATTTTTGGACAGGCTTGATAGATCCAAAAGTCTGGCTAGCTCAGAGAGTGTTAGCCAAGTGTGAGTAGGAAGAATTGTCCTTTAATATATGGGGTGATATGACTCCAGTGCCACTCATTGAATTCAGGGGCCTGACTCAGAAACGGAAAGCTTTGACCTCAAGCTGTCATAACGAGGAAATTCAGTTAGCATAGTGGCCATTTGACCTGTAGTTAGTGTTATTCAGAGCATCCTTACAGTTTTCTAACTTGCTTTGGAGAACTTAACAAGCCTACGGCAACCTTGGTTTGGGTTGAACATAGTGGCATCTGCTGTCAACTGAACACAGCTAGTGAACATGGGAATCAAAACATTTTTGTGCTTCCTCTTGGTTCTGTGAAATTTATATTATCATTGAAAAAAAGTGTGAAAAGCACTCAAAAACCCCAACAAGAAGTAGCTAACATTGTGAAACAACTACAGGTTTTGGGTTACGGGGTGCATGTGCGAGAGAGTATGTGTGTGTATATGTATATATACATATATATATTCTAAGGAAAGGTGGCCGCATTTTTTGGCAAGAACTCAAGCGAATGCAAATGTGGAAGAAAAAGTTACTTTTGATTGTACAGGGTTTGGTCATATGTTCATTACTGAAATTTATGTAGCCTCTTGTTCAGGGAATTGACATTTTGCTGCATTCCCACAGCAGTAATAAAATAGGGACAGTATGTATTTGCTATGTCGCATTTTTTAATCTCTTCTGTACATCTTTTTTCCTTTCTCAAATGAAAGTGTCTGAATTTTCTTCTTTTCGTTCCTAAAGAGCCAGTTCTAATAAAAAACAAAGCTTGTTAGAGATGGCATTAATAGAAGGACAAAATATTCTTTCTTCTTAGCATTTTTTTTTTTTTTTGGAGGAGTCTGTTAAGAAATATCAAACTTCAAAAAACTTCTTTAACCTCACACTTTCAGGGCAAGYGATGAATGTCCTGGTGACAAATGATGAATGATTTTGTAGAACACTTCTTTTTTTTTATTTGCTAGCATATTTTCCAGAAAAAAAGCTCCTAGATACAATGATTCCTGTTTAAATTAGAGACTGATTTTCAGAATCTCTACTTTAGCAGAAATCACTGAATTCAACAGAAGCATTTTTTATTTTTTTCCAGCTGTGAATGCAGATTAAGTTATTTTACTTAGATGCCTTTCTCCATCTTCAAAGTGCTGTATATTCAGATAATTAGTAAAGTTATGCACGTATGCAGGCAGGAGAAAGGTTAAAGGATGTTTTTTAGCACCCAACTGACTTTCAGAATGACTGGTGATATTGATTAAGCAATACTGAAAACGATTTTTTCTAGCTTAACTCATTGACATCTCCTGCACCCCTCCCTTTTCCCACCTGCTGCGTTCTTCTGACATTCCCTCCGTGTTTTTATCTGCACCCTCTCCTTTCTGTCATGCCACAGCTGTCCATAGGTCTTTGCTTGCTGCTTGTATTTTTTCCACAGTCAGTCTCAGCTTACCTCACTTGTGTTGGCAAGTAGAGACTTATGAGCTGCAGCTTTTCCTTGCCAGTAAAATCTTGATGATTCCCAGAAATTCAACACCCCAGAAGTGTATAACTAGCCTCAATTGTGTGTCCGACCTTGTCATTTTAAGGTATAACTGCAACTAGACTGTGATTGCTGCTGTGGTCAATGGGAGAATTTCCCACAGCTTTTAATTAGACCATGACTGAGACCTCAGAGTGCTGAAAATGCATGAGAAAACCCAACAGTCTTTCTGCCAATATTTTAAAGATGTCTATTACAGGAAAAAATAACYCAGGTGTTGGGGACTCCTTTATATGGGAGTGAATGAACCTTCAGAAAGGACCAAAGGCTTGAGAAAGAAAAGAAAGAAGACTTTTCCCCTCACATGGGAAGTTCTAGAGAATAAGAAGTCCCAAATGTGTCTTGAAGCTGGAATTTAGATGACTATCAGGATATGTATAACTTGATCGTTGGGACTCAGAAGCCAAATGCCTCCAAAAAGTTCCTACTCCTAACACAGGGCTGAGCTGGCGTGAGTGAAGAGCTCTTGGTACAGTGCCAGATGACAATAGGTGCTTCACAGAGGTATTTGAGTTGTTCGTTATGGTTGCATACTTTCTTTGCAAGGGTTAAGCAGTACTGAACAGAGTTGGTAACATGTTTGCATCTTAACCAAAGCCTGATACATCACAAATACAAATATTTATGAAACGGTTTTCCAAGTCAAACATAGGTAATATTTTTGAACATAAAAACTATTACCCATCAGTGAATAAAATGTTGTCTTTAATGATGATTTGCTTATTTTGGAAATATCAATGGCTTAGTACTAAGTCTGACTATTATATCCTGCCAAAGCTGAGGAAAAAAAGAATAAGTAAAACTGAGAAAACAAAATCAATCCCTCCCTTTGTAGAAATGCAAAATCATTTGTCTTGCAGGGAGGCTTAATTTTGCTTAAATTATCAGAAATGACATTGCAATGTCATATAGTGATGTAAATCAAGTCTGGCGGTGGAGTACTGTACCACTTCGAATGCAGGCTATCACAGAGTTAAGAGTACAAATGAGGCTTGGATGCAGAAGTGCTAAGACTTCAGAATCAGCATAGATTTTTTTTTTCTTCAAGGCAGACCTGCATTGCAGTTTCACCCAGGAAAAGAATGCAAAGATGTCCTTTTCTTTCTCATTGGAAATGATTCTTTTCACAGACCATTCACCCCTCACTCAACTAATTTTATAAACTGCATTTTATTGCATTCGTAAGAATTTGTGCCTGTACAATTACTATGGAGCAGAACAATGGTAATTAACCTAAAATCCCATCAGCTGTATCGTAGCTGTAGTGATACTCTGTTACTAAACAAATAACATGTCATTTGTCTTAGGGTAAGGCTTCTTATGAAATGTGTGTATTTTTTTAATGAAAGATTCTATTGTTATGTTGTTTGAATATATCTACCAATGCAATCAATTGCATTTCTCAACCTAATCATCCACTATCATTAGTTAAATAATTTGCTTATCAGCCATAATTGGTAATAATCATCTATGAAATTCTGTTTTCTATACCAATTTTATAGTTTCTCCCAAAACTATGAAAACTGTAATTATGTATGATAGTCTGTGGTAAGTCATCAGACCCTTTAGGTACAAACTGGGACTAGACCTGTATGTTGCAATTAAATTATTTGGTATTTGTGATAACACCTGCTTAGTACCTGCCAAGTCTTCCAGAGGAGAACATGAGTTTTGTATGTGCCCAACTCTGTGTATCTAAAATTTATAATGTCCATCAAAGGCAGCTTTTAGAATTACCTAGAAAAGCAGAGAATTCCTGTCAAGCCACTCTAGAAAAACATTTCAGCTGTTGAAGTTTTATGTAATTTATTCTAAAATTCCTGATCTGCCTTGTGCTCTAGGCTGCCCTTGAGTTAGCCCTACTGTGAAGGCTGATAAGAGTCAAGAGGTCCTGGGCATAAAGYGTCCTGGGGACTCTCCAGTGCGTATGTGGTAACCTGAGATCAGCGGATGTGTCTGGAGTTGACCCACTAGCGCTCTCATTTTGGGCCCCTTCAGAGTGGGAGCACAGGGACCTTGAGTCAGCTGTGTCCGTAGGTAGCAGATGAGTTTGGGGAAATTTTCTTTCTTTCTTTCTTTCTTTCTTTCTTTTGTTTTATCCAGACATTCAAGAACCTCATTCAAAAATAACCCCCCTAAGATTTAGAAGCTGTAGGCAGAAAACTTTACTCAATTCCCATGGCCTAGATTAGTTCCTCAGTTCCAGGCTCTTTCTGTGYGCTCTTGTGTTGCACAGTAGGTGATGATTTACTCAGCTGGGCAGCTAAGGATTCCCTTGGCAAAAGGGCCTCCCAGATGGATTTAAAACAACATAGCAGCAGGAGGAATTTGTTCCTAAATTAGAAACATAGCTCTTAGTAGTAGGCTCCTTCAAGGTAGCCTTTGTGCTGTTATAAACTCCTGTAGGAGTCAATTTGGCCTCTAGCTGGCCTGAAGGGTATGAGACCAGAAAAGTGCATCCCTGTTGCTCCCCACCGTGGAGAGGCTGCCCACCCCATTACTCAAGGCGGGTGGGAGCTTCCATCATTAGGCCTCTAATCCTAAACGTGTCGGTCACACTGCATAGATGGCCACTACACACTGCCCACCTGAGTGTCTTCAGTCAGAAATAGRCTGTTACCTATTACAAAGCTGTTTTATAGATTAGGGTTAGAAAGAGCTTAAAGAATAAAAACCACCTGTGAAGTATTAGGAACTTGTTGCTTATATGCAGAACAGGAAATTACTTTCTTCTTATGATGTACTTCTCCTGTGGATTTATAACTAGGCAAAACTATGATGTAAGGTACCCACTCAGTGAGAAGAACTTCTTGAAAATAGAAGGAGAAGAATAGATTATTAGTTCTCCTTGACTTCAGAGTAATTGAGTTATGCTGGCGGAATGCTTATTGTGATTAAGTATTCACCTTTTTTCTTTTTTTTTTAAAGCAGCTTCTAGAAGACGCTTAGATTATTGTAGGGCATGCCAATTCATTAAACCTAACCCACAAAAATGACTGAAACCATCTGTTTCCACTTCTTCCCTAGCAAAGAGTACCTCAATGTATAAAGCACAGAGCAGTGAATGCAACAGGTCCTGAAAATAAGTTATGRCAAACAGAGCTGTAAATTATTAAATAAGGAGATTATGTATCCTCTTCTTTTCTACTTTGAATTCAAGCATTTGTGATCACTATTTTTTGCCTCATTTCAAACTGCTGGAATACAAACCTTGGCTACTAGGAACGTGATCTCAGGTTATTTGCTCTGTATAATTTAGATTAAATTTTAGGGTGTTTTTTCTTTTCTTTTCTTTTTTTTTCTTTCTTTTTTTTAAGGCTTTATATTAATTGAATTGTGTCTAGTTTGGAGTATAATGACAAAAAGCATTATATGTTCTTACTGAAGAGCACAAAATACTTTTTATTCTCTCTCCAGCTGAGGAGGTAGTGAAAGCTACCATTACAATAATTTCTGTTTCATTGGGTCTCACAAATAGCTGAGGTCCGAATTTGATACTGATGTTAAATAGCACTTTACCCTGTGACTGCCCTGTCAGTTCACACTGTCTTCCTCTGTGTACTCACGGAGTGTACTCACGGAGTGAATGTAACTCTGCCCAGCACATGATAGGTTCTGTATGGCCTCTTCTGTTATTGACTGTGCTGTTGAGATGCTTTGAAACTTTACTCTCTTTGCATCCTTCAAAACACCATAAAGAACACTTTCAGATACTGAATAGCTARATCTCACTATTGCCTTTATCAAGACAAATCAAATACTGTTTTCAGAAATCCCAGTGTTCTGTTATTTTATGTCATACACAGCACTGTCTTTTCTACATCTTATGTACAATAGGTGTCTGTACCATATGCTCTTGGAATTAGTTGCACTAATATTTGAAGCCACTATGTCTCCTAATATCAGGATCACATTACTTAGAACTTTTTTAAAAAAGTAAAATTATTTAATTTAATAGGATGTAATAATTGAAAGAAAAATATAAAATATGCACACAATTTTTATTTATATATATGTATCTGTATATATATCATTGTAACTGGCCTCAGTTTGTATCATTGTAACAGATCCTCAGCTAGCAAAACTTAAATTTCAACAGTTTACTGGGTCTTCAGACTATGGCAAAATTAAATCTGAGAAAGCTATATGCTATGTACATTATYACATATGTTACATACATTATATGTATACATACATATATATAATGATTTGCTGTACAGTAGCTGCCAATTGATCATTAAAAAAAGCACTGTTAGCCATTCAGATAACATCAAGTACATTTGCACTTTTGATCTTCCCATCAGATGAAACTGTCAGGGTCTATGATTGACATTTATGTTGTTGACACTTTCTCTGCAACATGCATGGTTAAATAAACATCAATGTTAAAAAAAGTCTGGTTTTAATATCTGTTAGAAAACCTCAGTTATTCAGCCTGCTTTATTAATGTATTACTGGCCTGAAGTAAAGATCCAGGAGCTTGTTATACTAGATGACAAAATGAATTTGTGACTTCATTCCCCAAAGCTAGTTTCCTTCGGTCCCCTAGTAACATGGAAGTGACTCATCAGTGTTGTTAGCCATTACAACTATGCAGAGCATATTTGTTTGGTGCCTCTTCCCAGCTCTGTTCGAGTTTCCCTGGAGGGACAAAGAGGGTCAGAAACAGTGGTGAAATGACACATACTTGAACTAGGAGCACACGGCATCTGCAGAACTTCTRTCTTTAATAGCTTGGCAGTGGATCACATGGGAATTAGGGATGAAAGCAACAGATGTTAAACATTCAGGCACCTGGATAAAGAAAAGAAAACCTGGAAACTACATACTATTTTGACAAAGCAAAATGGTGAAGCTTGCATTTGTCTATCATGTCCCATCCTATTCTGATAAGGTGCTGTTTGTTTTTAAATGGAAATACGGTTTGGCATAACATGACAAAACTGTAAAGGCCCTCGTGGCCATGTTACATCTGGGGCAGATATATCTGATGTTCTTTCTTTGATCTCCTGTGTAATCAGTGTGTTTTCAGCTTAGATCTTCAATCCACATCTCTTGTAAACAAGAACAATTCTGAGACCTTTTGATCTGCAAAATGACTCATTCTTCCACAATTCTACTCTAGGGTGATGCAGAGAAGCATTTCCTGTTCCTAGGAGTTGCTTTGGCATATCTTTTTGAGACATATCAAACTCTCTCCTAAAATAAATAAATGAATAAAGGAAGAAGAAAAATGATGTTCCTACTGGATCTCATGGAGCTTTTTCTTTGACATCCCTCAGGAGATTTTGCTTGGATACTTTAAAAGGTTGGATAAAGTTCCCTCTGAAAACCATATTCATAGATTGTATTGCTTGGGATGAGATAAGGACTCACGGACTGGAAATTAAAAAAAGGAAATAATATGTTGTAGAGAGACCAATCAGTTATGAAGGGAGCAAAGAAACTAGGAAAAAGAATCAGATAAGTGAAGTCTGAAGCTGGAGAGAGGGCAAGCAGAGAAAGCAGAGCCAACAAGGAGCATGGTGATATGTGGAGTGCTGAGGTTGGTTAAGCAAGGAAACTAGGGCAGGAAGCTGACATGCACAGTGCAGAGACATTGCGACTAGCTAAGGAATTGGAAAAAGTGAGAACTCTGAGCTCCCAGGGTCAAGAGCTGAGTGTGGGTAGGGACAAATGACGGGAAGTGGGAGAGAGAGCAGCCAAGCTGCATGGGGAGACCAGGGCATGGAAAGCAKGTTGGGAGGAAGATGAGAGCAAGATAGGGAGACGAGTTTAGAATAAAGAAGACTAGTGCCAAGACTTCCGGAGGGAGAAGGAATGCTTAAGGGAAATGAGTGAGAAGTGGTGACACTAAGAACATACTCTTTACCAGCCAACTGTGCTCCTGACCATCATTATTCATCCACACTGCTCATTTTTTTGTGGAACAAACTGGCGGTGTCCTATTTCTTTCTGAGCTAGTGGAATTCTTTCCCTCTCTTCTATGAATTTAAGTAGTTAAATTTTAAATATAAAAAGCCATATTAACCTTAGAATAAAAGTCTTAGGATTCATTTCAATGCAGAAAAAGATTTAGAAAGATTCGACAAACACTTTAGAAAAAACATTTTCCCACCTGTCTCTATTCCATTGAACCTGAGAGCACTAGATAAGATATGGATCTTGCTAAAAATAGCATGAGATCATGTAAGGAAAGACAAAACCAGTGCACTTACAGAAGGCTGAATTAGGCAATTCTTTATATAGGTGTATTTTGACTTTTCAGGTCATCCTTTATAGTACACTTTCATAACAGATGTTTKTATGAGTAGATACAAACATTTCTAGTTCATATAGTCGGATATTGTCTATGATTTCTGTCWCTGCCTGCCTCCTCTATTGGGCCTTTTTTTGTGTAACGTGCTCAGAATGTGAATGATAGCTGTTAGCCATATTTTTTTAATACAATAGATGTGAACAATGGATCACATCTAAAAGATGGAAAAGTCTGCAGAACATATTAAGTAGTATTAAAATATATACAGCTTACAAATAATTTGAAATGCAGAAGCCTCCCAGGACCTGCACACAGCAAGGCATGAAGTCTGTATGAGTGCAATCAAAYGGAAACAGAAAACACTAGTGTGTTTCCTTAAATGATGGGTCCCCTCCACCTTCTATACTGGTTATTTTGACACAAAGTTACCACACAAGCACAAAGGGATCTTGTTTTTCACCTCTCACTTTCCCAGTTAAGTTTCATGCTATTTCTTTTCTCAGCTCAGCCACAGGGGAAGCAAGTGTCTGTGTCCATACTTCACTTCCGTAGCTTTATGCATTTTTAACCTGAAAACTTCTTTTGAAAGCCGGAAAACTTGCTGGAAGATAGCATCATCTGGGGGTTTCAGCTCCTGCACTTACGGGACTTGCGGTGTTCAGAGAGGTTGTGAAATTTCGTACTGATGAGTGTTTCCTGGCATCAGGTTCACGTCATGCACAACGGCATGTTTAAAACGCATGGCGCAGGACACAGTCAAGTCACTCGGAGTGCCGTTTCCCTTATTAAGAGTAGCACTAGCTCATGATGTCAGTTTTAGCTTTTGGCTAGCTATCTGCTCTGGTTTACTGAGAGAAGCTGGGAGTTTCCCTGGTATTTTCCATTGGAAGCAATCTATATCCTGTTATTGCAGTGTTTATCCCCTTCCTTTCCTGAAGCAATGTCCGGGAATATCATGTTTATCCCTCCCAAACTCTTCCTGGCTCATATCTGTCTATGAGCAGTAAAGGCCTAAACAGAAAGTGAATTTTTATCTAGTAAGGTGCTGACTTAAAAACCAATGCAAATCAAACAACACTCACGTATGTACATGTAAGCGTAAGTATGTGTGTATAAATATACTAAACCTCATGTGATCGATCCTAAAAAGCTCATCCTTTGGGTCCRAAAGCATATGCACACGTAAATGAAAAAGTATCTATCTTTACTGACTTCTACACAATGTATGTATTTGTGTGTATCTACTTATTTCATTAAGTTGTATACATGTATGTGCAGCCGACCTTTGGTCTTTTAAAAATACTRATGAGGTTTCTCTTCTGGAAAGCAGCCACTAGAGGGAAGTAAGGCTCTGCGCTAGAGAAGGCGCCTTTAGGAGCTTTTAAGCGTGGCCTTTCCGTTGCTAGCACATTCTTGTTTAATGTTTTGTTTTCAGGTCTGGCCCATGTCTCTGATAAGCCCAACACAGCAAGGAGACAGGTTGTGCCTGGAATTTTCCCTTTCACCTAGTTGGAGGTTACAGGAAGAGGGATTGCGTTTTTGGCAGTGCCTGTAGGTCGGAGAGGCTGCGCGGGCAGGGAGGCTGCTCGGACCGCGCCGGACATCCGACCACGTCCGACCGAGCCTCAGCTGGGCGAGGGTGGCACCAGGACTCTCGCTGGCAGCAGGGGATGTTTTATTCTAGATGTTTACAAGTGCTCGAAGGAYGTGTTCCATGTGAGACTATGGGATTTACAATAAGTCCTGATAGGAATTCGCGTAAGAAAATGAAATCTGGTCAGGCAAAAGTTTAACTTATGCATCCCCTGACTCCCATTCCCATAATCGAGTAAGAAACGTAAGCATACTTGGCTGCACAGGAAACCCATTGAGTCGTATTTCTTTAGGTGATGAATCTGTTGCTATCTGTGCTTTTTATTGAAAGGAGAAATTTTGAAAATATGTGTAGTATCTAGGTACATTTGGGATGTAGCAATCCCTCTTATAATTGCGATATATTTTTTTTTCAGGAAAAATTGGCTGATAAAGTGTGTGTGTGTGTGGGGGGGGGGGGCAATAGGCATCCTGATAGAGTTGGGACACTTGGTTCGTGTCCACTGCTATTTGCTTAAGTTTACTACAGAAACGTGATGGCTCCCAAGAAGAAACTGACATTGATGAAATAAGTTTGATTCCTTTGGGGAAGAAGAGAATGCCTCTGAGCTTAGAGATCCGGTAGTAACAGTACTAATACTGTCTCTATTTCTATCTGTAATAAATCTACAATCTTCTTCTGCTTTTGCAACATTCCCTATTATGGTTGTGTACTGCAACAGGTCCATTTCCACGAGAAATGCCAGAAGCCTCCGTGCATTCCTGATTCCTCCTTTCTTGCCTTGCTGTACTTTCATAGTATGCTGTTCCCTTGAAGCCATCTGAAACTCAAAAATACCTCAGACTCCTGGGGTTAGTCCATTTGAAGGTCAGTGGAATCAATAAGGTGAGTTCAACTGACTACTGTTAATAGGGATCAAGCTTCCAGCCTGCTCTAAAAATTGTAATCTCTGTCTTATGCTTAAGTATTTGTGAGGTGGCGAAGGCAAAGCATGCTGATTAGCTTGGAATAAGCTGCTAGCTATGTGAACCATCACATGTACTGTCACTAGAGTGGCTTTAATTTATATAACTGGCTGAGCACATGGGGCCTTCTCAGTCTCAGCTGAACAGCAAACCAAAGAGTTAGGCTCCTAAAACACCCTCTGTCCTCTCTGTGTGTGCTGGAGGGTTTTTTCTGCATATAACAACCTTCAAGATTTCCTCATCTGTACTCCTRCTGACTTTGTTCCCTGCAATAGATGAGGTGTCAGAATTTGAGGCACATACTGAAGCTTTCAAAGAATCTGGCATAACCATGGCAATATACAGTGCAATGAAGTACCAAGTCAGAGATTTGCAGACTAGAGCTGGCTGAGCTGGTATGTAGGATCCCCTTAGATAGGGAAATGAACCTACTAATTCTGTTGGGCACGTGCCTTTCTGTGGGACTCAGTACTATGAGCTATACTCAAAGAATTATAGGCACTGGAGAAATCAGCAAGATTACTTAATAGCTTCTCAAAAATCAGCTGATACAAGAAAACTAGCTGGAAAWAAAAAAAAAAAAAAAAAAAAAAAAAAAAAAAAAAGCCAGGCAATTGCAGGTCAGAAAATGCGGACTCACTATAGAAGGCAGGAAGTCAGGAAGAAGAAAGCGAGGACAACCTGGAAACAGCTCTTTAAAAAGCAATAGAAGAGGGAATCCCCTAAGCTCCAAATTACAAGGAAATGTCTGTCAGGAGACGGGAAGCAAGCAGTGTAGTTCAACCATGGTGGGAAATTGGGCTTTTGTGGCTTTATGCGATATCCTTGGGTTTCTGTGAAGTGACTTGGCATTTTCAACACTGACTGAGATTTGGGTGAATGACCCCAGGTAGGAGGAGACTGAAAAGTCACGCAGGCCACAGTTACACAGAGCACAGCCTGGGCCTCTCAAAGCCAGCTCGACATCTGGTATGGTTTTCACTTCCAGGGAGTCCCCAGCATTGCAGTTTTCTTTCTACTGAGAGAGCCTCAAAGGCTGCCAAGGGAGGTGGAGGGTTTATGCCTACAACAACCACACAACAAAATGACTTCTGAGTAACCAGGATATGGTAAAAAAAAAGTTTTGGTCACTGCCAGCCTACTTTGTGGCTTTGAGCAGGTCATTAAGTGCTTTATAGCCTCTGCTGTCTGCACCAAACCCTGTCCTACTCCTGTCAACACTAAGCAACATCTACTATTCCCCCTTTTTTCCACTTATTTATCTCTGTAARTTTTTATTAGTTTGTTTTCTCTGCTGCTTGGTTACAGATTTGTTTTCAGCTGTGAATAATTGCTTTGTATGGTTTCTTGCTTGTTCGGCCTGACCGATCCTGTTGATGTAAAATAAAAATAAATAAATAATAATAAAAAAAACAAATTAATATAACAAAGAACCAAAGTGAGGATGACTTCTGAGCAGGTTACTTTTAATATATTGATTTTTTTTCACTTGCTGTTTRATTCACTTACTATTTTCCTGCCAGGAAGGGCCAACCGTCAGTATTTATATCTCCCACCCGCCCATCCATCATTTTCACAGCCAGACTGTGAATGTACCAGTAAATGGACACTAATGTTGAGTGTGTACTGTTCTCCTGTTCTTATGATTTGTTTGGATTCAATCCTGAATGCTGTTGAATGTTATCTGTAAGGTGCTTCATGACCTTGGATGCCACACAATGTATCTCCAGTCAGTTRTTTAAGTATCAAACTGCTAAAGCATGCTTGTGTGAAGTGGATTTCAGTGTGGATGGAAARGATACTTTTTGTTCAAAAATTCTAGGTAAGTATGCTCCAGTAAATGTTCCCTTTAGTTAAGACAAGGTTATGAAAGACTTCACTTACAGTATTACTGAGGCTGTGGAGTAGAGATAAATGTAGAAGACCAAGCATTTATTTACAGCAGGTTTTATAGCAGGTTGAAAGTCAAAGGTATATATATGAAAAAAATGCATATAAAGATTCTTGTGTATACATTTTATAGTACAGTAGTTCAAGAAAGTTCAAATTCAACACAAGTTTTATTCTTTAGATATATATAAACGCCAATTTCTGAGTAACGTTGTAGCCAAATCATATCACTGTGAGAAGACAAGGGAACTCTTGGTTGCTATGTGTCCAAGTTACCTATGAGTTGTGTAGATATTTATGTAGAGAGCCCAGATTAATAATTTTCTGAGTGCATTACAAAGCCAAATTTTTATAAATGGTAACTGAGAAGGGCTAGGCTGCAGAATGAGAAATAAATTAGATGTAGAGTTAGTTGAGGACATAAATGTCAGGCACATTATGATACTAGCAAGATGTGCTTATGGAATAGAATGATTTGAATTTGCATATTTGGCACTGTTTGTTTTTTAGTTCCCTAAAGCATTGAGGATAGAAATATCAGCCAAATCTCCTAAAATTGGCTCCTGCCTTGCACTGGAATGCTGTAAAATAATTGTAAACCCTGGCAGTAGTCTCCTTTCTGCTCTATAACTGCAATACCTACTGCCGTTGGTCAGCCTGATCTTGCACACTTGTACAGTGGTCACTGAGYGGGAGGAACAGTGCTGAGCAGCAGCTGGGATAAATGTGTGCCTAGCAGGGAGCTGAGGTAATGTTGCAGTGGACATTTCAAAGCATAGTGGTTGCTCTGACCAAAGCTGTCTGGGGACTTGGACCCCAATTCATTTTGAACCTCCTATTCATGTTGAAGGCACATACTATGTTTGTATATTTAATGCCTGTACATCTAATGTAATCTTGTACGCTGCCTCACCACCTGAGAACAGATCTTCAGTAGTTAAAAACAGAYAAACCTAATGAGTGCAACATGATAACAAAATCCAGAGGAAACACATATCCATTATTTGAACAAGTATGGTAGGCAAATGATTCATCCTACATAAGCTGTTCAGAAAGTCAGTTACCAAAGYCTAAGATGTTTAAGTTTATTTCATCCTAAATTAGACTCATCTACATCACTGTTTAGTTACCTAATATAGGTGTCTCAGTGTCTTAAAATGCTATGGGACATTGCACCTGATCTCTAGCTGCTGTTCCAGAAGCTTTCAAATCTTTTGCAAATTCAGTGTCATCTCTAGCCCTAAGAGGATGCCTCAAATGCTTTTGAGTATCTCGACTAGCACAAGACACCTAAAAATGGAATTTAAACACTTTTGACACTAAATTTTTTGTCTTAAGCAGATGCTAAATCCCACCRCAAAAATCTGGAGATGTCAAATTGGTCAATGGACCACAGAACTTTAGCTTTGCAAACGTCCATCAGTATATTTGTACCAGTACTGATTACTTACTTAATCAGAGGACTACTGTTGCACTGATTTAGTAATCATGATCTCCCACTTGTTTGCACGGACTTTAGGCAAGAGTGTCAGGCTTAAACTACTTCTTAGGTCTAATTATTATTCTTTGAAAATATGAAGGAATCAAATTTGTCTTTTCTTGAATGGCTTAGGGACAAGAGAGCATCACAACTCAAATTTGGAAAGTAGAAAAAATACTGCTTTAGAAATAATGATAAAGAGAACAACACTCAAAATTCACACACACAATAAGCTGTCATCAGTTACTGAATACAATCTGGAAGCTGGAGATGATACTGGGTCTTTTTTGGAACCTGTTTTATTTATGTAATGGAACATTTCACTAGGTCATACTGCAAGGTCTCCTTGAGCCTCAAGTTTGTTCAGAAACAGTAATTTGTGAATGTTAGTAAAATGAAGTCTGAGATTCCTCCTGGGAATGGGACCACTTGCTGTTATGATCTCACAGATAATGATCTCTTCCAAGCAGGAATAAATTCTTGCCTACATAAGAAGACCTACATGGTCAATAGAGTACGCTAGTGCAGATGCAGCATATTCCAAAGGGGAGTTACTCTGTGGGCATAGTTTACACTCCTCTCAAATGACATAAGGTAATGTGATAAAAGCTCTCATCTCTTGTCACAGTTGCATTCATACTAAGGGTTTTTCTAGAACATCAAGGTTATGGAAGTGGTAATTCTTTTTTAAACACAGTAAGCCAAAACTACTATGTAAAATTCAAAATTTCTAGGCTCTAGTGATCCTGGGGCAAACTGARGTCCCCTTCTATAACTCTTGATGGTAAATATGGGGAAAATCCTGGCTGCTCAAAGAGGTCTACATCATACCTTTAAACATCTGTGTGGATGTCTGATGTGATACGATATGACAGGGAACTTTCACCTAAGACATTAAACATAGAAATCAGTGGACTGAGTATGAGAAGAATGCATAGAAGAAAGAAATTACAGGTTTTCCTAACCTTGTCTTTGTATACTCAGCCAGTGTTTCTGTGTTCCTCTTTGACTTGTCTCAGCTTTCACCTTTTTGTAGGCTTCCTTTTTATGTTTGAATATGGTCTGGAGCTCCATCATCCCCATAGGCCTCCTGCTGCCCTTGTTTCACTTCCTTTGTTTGGGGATAGATTGTTCCTCAGCTTGCAGGAGGTAATTTCTGAAAATCATCTTGTTCTCCTGGACTTCTCTCCTGGACTGTCTACCATGGGATTCTTCCAGGCAGATCTCTAGATGGGTCAAACCGCTCTCCTGAAGCCCAGGGTTGTGATCCTAATATTTGCCTTGTCCCGACTTCTGGCATCCTGAACTCCACCACCTCACAACTACAGTAACCAAGGTGGCCCCTTGACTTTCACATTTCTGGCTAATCCTTCCTTGTTTGCAAATATGGGGTCCAGTAGAGCATCTTCTCTTACCATCTCCTTGATCACATCTGTCAGGGAGTTGTCATCAATGCACTCCAGAAACCTCCTAGATGTTTGTGCTCTCTTGTGTTGCCCATTCAACAGATATTGAGTGGTTAAAGTCTTGCAGGAGTTCCAGGCCCTGCAAACGTGAGGCTTCTTCCAGTTTTCTGAAGAAGGCCTAATCTACTCCTTCCTGATCAAATGATCTGTACCAGACCCTCACTGTAACATCACCTATGTGGACCTGCCCACTGACCCTGACCCATAAACTCTTAGCCAGCTTGTTGTCCATCCCCAGGCAGAGCTCCGTGAATGCTGCTCTCTCATGTAAAGGTCAACTCTTGGTCTGTTCTTCCCAAAGAGCCTATATTCAGCCCTTGCTGCACTGCAGTCAAATGAGCTATCCCACCATGTGTCTTTGATCCCAAGGAGATCATACCCTTTCAATTGCACACTAATTCCTCCTGTTTATTCCCCATGCTGCATGTATACAGGCACTTCAGATGGGCACCTAGAAAAAGCATGAGTTTTCTCCATGGTGTACTCTTGGAGCTTCCTTATTTGTGTGCATACTCAGGTGGTTGGCCCTGTCTGCTCATTTTCAAGGTCTCTCTCGTCCACAACGTACTGCACCCTTTGCTTACCAGCCTAGTCTACCACTTTCTCACTTGACTGTGGTCATCATCTCCCTTTCCCATTGCTCCCAGTTTAAAGCTCTCCTTACCATGTTGGCCAGCCTATTGGTAAAGATAATTTTGCCTCAATTTGTYGGGTACATTCCTCTCTTCCTCAAAGTTCTTTACCTTCAGAGAGGTCATAAAAATGGTCATAAAAATAAAATCTCTTTTGCCAGAAATTTTTGCTAACTGCATAACCAGTCATTGGCCTGCAGGATTTGTCCACTCCTTCTTAAGTGCTCCCCCTGATATCACTAAGATTGAAGAGTTACCACCTTGGCCCCCATGCCCTCTATCTTTACTCCCAGAGCCATGCATTCACACTTGATACTTCCAGGTCTCCTCTGGTCATGTTATTGGTGCCTACATAGAAAAACAACAGGAGGTAATAGTCTGAGGCTGAACAAGCCTTGTCAGCCATTTTACAACATCCTAAATCTGAGCTCCCAGCAARCAGCAAATCTCCCTAGACAGCAGGTCAGGCTGGCAGATGGGGGCCTCCMACAGCAGGGAGTCTCCCACTGCTAYCAGTCTCCACTTCCTCCTGATGCTGTTACGTGGTTCAGGCTTATGTCAGCGAACTCAGTGGCTTTGTTGGACAGAGCTTCCAGTTCCTTATCTACTGCCAAGACACTGACTTTTCTGTCACTACAGATCTACATGTGGGGCAGGAGCCTTCCCCCTCTTGCCAGGAGTCAAAAGCTTCCAGCTTTCACCATCACAGGAGTCTCCTTTGCCCAGCTGGATAAACTCAGGTTCTGCCTGTGCATCTTTTGGTACAGTTAGGGATTGAGGATCCTTTTATATTTGCAGAGTATTGAAGAAGGTCCAGTCAATCTCCTTTTCATCATCTCTGATACTATGCAGTAAACTGACCTCCTCCCATAGCTCTTGGTGACACAGAGACTCTACTATTGCACTCCTGCAGGCAAGGACACCATCTGTCCCTACCCAACCTCACAAAGAAGCCCTAACACTCCTTCAGTCTCAGACCTGCAGAGCTATGTCCTCTCTTGGGAGTTCAGCCTAAGCCGAGATCTCTGACAGTGCTAGGGGTAGCTGCTCCAGCAGGTGCTGGGGACCTTGTTTTGTGGTGTCTTGCCACCATTTCTGAGCATGTATGAAGAGTTTCTGGCCCCCTTCTGTGCAAAATGCTGCACAAACCACTCCGTTGGCTGTTTCTGTTAACTGCTCCTATATAACATATCACATATAACCAAGAGAGATCTAATTGAGGAGGAGAGAAATCTGAAACAGAAGCTTTTGCAATGTGGCCTGAAATGTGGTTAGTTCCTTAGCTAAGCACATAAAATGATTCTTATGAGACTTTTATTGAGCCAGACCAGTGGTCCCTCTAACCCAGTACTCTGCTTTCTACAGTGGCAGTGAGGCATACACTTTAGAGAGAGTACATGGACTGGCATCTTTCTGTAATCCATTGCTCTTGTATTTTTCCGTGTAGTCACTGTTCTGGTAGGATGTTAGATGAAACAAGAGGATTACTGCTAGATTCTTTTAAATGTATGGTTACAAGCCATTAATTGCCTAATCTATTCTTGAACCTGCTGATTCTGTCTACCTCCGCAATTCCCTGTAGCAGCAAGTTCCAGAYGTACAGTGCCAGCTGTACCCTGAAGAACTACTGTCTGTTACCTGTTTTAAGCTTATCTCTTCATAGTGATCTCATCAAGTGCTCCCTAATTCTTCTGTTGAGAGATTTGGTTGGTGATAGTTCTCTATTCAACTTATCAATGTTCTTTCTAGCCATTCCTCACCTGAATATGGTRACTCTAACATCAATCCAGTCTCTCCTTAGATTTGTCTAACCTCTGTCCAAACCAGTCCCCTCTCTAACTGAAGAGTACCAGTATCTTTAATCTCTCCTTGTAACATGACTGTTTCATTCCCATGACGATTTTTGTTGTTTTGCTCCATACCTTCTTTAATGCCACCACATCCTTCCTGAGATGCAGGGGTCAGCACAAGGTGCTCAAGATATGGGTTCATAGAAGTTTCATATTGTGGCAGACTGACATCCTATGTCTTGTCCTCTCTACCATTCCTAATGAAAACTAGCATTTTATTAGTTTTTTCTGGCTCTACATTGTTTTGAAAGTGTGAAAAGTCAGTGGCTCCAAGAACTCTTTCCTGAGCTGGAACTGCCATTTCTAAAATTCAGCATAATGTTGGCATGGTTCAGATAATTTTTCCCTAGATGCATTATCTTWTATTTACCTACACCACACTCATCTGCCACATTTTACCCTCTTGCTCAGTTTTGTGGAGCCCTTCTGCAGCTCCTCTCCACTGGCAGGTCCTTTGTCCACTTAACAAGCTYAGTGTATTCCGCAGACTTTTAGATTTCACATTTACTTCTCCAGGTCACTGATGAAGATATTGAATAAAACTAGTTCCAGCACCTGTACCTGGGAGTATTCCACTGCTACCTTTCTCCATTCTGAAAATGATCTTTCAGCCCTTTAGTTTGTTTTCTGTCTAATTAGCTTTCAAACCATTAAATAATCCTTCCTCTAATTCCATTGACACCTTACTCTCCTCAGTAGCCTTTAGTGTGGAAAAACCTTTACTTAGTTTTTCTGTATTGATGGTTCTGTTGCTGTATGTTTTTTGCTTTTGATCTTAATTAAGATAGTCAGATTTCCATGGCAGACATTTTCTCTTGATGTTGCTTGAATGACACATAGCAGAGACTGACATCATCCCTAAGCACCTGATACCCTCTTTCATATTCCTATCGGGAGATCAGATCTGAATGACAGATTTTTAAATGTACTGCTTTAAACCTTTAATGTTGCTGAGACATGGGCAGGCGTGGATTCCACAGCAAAGTACAAAAGACGTAAAGCATATCAAGACCTTCTGTTGTGGCTATAGGGGTTAATGTCAATACGCTGTGATGACTGCAGTGATTTCCTGTTTGAGGCAAATATGATCTAAGTAATTTAATCTGCCTTTAAATGTTGTACTATTTCTAACCTCTGTGTCGCTTCTAATTTTGGACTCTGTGTGGAACTGTACCTGGAATATGCTTCCCAGCATTGATTGAGCCATAACTTTTACTTCTACTGTATCATTTGAACGTTGGTAACTCAAAGCCTTTGACATGAAAACAGCCTCTTCTTTTATCACTCCTCTCTTTTATTGTCTTGGGCTTTGTTTGAATAGTGTCAGGTAGCTAATTATGTGGTTTTGGTGTGTTCCATGGACCAGCTCTGTTCTTCCATGGACCAGCTCTGTTCACATACACACAACCTCAAAGGATTTATCACCTGGGAGCAGCCATATTCTAACAAAGCTTGTTATCAGTTAATCTGACCAGATATACATTTATTCTGTAGTAAGTGATGTCACTGGTTTCATGGCCTTTAACTTAAAAAAAAATCTTTCGTAGGTGCAAGTCTGCTGACTTGCCATGAAGGATAGGGCTTGTATTTTTTATTTTGCTTTATGTGTTTTGTAGGAGGCAATTTGTATCTTCTTCTCAAATGTTGCCAATTTATTGTCATGGATAAACTACACCYCTAATTCTGTAAAATGTAGGAAAAAATGTATTTTTTGACCTTCACAGAAATTACAGGTGGATGGAGCRATTTACTGGATCTTCCTCAAAAAATATTTCACTGTGGGACAGAAAGTAGAAAGGAAAAACTTAACCTATTGCAAAATGCAGGGATTATAAACCCTATATAACTGTGTAAAACATACATACATCAGAGTGGTAACAAAGAARTCCTTTTAACAAATCACAGATGTATTATGTGCTTGCTAACAATTTATCTCAGGTGGATGGATGGTCCCCAAATGCCTGTGTGCTTTACAATATTTAATGTTTTCTCTCATGACTTGAATATCTGAATTTGTTCCAACATACAGACTGCCGTGGCTCAGGCCTGTGTGTTGTGCTCTTTAGCCATCCCTGCTGYAGGGACAGGAAATGTCCAGGAAAACATCTATGGAATGCTGCAAGTAGTTATACAGATAAATATAGCTATGCAACCGTATAGCTCTGCTAACACAGATGTCAGTCCTGGCTAACAGGAGGCAATGCCAGTTAGTCCAGACAGGCTGCACTGGTTCCAGTACAGGCCAGGCTGCTCAGAGCTGACTTGGTTGTTTCCACTTGGCACAACGGTGCCTTGTACCATGACCTTCCTTCACAGGTAGAGGTAGTCACAGCTGTGTGTCTTATGCCATGAGGCACTGCCATCCTAGCTAGGGCAGTTTTTTGATGTCTATCTTACGTTGAGGACAATCTGGGAGCCTAACTCATACTGAGAGTACTGAGTTCACTGCAGAGCAAAGCCAAACCACAGCTTGAGGAGGGTGTGGTAGCACTGCASTGCCTTTTACAGCAAGATTAGAGAAGTTAATCAAAAAGGGAGAGATTTTAATATTCCTCTTGTCTTAAGGAGATTCAAACTAAGAGATTATTCTTCTCAGGAGACAGCAGTCTTTGGCAGTCCATAGGCAAGGCTGTGGTGACGTTCATTTACTGTGCAGGTGAAATGCAAGAGCRATGGGAGCACAGCAAGCAATAAAGAGCCTAACTTCATAGGCTACTATTTAAAAGTATGTCCTTAGCACAGAGAAACCTTGGTTCTGCTCTCTGCTTCATATCTGTTTGTGCATTTGATCCAATGACCCTTTATCAACCAAATTCAGCATACCCCAGAGAGAGTTTCAAATTGCATCAAATAATCATGGAAGAGTATAGAGTGGTGCAGRGTTAATACATAGCTACTATTACTACTAGGTTGTGTCACTCCATCTGTACTGGGGGGTTGCTGGTAAAATATTGCTAGTAGTCCCTTTTTGCAAGGAAAGTGGCAGGAGAGGAGAGAGAATTTTTGAAGGCATATAAATGGGATGATGGCACAAGTTATCAAATTGCTCGGCATTAAAACAGGTCCAGAGAGTCCTGGAAAACTATTGTTATTGTTGGTGGCACTGGACAAATATAAAACGAGAGTTAAGGAGGAGCTGAGCCATGCAGGGTGTTCATGGTGAGAATGGGCTGGACCAACGTGAGGAACAGCATAAAGGGGAATTGGTATTGTCTTTCTTTGTTCCTTAAGTGACAAATTAGAATTAGGACTTTTGCAGAGATCTGAAGAGAATCCTTCTTTCATTCAGTTTATATAGTAGCTTAACTGAGAGCTGCATGCCTTCCAGTTTGGGTCATATAACAGTAACATGTTTGCTCCTTTCCCTCACAGGTGAAAGCCTAGAGGGTCTTCTGACATTTAGGTGTTCAGGAACTTATTACAATGGCTGCTGTGCAGTCTCCCTGGCTCTGGGACCCTGTGCCCAGGCRCAGAAGCTCTGATTCCAGAGCAAGAGAGAAGCTGCACTGTTGTACCAAAATGTGCAGGTCACCAGCACTGCAGCAGGAGAATGAGGGTGAGTACAACATGAATGACTTTCAACATGTAAAACTTGATGCTCAACAGGTCTGCATGAATTCAATTAAGTTTTCATTTCCAAATGGAATAAATTTCCTGGACCTGTCTACACCATAACTTATCTTTAAAACTACTTTAAAATGCATGATGATCTTGAAAATATTTGAAGAGATTTCAGCAGTCAAGAAAGGTAGTATTTTAGATGAATTGTTTCCATATCAAGTCAGATATGCAGACTTGGTATGGAAGTAGATGTGTGAGCAGCAGATGTGCTTCTCATCTTCTCTTCCTTGGGTTCTGCTAAGAACGCTGAGGGAATGAATGACTCATTGAGTTTCCTATTCTATTCCTATTCCTATTCCTATTCCTATTCCTATTCCTATTCCTATTCCTATTCCTATTCCTATTCCTATTCTTTCTTCCACAGCTTTTTTCTTCTCTTCACTGGGACTGGAAAATTCTTTTTTTTTTTTCCCCTATTTTTTAAATTTTAATTCTTAATTCTTTTAAGTCAGATTTCAAAACTGCAGAAATTCAGGTCAATCTTTGAAGCTCCAGGCTAGTGCAGAACAGACTATTTGAGGTACAAAACTCGGTAAATCAGTCAGTCAGTCAGTTGGTCAAATGGCTGGGTTCCTCACTGGTAGACAAATGATCCATGAAATATGCCCAATATTTTAAAAAAATAGACACTCTGCATTTCAGAGAACAGTGCATAGTGTGCTGACTTTTCTCTTTATAATATTGCTTACTAGGGTGGGAGACTTTAATGAAAAATTCTGGCAGTGTCTAGAGTTATAGTCAGCTGTCATTTATTATCTACTGTCATAAGAATGTGACACACTTTTTATCAGTTTAGACTTTTTAGGTGACATTTGAAAGATATTTAAGTAAGGTGAGAGATAAGATACCAAATGAGGGCAAGACCTTAAAATCTAGGGATTAGGGTAAGCAATATGTACAATAACTGGAAAGCTCCCATTTCTAAGCTGCCAATGACTGGCCAAATAAAATTTAAATCATTTTTGTTCTGAGGTCACCAAAGCTTTATCCAGCATCATGATAAGGGTCATCATGATAAGGGTGCTGCCAATTAATCAAAACCCTGCTAAATAACAAATACAAAGTTCAAATTTTATCAAATACCAGGACATGTCATTGGTCAACATTTACTTAAAAAATAAACAAGGTTGTTAAGTTAGAATAGAACAGTTATTTATATGAACAAGACTTTGCTTTATCACCACACTTGAAACTAATTACAATACCTCTGTTAAAGTACATCAGATCAGTCATCCCGAATTGCTTGGAATTATAGAGTAGACTTGACTGGTATCCATTGTATCAGGCAGCATCTTATGACTGTATCTCTGTATTTTGTTTCTTAAATAGTTAATTATCAAAAATAACTGCACTTCTCAATTTGCAAATAGTTTCATGCAAAGAAGAACTGAATTTATTTCAGGAATTTTACCTTAGTTTTCAAAGCTTACTAGAAAATTGGATTTCATTATCTGCCCTTTTCTCTCTCTCTCTCTCTCTCTCTCTTTAAAAATTTGTCTAAGTGTAGAAACAATACTGTGGAATGAAAGCCAGTAATTGCACAAGAGAACTGGTAGAGGACTGTAAGCAGCTGAAGCAGTAAGTCTGACACTGACTAAGCTGGCATTTCATTTATGGTTCTTGGATTTTATTGAGGCAAGRCCAGGTTTTGCAATGGGACATGCTCAAGAGAGCCCTAAGCTAGCTCTGAGTGGCAGCTGTGTCTACAAAGTGTAATGGTGCACCAGRCACTGGTGCTGGCTTAGTCGTAGAAACAGTATATTGCTGTGAACACTGTTAGTGTGCCCAGACTAACTCTGCCTCTAGCTTGAGCTCAGATCTGTGCAACCATCGCTACACTACTCGCCATCTCCGAGGTGCTAGGATCAGCCTCCCAGGGCTCTGCAGTGAGTTCCCTTGCGGGCTACCAGCACCTCCTGGGTGTTGTACTGGCCTCAGGTCCTACCACCACAGGTCTGCACAGCTACATGCACTACTTGATCATGTGCCAAAGAACAGACAAGAATGAGATTTTATGGATTTTGTTTTGCTTTGCTTTGCTGTCAATGCTACTTGAAGGTTTTATAGACAATTCAACCTCACCTTGTGTTGAAGGACATCTCTGTGTCTGACTGGCTATATCTGACTGCTGATATCTGACCTTCCTGTGCAGTTACGCAGTGGTCACTCACTAGCACATTGACTGTTCTTCACTTTATAATTTGGTTAGTCTGAGATTTTAAAAAATAGATCATCTTCCTAAGTAGAGTGCATCAGAGGAGAGTAACTGCCTTCCTTCTCAACTTTGAGTGAGTCACGCAGTTAATCACGGACACTTAAAAAGCTATATTTCCAAATATTAGGCAGCTATTTAAAACCTGTGATCAGCTGTCATTATGTCCTGATGGAGGTTGGATGGCTCTGAAATGTTGACAAATGCACCATTTGAAAATAAAAGCAAGTTATATCACACCAGACTGCAAGCATCTGTACTGTGAAGGCTGGATGCAAAGCTTAGAAAAGAATTCAGAGTGGGATTGCATACTGACAGTTCTCAGGCATTTTTATTCAAATGTTTCATTTAGGATGATTTAAGACCTCCATGAGCAATGCCAACTAACTAACTAACTAAATACAGGCTAGGAACAAGTAGCTGTTGTGGGAGCATGACAAACAAATACGCACATATCACTCTAATGTGGTCCCAACTAGTACATAGACTTAGTGTGACTGCCTGTGTGGATTTCTTTACTGTTATCAAAGCCATGCACTGATTCCTGATGGTGTACAGATGTGCATTGCTCAACACTACAAGTGTGTGCTTGTGCACAGAGATGCAGACATGCACATTCCCACATCTCTGCGATTCTGCTAGTGAGGACAAAATATTAATACGAGAATAAACAGCGTGGGAAACCACCTGGGGAGCTGGGGAGGCATGGAGGTGATAAAGTAGAAGAGGTAACCATTCCCTAATGCCTTCTGCTTGTCTCCTGCCCCAGAAGCACCCCTTGGAATGGCCCCTATGCTCCAGTTATTTCCAGTGAGGTCAAGGTCAGCATTACTGCTATAAGAGTACTGCAAAACCCCTCATATTTCCTACCTTCAGCGCATAGTCAGATGTCTGAATCACTATTCAGCTGGTGACCCAAAGATCATATTAGCCTTCTTTGGCACAGGAGCTAGAAGATCCCAGGGACTATTGAGCTGACCACTCCTCACTGTAATCCTTGCATCAGAACACTTGACAGTCCTCATCACACCACCTCAGCAGCAGCTCCCTCCATCCCAGGATTGTGCCCTCAAGGTTCCAAGAGTGTTCTAGAGAGGCTGTCCAATGAAGAGCATAAGAACAGGGCAATTATCCAATGGCATTTTTCAAAATATTCTCCCATTCACCTGTGATTTTGGACCAAGAGGCTTCCTGAAGCACGTGAGGTGTCTTGTTTTTRACAACTTGTTACAGATTTTTCTTCCATAATTTGGTCTAAGTGATTTCTGATCCTGTATCAGCATTTAGAATGAGACTAAACTGTAACATGAGACAAGAACCACACCTTAAATCTGCACTAGATGGAGGCACACTTCCTTRTGTTTGTTTTATACCACTTTTGTTGATTTTGTGTGCTTCAGCCATGATCTCTGCTGTATAGCCTCACTACTTGGGACCATGGCCRGGATTCTTTACTCCTAGAGGTGCAACTTTGCATGTACCTCCCTTAATACACAATTCAAAAGGCAATAAATCAAGGTGTTATATCGTGTCCAATAATGCCATTATAGCAGTTTTGAAGGATCCTGAGCCAAGACAGTGGATGCACTGTGCTAGGCACCATACATATATATAAATAGATACGCTGACCTGTGGTACTGAAGGTGAGAGTCTTATATTAGCTTTGGGCAGTTTTTTTTCAAGGATACACACAAACAGGATATTTTAAAGCTAAGAGGACTTTATATTTTCTGTAGGGATGTTTTCTTCTGTTTTTATCTCATAGTAAGACTGAAATCTTCAACAAGATAGATAAAAGAATAGGGAAAAATAACCCATTATTAGCTCTGTTCTCCATCTGTTTTGCAGGCGGAGAAACAAAGTGCAGAAGATTGCATGAATTGCCTGGAGTCACTCAGAAATGTTCTGTACTTCAGTTGATCTGTGTCTCTTGATGAGACAAACGTTTGTTGGAACATTTTCAGTCTTGGAAATTCTTGGAAAGGTGTGTCAGCAAGCCAGACAGCGTGGGTTAACAAGCATTCCCTGCAGGGACTCAGCATTTGGTCAAGCGAGGCTTATCTCYTGAGAGAGAACATGTGAGAGCTTGGAAGTTTATTTAGAATATTCTGAGTTAGAGAAAATGCCTGAAGTGTGAAGCTCACAAGTCCAGCATAGAGAAATCAAGTGAGAGTAGGCAGGTGTGTGTTCCAGTGGAAGACACTTTAACAGGCCCATGACATATCTCATTTTTTTTCCCTTTGCAAACCCACAACGTTCCYCTTCCTTCTCCTATTTTAAGCTGAATTTCTGTTCCTGTGATATTAAACAGTTAGGAAATTTCATCAAGGTGGCTACAGCAATTTAGTACTGGGTAAACCAGTTTTTTGGTGAGCTCTTTTTGTTTTTTTTTTTAATGTACAGAAAGTGCTGTGGGATCTGTTACAGAGGGAGATACAGATTTGGAAAAATTGGGGATCTAATCCAATGGCCTGATGGGTGAGACACTCATCTCTACAGATAAGAGGCTTCTTCTGGTCCTTCCTCTGAGGAATTCATAAATATGTTGTACCACAGAAGTGATTAAGAGAGACTCGTGGCTTTATGCTTAGGAAAAAAAATCCTAGATTATGGGGACTTAAATATCAAGCTCAGGCTTGAACCTGCCATGTCCTGTGGTCATTCTATACGACCATTTTCTTCCAGCCCAGCAAAACTCATCATCATCATTTTATTATCAACCACRTCTCTCCCAATTTTTTTTCCCAGCTGAAAGCAATAAGCAGTTCAACACAACTTGCAATGTGTTCTGTTGTGTGTTCCCACTTGTCTAAAATCTAAAACCAGATTGAAACTTATTGGGGCAGGGACCACATCTTTAATGCCACCAGTGAGACACACTGCAAAGTATGCACATAAAAATACTTGGCACCTCAGACATTCTACAGAAGTTAACCAGATTTACTTTTACAAACATTTCTCTCCTTTTCCTGTTTCTGTTTTTTTGCTTAATCCTTGACATTACGCATAGATAATCTTCTCAACTGCTRAGGAAAAGAGTTTCTTGATTTCTGAGAAAGTCATGCAGTCATTTCTAGGAATTTTTTTAGTAAAGACTTGACCATACTTCTCTTCAGTTCTGTGAACACAGATGCCGTTTGAGTTCTCTGCAGTAATCAGGGCTATGTGACTTTAATCATTTTAGTCAATAAAGCTATAAGAGAAAAAGAGTGTTTGCTGTTCTTAGCCCCAATGTGAAAATAGAGAGTTTTTCAATGAAATTGTAAATTGATTTATATAAACCGGGACTGACTCCTTTTCATGGACACTCATTAATCTGTCCTTGTGCCTAAAATTAATACACATCCAATCAAATATGTTTCTTAAAGAATGGGAGTTGYGTTGATTTTAACTAAATCAGTTTGAAAACTTTTAGTTAAATTAGTATAATCTCTGCATGTAGCCAGCCCTTGGTCACAGTGTTAATTGAGATTACTCTTTTGGGAACCTTGCTCCATCTTTTATTTTTTTACGGAGACAGTAGGAATTAGTGGTTGCATTGTAAGATGATTCAACACAAGTAAGACAGTATTAATCAGTGGGAACAAATCTTTCTTGGTGTAAATCAAAACAAGTTTCCTGAAATAAAGCAAATAAAACATAAAGCTTCCTTAGCCTGTCGCTCCCACTTCAACAGGTTATAGCACCCAGCCTTCCCACAGAAATGACGGTCTTCCTGGTGACTTTTCTTATGTTGCTTTCTTCAAGAACCTGCATGACAGAAGGCAAAGAGAAGACAGTATTAACACCTAGCCATAAGCAGGCTTGAAGTATCTGGGTCCCTCTTTTAGGTTATATTCATGGTAAATCTGTGTTAAATATCTGAACACGCAAGTCAGCCTGTGTGCAGGAAGTAGCACAGCTGAGTCGGCTAACTCGGCCATAGTTCGTGGCATTACACAAATACTGTTTGGGTTTGCTGGCGAGCGGTGACAGGCCTCTGCTTGCAGGATATCTGATCCCAGTGAAAGCTAAAGCAGGACTTTCTAATGGGTACCAGCTGAAATAAAGTTTCTGTGGGAAATCAGATAGAGCAGAGCTCTATTCTGACATGTAACCTCCCTTTTGGCATGTATCAGATCCTAAATCCCCAAACATCATCTGCAAAAGGCCAAGCAGCAGAGGAAAGACAAGCAGTGCAGATAGAACTGATGCAGTCGTGGGAAGGTACACAACGTAGGACTTCCCACGACCAATTAATGGCTTTTTACGAACACCTTCGCTTGAGCTTGACTTACCGACTCCACACTAAAGACAGGTGCATGCATTTTTAGGAGGAAAAGGCAATAGAGGGATGAACATTATTCTTGGTGCGAGTCCTTCTATTGTCTTCAATGGCAACCTATGAGAATGCTGTGATTCCCAGGATAAAGGGGTCTGCTATTTATATTTGAGCTCACTCCTGCTTGCCAAATGCGAAATGCAGAGAATAGCACCATTTCAGCATTATATCATCTACAGACTCTTGTATACTGATGATTCCCTTGATTTCCTCTGTTGTAAACAGTGTCACTCACTCAGGTTCAAAATGTTTTGGTCTTAGTACCTAAGAGATGAGCTCAGGCTTGGATTTAGCGTCTGCATTTGACAATGTTATTACATCCAGCTGTGCATTCCCACCTCTCCTCTTGATGTTTAAAGGTGGAGCAAGGGAGTGCAAGCTGCAACAGTTACCTGTTTGCTTTGCTACAGGAACAGCAACTGCTAAAGAGGGAAGGAGCAGAAAACCTGTTGTGGTAACAGCTTAACTTAACACTTGAGCTCTTCTTTCAGTCCTAAAAAAAGATATTTGAATTTATAAAAAGGCTTTGCAGGTAAAACGTAATAATCTGCAATGCGTAAGAGTACAGACTAGATAATTTAATGGCTTTTATTGTCTATAGAAAAACAGAAGATGAAGACTCTGTACATATGGTAATTGTTACTGTTATCATCCAACTGGATGGATGGTTTAGATTTGTTCCAGGCATGTCTGCTGATTCACAAAAGATGTATGTATCTCTGGTGGGGGAGTGATGTGGTGGGGGTTTGGCTATGCAGAATGAATAAAATATGGAGGTTAGATCTCTATTCTATGCTTATAAAGTACTGCCTGAATGCAGATTTTTTATATATTTCATAAATGAAAAATACAGATTTTTGCCTGACAACTGAAAGAGAATTGTTTCAAAGAATCTCTTGGAAATAACTTTTTTTTTCCCCCTAAACACTAAAATCTTACCCAAATGTTCAATTTGTGAAAGACCATTTTTTAGGCATTATTATTGCCAATAGCCAGAAATTACTGATAAGAACTAGAAAGATATAATCCAGAGCAAGATATAAACAAACAGTCTGGCCTTATGGAAGTTGAAAATTAAAACGCTACATCTCAGAGTTGCCTCTGCAAAGCCAATGCTGCCCAGTGGAAATGTCTCAGAAGAATTCCATCACTGGGGTTGTCTCCTACAATCAACTAATGTTATTTTCTACAAGCAGCTGCACTTTCATCTCCACATGGGTCTTTTCCTCAAGGCTCATTCATGCGAGAACGAGCCTGGAGAAAGGAGTTTCCTCCACGGGGGAGGAAACACACGCCTTGGCAGCTGTGTGCAGCAAACTGGGCTGGTGTGAACACGGTGTAACCAGACACAACCCCACAGAAGCAAAGAAACGAAATGTCAGCTTGCCCAGCAGTTTCGACTCTGGACGTTTGTCTTCCTGCAGGAGCCGGGCGAAATCCTGCAGGGCCAGCCCTGARCCCCAACACGCAAACCCCGCTGCGGCTGGGCTGGCTTTGCACGCGTCTCTAGGGCGTCTCTGCAGCAGGTCTGGGAAAACCTTTTAGAGGCACCGGAGTGGATGCTGTGCAGAGGCAGCTTAAGTAC
This sequence comes from Rhea americana, assembly GCF_003343005.1. Taxonomy (NCBI): domain Eukaryota; kingdom Metazoa; phylum Chordata; class Aves; order Rheiformes; family Rheidae; genus Rhea; species Rhea americana. Next base: position 482,603 of record NW_028185038.1, on the reverse strand, counting down.
ATCATTGCTTACTAGGTAGCATCCGTGGGCTCACCGTGCAGCTGTGGGGCCTGCGGTGCATCCCGGCACAGATCAGCCCACGTGCAGGGGTCCTGAGCATTAATTCTGTCTCCTCTTACTGTGYGTACCGGCATTTTTGGTTTATGGGATTATAGCAGGTTGAAGTCAGCTTGCCACAGTTTCTGATGTACAATAAAAAAGACAAAAAAGTCATGTTGAGTTTTTGGCCATTGAGAGAACTCTCCCCCAAGCCCTCACCGTGGGCAGCTGGCCCAAAAGGTGCACGGTTAGACTTGCATGTGGCTGAATGAGATTTAAACACAAACTTGAAGGGATACTTTCTTTAGCTGGCTCTGAAATTAAAGCAGTATTCTGACTCCATACACAGTATTCCTTACCTCTTGTCCTAAATATGGCACATGTTGAGAAATGGTGAATGGAGAGCAAATATAATAATAATAATAAAATTCTCCCCATAATTAGAGATAGACTGCAAAAACATCCATCATCCAAATAAACCATAAATGCTAAATGAAACAATAGCCTCATGTTTAATGATTTGTAACTTATCATTTTGTATGGCCTGTGACATAAAAACTATGACACATGTTTCAAAACAAAACAACAAAGAACTGACAAAAATATTGGTGTCTTAATAGCACAGACATCGTGCCTTTTTAGTGCCAAACCGTTTAGATTCCCCTTGGATGGTTTATCCTTCTGAACTTCATCCCTATCATTTTTTTTTTTAAAACAGGTATTCTTGTATTTCATCTCCATTCCTGCAAAAATATAGACCTCAGTGGAAATATAGGCATAAGAGTGCTTTAGGAAGACTGTTTTGTTTAATAAGATTGAGGTAATATGTTTTAGCTAATTCAATCTTTTTGAACCTTCTGCTTGATTTAATATGCATCATTCTTCTCAGTACTTAAATAAACCTCCATTTTATTTATCCCTTTTACCCAAACATTCCTTTGATGAAATCAAATTTTTGCTGTGTAAAAGCTGCTAGGAATGAARTCATAACTTTGCTGAAATCAATATTTGCCCAATATTTAAATGAAAATTTTTATTTCTGAAACTCCTGGGACTCAGTCTTGTCTTACAGGGAACTGAAATAATTTAAATTGTGATAGCTAATACCAGCCTCTATGCTGTCCACAAGGCAGTTTAATGATCTTCTGGTATTAATGTTTACTATTAATGATATCAAGTTTATCGCTTCTTCCAGTGTGAAGTCAAAATAAAGCAGGCCAGAGTCATTTATCCTTTCTTGCACTGCTGTTTTGAACTTCTGGCTTGCTGTGCTGAAGAAAAAAGGTACAGTTTTCTTTTAAACATAAAGCATAGTATGATCTTTGATCTTTGCACTTCAAAAAGTTTTTGCCTGGTACAAACTTTCACAGATGTTCCTGAAAACAGAAATTTGTGATAAAAAAGCTGTCACTACATTAATTATGGTAGCATAAACGTGGTGCTGCTTCTACACTTAGTCACTGCTTAAAAATAAAAACAAAGGGAAGGCGATGTTTTGACATGAAGTCTATCCTGACAGTAGTCAATGTTAAAATGGTCAATATTTAGTCAATTGTGTTTTCAAAAACTGATAGCTATGGTACACTTCCATGGATTTTTTTTTTTTTTTTTTTTTTTTTTTTTTTTTTTGTTGGTATGAAAAAGATTACATTTCTACTGACAGATCTGAGCTGGAATAGAGTGAAAATTGCACATATAAAAAGCTTCATTGCATGATAAGAAGTATTTTGGATGCTTACTTAGAAAAACCATTAGCTGAATCGCATGATTTTTTTTTTCCTTTACTTCAGCCTTTGTCAGCAGTTTGGATTCAAAGATTCTAAATTTAAAGTTTCCTATYGATCTCCTGTAGGTCTTGGCTTCCTTCTGATGCTTCTGGACTTATATCAGCTCTTTAGGCTTTAAATGAAATTGGAGAAGAGGAGTCACTTAAGCATAATTTAAATGATCTAGTAAGGTAATCTTTGCAGGCATTTAATAAATTGTGTATTTGTGTTTGGTTTAGACATGATACTGAGAGCATATGTTATAGTCTATTAGTGTGTATCTATCTGGCATGGGGAAAAAAACATAAATCATAAAACAGTACAAAATTCACAATGATAATCTTCCAAGGAAAATCCAAAGATAATTCTAAAGGAAAAATTGTCTGGTGATACCATATGCTGTGCTGAAAGGTTTTCTGGATTTCAAAAGCCATACAATAAGCATAACAAATAAAAAAATGCTTATGAAATGGAAATAGATACCTTTCATGCTACAAAGTACTATCATAAAGCTGACACTGCAATCCAAAGATTTTGGCTTCGGTTGCAGTATTTGTGATCCAGTGAATTTTAACAGTTCACAGCTTATGTACTTAACCCTTTGCATGATTCAAATGCGACAGAAGGATTTAATAACATGTCTGAATTTAAACAGGAAAAGAATGGCTAGTTTAGCAGTTCCATTATGGTATTTATTAAGATGCTGGATGCAGGACAGATAAAAAGTCTTCATTTTTTTTATTGTTTGGTTTGAATTCTCCCAGGCTCTTCTCTACTAAATATTCTTAATTTTAATTTCTTAAATTTGAGTTCTTTTTCTGCATAATTGCGTCAGTAATAATCTTATCATTTCCAGTTCCTTTCTTAAACATGTTTCTTTTATGAGACTACTTAATGTTAAGTCTTCAGTGGAAGGACAACAACTATAGGAATCTTCTGAAAGAGCAGCCCTTTTCTGGACTGATCCTGGGCAAAGTTAAGGGATCTGGCAGTGTTACAAAACACGTTAATCTTGTTGCAAGCATTGCTAGGTACAGAAAAACTGTTCAATGCACCTTGAAAAGAAAGTGTTTTTTCATTATCACTTCATTTACACTACATTTTGACTATCTTCATTTCCTCTTCCTTATGTCATAACTCACAGATCAGCCAACAATAACCACGAACAAATGCTGTTACTACTGGCCCTGGCTTACAAACCTGCACAGGCAAAATAAGGTGCTTTCTTCTCACTGCATGCAAACTAGCAAAATAGCAGTGTCTTCTGCAGAACACCTTAGTCCTCCCTCAGGGTGCAGGAGGTCTGAGTGATACCTGTCATCTGGGGAGCCCATCTTGATACCGCCTCTGACAACATGCAATGTCCTGGAAGCACAATCAAATGATAAGCGAGTGAATATGTCACACTTTTAACATTGCTGCTTTTCTGAGATTGGAAATAGGTCTTACTTACATACTTAGATATTTTCCTCACTAAAATAATCCCCCCAAAAAATCTTGTTGCAATTAACTTAGAGCAATTAATGCATAATAATACTCCAGTGAAGATAGGGCAGTATATAAGTTTCAAATGAATTAAACATTGAGCTGAAGGCCAAATAAAAACTATGAGTTTCTTTGCCTTTGCTAGGATTTTTCCTTATCTAGTCAAAATAAGAACCCTTTTTATTTTTTCACCAGTGAAGGCAAGGCTTTTCATCTGACATACCAAAGCAAAAGAACATTTAATTCAGGATCCAGATTTTGCAATTTGGGTCCATCTGTGATAAGAAAAGAGTGTGAACTAATGGAAATGCTTGTGTGAATTTTTATTAAATTGTCATTAGCCTATTATGATATAAGCTAAAAAACTGCTCGCAAATGCATCAAGGAAATACAATACAGAAAACAGGTACTTCCCTATCACAGAATCCAGTGTGTAATATACAGCCCTCACCAGCAAGGTGCTGGGTATCCCCTTCCCCTGGGAAACGACTCCCCGCAGCAGTAGAGACTCCAGCTCACAGAGTTGTTGCAGTGTTAATAATGGGCCATGGTCAGAAACACTAAGTTCTTTATGGGCAAAACAYAGAACAGCAAACAGTGGAAGAAGCATTCATATTTAATCTAGTCACCTGATTATAACTAGTTGCCTTATTTTCAGCAAAAAGGTTACAGGGCAGCAAATGCAAACCTTTGCAGTATGTTAAATATGCTTAAAAACTCACAAAGTCTAAAAAAGGATTTAATTTCTTGTTGGTCCTCTAATGATTTGCGCTGATTARTCTGTTTTTCCAAGGCAATGAAAGATCATTTGGGGTCAAATTGTCCTTTATTTTATTATTTTATCAGTTTGGGGGGCAACTAAACTAAACAAACAGATATTCACATTTTGTAGTTCTGCTGGTGGCAGTTCTCCAAGACGTATTAGGGAATCAGTTAGGCTCCCACAAGTCCACTCATTAGGAAGGAAAATATAATCCAGATTTCATAAATCTGTTTTACTTTACCCTTGTATTTGGTTTTCAGGTTTGCAAGGAGGAAAAAAAAAATGATATCTCTTCCAGGTGAAGCACATAGATTTTTAGTAGGCAATGTGAAGAAGGACAAYTTCTTTCTTCCCAGGAAGTGTTGGAACACTCCTTTAGTAAGTTTAATGGAYGCACAGTAACTATCTGAGTTATGTTAAGATATGCAAATAGTTTTCTATGGAAACTAGAAAAAGCTGCAAACTTTAAATCCCAGATGGAGTTCTTATTAAGGAAACCTCATACTTTGAAAATCCTTTTTCTCCATCTGTTTGTAATATCTTTCAAGTGTCTCTCCATGTAATTGTGACGATGGTCCCTCCAGGTCACGTTCTCTATCGTTTATTACACCGTTCCACTCCTTCCCCCAGACTGCAAATACTCAGCTTATCAGTCAGGAAAGACTCAATTCCGCTTCGTTGCTGATCCAGGCAGGGGAAAGAGGCAAAGCTGTGCCAGCTCAGCAAAGGCTCCGCAAGGAAAGCCTACGGCCTGTGATTCTCTTCCTCCTCAAACCCTCCTCAGAGATGAATTTCGTGCTGAAGGCCCCTCTCCTGTCCTTGCGGTCTGACTCATTCTAACTCACCAAGTCTGAGTAAGCAGTGAGCTTTACTCACTTCTGGGAAAAGTGCAAGCTAGGAGCAATCCTGCTCCAAATAAATGCAAAAGAGCTAGTTACGAATATCTGAAAAAAAAAAAAACAGTTAGAAAAGTAAGAAATTATTTTTTGTGGCCCAGTATTCAACTACAGTGTTGTTTTGGTTGTTACCTCATTTTTATTTCCTTACTGGGGATGTGAAGTTCATAGGTTGTGCTCACTACATGCTTTGTGTCAATAATAAGCAATATTTGGCTAAATTTCTGTTTCAAACTGTGATTCAAAGATGCTTAACAAATTACTTAAGTTTAGGAGTGCAGATGATTTCTTTGACTTTGGTACTTTATTCCAGTGCATTAGTTTAAACCTCTGTTGTTTTACTTAAAGAAATATGGTTTCTCAATGGGCATTCTTGCCACTAACCTTATTTGCTTGACTGTTCTTGAGAAGATAACACAAAAGCTGTAGGTTCACCACACACATATAAAAATTCAAATCAACATTTAATAGAAAATGCTTATGCCAGGTGACAGTTTTTAGTCAGGAAAAACACAGGGCTGTTGTAATAAAATAGCTGCACCTGCCCTGAGAGCAGCTACACAAGGACGGGAGCCTTTGACTTTTCCAGCTTCCATAGGGCACACACAGATAGAGCTGGTTGTGCACTGGATTTCCCCTGCTTGGAACTGGAGGTTGAAATGCCTTATTTTCTGAGGTAAAAGCATTATTTCACACAAATGTAATGAAGCCCGTAAACTCCATAGCAGCCAGCTGGTGTCAGTCTTGTATTAAAGCTTTATAAATACTCTCCCCTTGATGCTCAATAGAATATAATAAATTCTGCTGCTCACATTTTTTTCACCTGTATCTGCCTAAAAAAAAAAAAAAAAAAAAAAAAAAAAAAAAAGAGAGAGAGAGAGAGAGAGAAGAGTGGAAAAAAGAGTGACTTGCTAAAATCTACTGTGAGCAGGTCACAGGCTGCCCTTGAATTGCAGCGAGCTTCTGCAGATCAGAGTGTAAAATCTGCATTTCCTTAAATCTAAGAGCTCCTTTTTGAAAAATTGCCTAACCTGTCTGGCTTGATTTTATTATCATGATAACTAATTCTTGACTAAGCAGAAATGCTATTATCAGGGAGAGAATCAGAAAACAAAAAATGCCTGCAGGAATTAAAATGTACTGAAAATGCCCAGAATTTCAAAATAAAAAGCAGTGATTGACAGACCTTCTTAAGGCAAGCACTACTAACAATAAAAATCTCACATAGGCAAAGCTGCAACACATCTCTAAAATGCTWATTATTAATAATCCATTAGTTAATGCAAACATTATGGGCTTTTTGATGAGCTGTAAAACCAGGTTCTTGGCTACTCTTAGCCTTCAGAAGTGCTTGGGTACTTTGAACAAAGCCAGAGTGTTAACAAGAGGGTTCTGTCCAGATTTCATTTGGGTAACATATTTTGTCTGATCGACATCTGCATGTAATTTAGTTAGACACCTTATTATTCCCTCTTTGTCTCCACTGTAGTATTAAAAGCTGAGGCTCTTTTTTCAGAGATTTTAATATCCCAGAGAGCATTGAAGAGATTCCTGTTAGCACCAGTACTGAGTTTGTGGTCAGTGTTTCAGGAGCCTGGAATGAAAGTGTTTTCTAAATAGACGTCCCTAATCATAACTCTAKTCCAAATATCACAAATACGCTGGAAGCCTTCGTGTTTACTATTGACGCTGAACTGCTGAGACTACTGGCAGTATTAGGGGAACAGGTCAGCACTCCTCGTAAGCTCTGAATAAATAAAAAAGAAAACTAATGAGAGCACTCAAGAAATAAACTCTGTGTGTGTTTTTCTGAACTGAATTTAAACTATTTATTTAAAAGCTATTTATTTAGGTATCTATCCAAAGTTCGTATACTGCTTCTTATCTGAACAGCTTCTGTCTCCAAAAGCAGATTTGATAGGATCCCTTGGCCATTCTTCTTTGGGGAATGGGTAGGGGTTTCAAAGTAAGAGAAAATATCAATGTTATGATTGATTTTTTTTTTCCTTTTTCAAACACGTTATTTCAGAGGATGTCATCAGGAAATTTGCCTAGTCTGCTCTGGACATTTAGTCCCTAGYTGGATTCCCTGGAATAGGAATATTTTGTCTCCTATCTTTTATGTACATCATCATAAATGCAATCTGCTCTGTTTTGGACAAAGGCAATCATCATAGTAATTGAGATTATTCAGAGCACAGTCATGTAGGACTTTTGTTCTGGCTTTCTGGTCAACTTTGCACTGATAAGGTAGAAGAAGAGATGATCCACATTAGCTAGCAGAGGATGATCTCAAGTAATGTGCAGTTCAGATCTACTGAGTGCTGCAATCTCTGCTGAAATCTCAGTCTGCTGAAGGGCCATATATATTCCAATAATCTGATTAGGGCTGCAATAATGGCTTGAATACTTTCCTGTGATTGTCTATAATGTTTAACAGCTAGCGTATTTTCAAATGAGCCAACTTGCACTCTGTCAGACAATACCTGGGCTTGTTACTAAGGACAGCATGAGCCAGGGATCATGTTCAGTAGGCAGCACTCTCTTCTGGAGGGGCAGAGAGTCTAGCAGGGACATGCGCACATGACCAGTCCAGAGCTGGTTATGTTTCTATTTTGGGAGAAGAACAAAAATTGGAGATGAACCTTGGCTGTGAATACCAAATCATGTGGTTGTGTCTCATTATAAGCTACTTCAGCTCTGGAAACTCAAGAGAAGTGGGAGACAGCATGATTCTTCCTGACCCATGGATTATGTGCTCTGCTCTGTTTAACATACCTAGCCATATGAGAGACTACAGCAGCCTACCTAACTGGTTCAGGAAAGGTTAGAGCTGTCAGCTCTATGTAATAGCCAGGAACTTTTCCTGGGACCCTCTTAGGGCTAAGCAGGCCATGGAGTTGGCGGACTTTGGAGACTCCATCTGACCTCAGCTCTCTTTCACAGCTTACCTTCTACCAAGGCAGAGGCTCCCTCCAAAACAGATAYTTACATACAGTGAACCCCACAGAAGTTCTTAGGAGACTTCATTAGTCCGGATTAAGCTTGCTCATTTAATGTCACTGGAAAAATGGTGACACTTCTCTCTTCACAGCCTGACATCAGTGGGGACCTTCAGTCACTAACACTTCATAATATCACCATTTGYTCCCTGGGAGCAGGAAATATAGCAATTGGTTTCTAGTTCTCCCTCTTATACCTTGCCACTATGAATAGGTTCTTTCAGAAGTCTTACACCACCCAGCAGCATTGACCTCCATTTTCCTTCCATCCTTACAGTCTTTATTCCATGCTTGACATTTAGTGATTTATTTTTCTGTTTCACTAAAGATAGCACAAAAAAGCAATAAAAGCTGGTACTGTGTGGTATACAGTGAAAAAGTGATACATTATGAATATTATGATAAAAAGCTTCACTTCCAGTGCATAGCTCTCAGTTCATTATGATTGTTGCTATGTAGAACCAGGCAAAACCCCAGCCCTCACACAAATGAAGTTACAAAACATTTTAAATATTATAAAGTCAAAAGCATAGCTTATTTCCAAATGGAAATAAATACAAAGAAAAGCTGTTATACCTAATGGAAATTAGATGATTCTGATTTTCCTTCTTGCTCTGTCCAAGTTGGATTTCTTATCCCAAGAGTGTTAGTCTAAATGTTAAAATCTAGTAGTATGCTATTCGTGATATGATTGCAACATGAGAGTCCTAAGACTTTCAGGATTATTTTTTGCATTGAGTTCATAAACCTTAAAGAAGGTCTTTCCAACTCATCTGCAGTCTTGAAACCACAAGGAATTTAACAGTAGAATATATTCTGCTTCTGACTTACTCTGATACAATTCCACAGTACTCCTTTCACTTCTGTGGAATTTATCTGGATCTATATGAATGTAAATCAGAGCAGAATTTGCTCCCTAATAGTATATCACTTAGRTAAGTTAAGCAGCTGATTCAGACATTGGTTTAGCATGGTTGGCATTAATGATAGTGTTTTCAAACATCCAGCCAGCTCTCCTCCAATTTAATTTCCCCTTAGTTTTTTTATATCTCTTGGTCATAATACCAGTCAAGATGATGGGTTGCCTTAACGAGCAATGCAGGATGCAGAATGACAGAAGACATTGAAATAGTGGGGGAATATTGGTGAGCACTGAGAGTAGCAGTGTCATCCACACCCTGTGGGYGCCTGATCAGTGAAGACGGAAAATTTTCCAAAAATTTAGTACAAATTAGGGGGGGGAAGGCTGTGAGATYTTTTATGTCCTGTTTTATGTCCTCTCTACAACCAATGCTGTAGAGAAAGAAAATTAACAAATTGAAACCCAGGGCCCTTCCCATAGCAAGCTTCTCCCTGTCACAGAACTGTCTGAGACTTAGCACTTGTTATATCTCAGTTCACTTTTGGCATTCTTTCTTCTCAGGGATTGGAATTAGCTTATCTGTGACATTTTCATGTTTACWTAAGCTCTCATCTTGATAATGAGACAAAACTAGTGCTTGGATGGTGCCCTGTTCCAGGAGATTTGTAAAATAAAYGAGAGAGACCTTTAATCATTGCAAGTTGGTTTTGGGACTTGACTTTCCATAGTCATTTCTGTAAAACCTGCAAGGAGCAACTTCAGCCCCACTTGGACCCCACTGTGCTCTTCTGGCAACTCAGGGGATCCCAGAAGCTGTCACAAGCAGGGATTTTCCTTGCCATTTGCTGGATCATTTCATGAGGGATAGGTTTGACTCTGTATTCTGGTGGGGGAGCCTAGCAAGGAGTGCCTGGCCTCCCGCCCTGGTTAGGCAGACCTGAGACTCGTCCAAATTACAGCAGAGATGGAGACAGCGTGGAACAAGCCCTTGAAAAGGGAAGCTGTAAACAGTTCCCCCTCCTTTGCTACCACATAGTTCCTTTGAACAGTTGTTGAAAACTGATGAGGAAGGAGCCTCAAGTTTTCTATCAAAACATTTCAAAGTACTTCCAAGAAAACACAATACAATTTTCCTATCTGATGTCTTGATYAATAACATGCTTTAACTTATTTGTTTTCAAAATAAGAAATCTTACTGGAACTGATGGGTTATTTGGGGAAACGGAGCCATTCTCTCCTACTAAAGTGTAATTTTGAGATCCTTGGGATTCCTAGATGAACCTTGATTATCAAGATGACTGGACTGCATAAAGATACAAAGTAGATACTTTTATTATGAATTGATTTGATTGTTTTTGGAAGAAAAAGTAATGGATATAAATTTTTCTTGATGCTTACACAAGGAGCGAATGAGCATGTTATAATATTTCCATGCTTTTATGTAGTCTTTTCTTGTGGTTGTTTAGATTGCATTAAGGTTATTTTTAGTTGTTTCTGGGACTGATGATATACCCCCTAATGGATGGGTTTCCCCACCTTTTAGTCATGGCTGAACAATGAAATATGCTCATTATTTTATTTTYTATGAGCTCTGAAAGGGTAGAAGAAATTATATACTCTCCATCAACTGATCTGACTGCCACCTACCACCTGGTCTTGCTGAAGTCAGCACAGAGAAATCGTGTAGAAGAGGTGTCCTTCAAACTCTCTTTTTCCATTCACATGAAGGGATGTGTGTGCAAAGTAAGTCCTCTTTGTACAGTAATCTTGGGTTTATTTCCTTGTTGACAAACAAATCTTGATTTGCCCTGTCCAATCACAATGTTTCCAGCGGCATGCTAGGCACAAAATCTCTAACACAATGTTTCCCTTTAGAGTACCCTATAGAGTGTTCTCGAAGTGTCTTAGAGCACACCAGATGGTATATCAAGTGTCCCAGGGACTTTGGCTTGGRCCTTGGCCTCCAGGGGCCTTGGTCTAACAGCATGCTATGGGATTTCCCCACAAAAAGAGTGAATTATCCAATTTCTGTCATATTCACGCTGTCATACCAACAGTAGATCATTGAGTCTTTACGTGCATATCTCAGAAAGCTGTTTCATGCAGTCTGCACCACTAAGGTCCAATACCTTCCTCTAATACTTTTCCACCTCTATGTATGATGTGGTTCTTCAGACATTCTGTTGCAAGAATGCAATTTATAATGTGGTACCTTCATGACAAACGTATCAGTATTGCTTACTGTTGAGGTGAAAGAGCAAGGTAGGTAGCTAACAAGTCCCATAGATGTATATCCACATGGAGGGAATGCATACAAAACCAGAATTTAGGCTCTGTAACTCCAGACAATGAGGAAGCTTTAATGATATTTTTGGTACAATGAAGCTTGTTCTGTCTCCAGCAAGCAGTGATGATGCATGGTGTCACATCCAAAGATCTGGTGAGGAGGGACTATGTTGTATATCATTYTGCAAATTTCCATGAGGGGATGAAGCACAATGGACTTGCTCATAACAAATTGCTATGCTAAAGAGCTATAGGAATCTGGCCAGATTTAGCTAGCACAGTGCCAAGCCACTTTGGGCTAAAAACAGATGTATTGCCACTGCAGAGCTTCTGACCAGGGGAAAAAAAAAAAGGTAATTTGCATCATGAAATCAGCAAATCTTGATTGTTGCTAGTCTGGCCCTTGGGAATACTGACTTTAATTCCTACCCAACTRGCTACCTGAAGACCTCTAGGCAGATTCATTAGGGCAGATAAGTAAAAAGAGCTAAAGCACCTAAGACTTAAGCACTTGGCCTCCTGACTGGGTGCTGTAACTCACTGTTAGGCACTTAACAGCTGCGGAATGACATCTGAAACAATTAACATGCTGAGTAAACTACTTAGCATTATCCACTAGGACATGCTGAAGATATGAGCATGTTTGAATCTGGATCCTTATTCTCCCTTTCTGGAAATACACTCTTATAACATTGCTTTGAAGGCTAATGCTTTTGTTTTTACATATACATGGAATAGGAAGTACAGCAACTCTTTATGCAATGCTCCACTAACTAGGACATTTGTCCAGGAGCTTAAGGCTTCGATTGTACAGTGGCGCTTTTTTTTCTCTACTTCTCTACCTTCCACTTCTCTAATCAGCAGTGTATTCAATAAAATATTGCCTGTAGTATCAGGAATTGCTCTGAACTGAACTCAGTGCTGCCTGTCAATGATACGTTTGGTCTGAGAAAGCTTAATGCTAGGAGAGGTGGGTGGGGTTCAGATATCCCTCTCGCTGTTTGAGAATCTCACAGGCACTTTCCAGGTGAGGCTGAAATAGCTGCGAAAACCTATGTTTWGGCAGTCATAGGTCTTTACAGTCCAATACAAATGTGATAATGGGTCCAGAGCCTGGCAGCCTGGACAGTGGGCAGTGTGCGTTTGCATTATCAAGATAGACACAACTAAATTCCACCTACATCTGTCTTAGGCAACATGGTAAGCAAGCAGAATACCCTCTGATTCTCAGTACAAACAGAAAATTGAATGTAATCGCGCTTTCCTAGCTCACAGACTCTGAGACAAAGAGGTCCTGCTGATATCATATAGGACCATCATTTAGCATCTATCTACCCAGAAAGCAACAATAAATCCGATCAAAAGCCACAAGACAAGAAGACTTTTATATCAGTAACAGGGACCTAATACCTCACTTCAGCATATTTTGACAGAGCTACTGAATGGATGGCGCTGACTGGCTCTTTCATAGGAAGCATCTGTACTGTTTATATAACTTATTTGGTTAATGCATCTTGTTTTTCACACTCATTGGTACATTTTCAATAATCGTATGCTGCAGTAGAGTGCACAGAAAAACATAATAACTGAAGTTTCTTATCAAAGCAAATTTTAGCTTTTAAAAAAGAATCRACTTTCAGAATAGAAAATCACAGGTAAATATTCACACAAATTTTACACTAATATTTTACTCTTTCAAAGTGAAGGTTATATTATTATCTAGGAAATTTGGAAAGTGATACTAAAAGCTATGCAAGTAAAGAAGATACAATCTTCTTCTGCCTTTCTGTGTCATCGTTACACAAGCTAAATTTTCAGCATCACCTCTGAGATTCTCACRCCATAGAGTCTCAGGGTAAATTGCTGGGACTGTAATGAAGGCTGAAAAAACCTTCTAAATTATGAACCAGTGTATTTAAGATAACTTTCGTAATTGTTCCAAGCGAAATTCCTCTGAAATTTAGCAGCCAATTGGGCTATCTGGTAAATATAGTTACTTTTTAAAGGAATATTAATTAACTGGAAAATTGTTAAAAATATTTCAATTTTCCATTTAGATGTTGTCAAACACAACTGAAATAATCCAGTTTTTAAAATATGAACCAAAACTGATTTAAAACTATGCAAACACTATTTTTGTTTAGTTAATGTAACAAAAAATTTGAATTTTTGACAGAAGCCCAGAAAGAATTATTTGAATTTTATAWGCACTTTTTCAAGAGTCTAATACGATATTCAGAAATATCAGTGGAAGCTTAACTTACATATTAAGTTAACTGAAATTGCCATGTTGTTCTCATGTAATATTTTATGTCAAAGGTTGTTTGAGTGGATTTTAGGATTTTTAAACAATTTTATCTGTCTCAATCAAATAAAATATAGAGTCATATCTAAGACTGTTTTGATAATACAAAATTGGAAACAGCTTGGTTCAGAAGACCTTGTGGAAAAGCAGGAGAAATCACTTGCTTTTCAAGTGATTACTGAGTTTAGAATTTCACAAGGTCTTGAGGATTCTGATTCAGATTCAAACTTGGTGATGCAGAACCAACTTTTCCGTAAATTCAAATATCCCAGAATCCAAAAGAATTTTGATGATAAAGCCGAATATCAGAATGAAGACCCATCTTTAACTGCTAAGGTCTAGTAGACATCTCTCAAGGCCCTCATCAGGGAGTGGCTTCCTAAAATGCACTAATATAAGAGGTGAACTRAATGCACTAATGTAAAATCAGTGTAATGGGAAGAGACTCAAGCACTTTTTTTTTTTTTTGACATGGAGATTTAAATAATTCATTTTCTTCTTCCACTTCTGACATCTCAGTCCAACTCAGCAAAGTGTAGGCTGAAAAGACAGCTACACTAGGTAGGCAGCCAATTAAAACAAACTTTCATAAAAGAGCAGGCTGATTTTTCAGGATAGGCATCGTTATTATGTGCACACCAATATAACTTCCTAAATGTCTCACAGATGYAGTCTGAAAGACATTTCATCCTCCACCTAATCAAAATATCTTAGCTACCTCAAAGAAGAGACCATCTGGAGGCTTACTCACTTTGGGGGATGCTGACTTAATTGAYTGAAAGTCCAAATAACTCTTAAGAAAAGACGTGTTGAGGAATAGCACTAGATTCTAAAGTAGTTTGAAGCAATGTAGCTCCATTTAGTGAATTTTCTTCAGTAWTATTATTACTTAATCAGTTGTATTATCGCCATACTTAGGAATCCTAGTCATAGATCAGAGCTCATTTTGAGAGGACTACAAAAAAGAATTTCCTAASTAGACAGTAAAACAATTAATGATTTTTTATAAATGTTTCTCCCAAGTCCGGCTGTCTTATATATTATTTATATATTAAAAAAAATCAAGTTAGAACAAATTACATTGTGCTGTTACATGGGAATTAGGAAAAGAAAACACAGASTTGATATTTTACAGCAGAGGCAAAGACGAACAGTGTTATGTATGCCACAACTCCCAGACCTGTGGAAGCTTTGGCGACCAGTGTCCAGCCTTCACTTTATACATCGTTCGGTGTAAAGGATGATATCACAGAAAGATTAGGCCTAATCCTGGACRAGAAAGCCTTGTGATGGCTCAACAAAGAGCGGAAAAGAGGGAGCTAAGTCAGCTTAAAGCCTGACATTGTGGGTTTGGATGCGATCAGCACATTGCACAGGTAGTCACGCTTTGCACATAACAACATGCTCAGTTCCTGGTGACTCTCACTCTATGGCTTTTCTATTCCTGCCTCCCATTCCATCATGCTGCTGGTGCAGGCTTTGGCTGAGGGGACCATGCTCCRGGATCAACACAAAGAATATTTTAAATATTAGCAGAGGTCTTTGCACTGTGTAAGTCTCACAGTGGATAGAGCAATGCAAACAGCTAAACAGCGTATCCAGGTAGGCCTTCAGTTGTTACACAGTAAAAAATGTAACTGATGGCAGACAAAACAGTGTTTCAGTTCTCCAGCTCCTTTAGTAGACTTTGAATCTTCAGTCTAATGAAGCAAAGGCAAAGTTTTAAGCTGCCACACTTGCTCACCCGCTAAGTGGTTGGTGTGGATTGCTTAGCTGGTTCAACCTGATTTCTCCAACCCCAGAACTCTGCTCAGCCCAGYGGTGTGACTGAAAGAGTACAAGAGGACAAATCTTTCAAGTGTTGTGTGCGATTTGTGTAGAAGCTATCTACCAACAGTGGCTCGTGACTTTGCAACAAGTTCTTTAGTCAGTCCTTCACTTACAAGGAATCAGCTAGGCAGTAAGATGCTCMAGGCATCTCTGGATCAGTATTATCTGAATCAGAAGAGAAGGGTGAGTGATTTGACTGTTATCTTAAGTGGTCAATGTAAAGCAAGTTTGACTCTAATGACTAGCGCTGAAGAAATCTTCCTGAAATGAAAGCAAACAGTATGCAGAGATTTATGGAATATTTATTTTAACTTTTTTTTTTTTTTTTTTTTTTTTTTTTGGAAAAGAACCAGAATCTTGTTTGGGGAGGAAGCAAGTGGAAAATTACTTTGCAGCTCATCATGTCTGTGGCAGATATTTCCTATTTATTTATTCTGCAAAATTCACAGAAGTGGGTGATAATTGTAGCAGAGATGATTTAGTTTGTCTCAGCATGGTATCATTTAAAAGTATTCTTTCATTTTAAAGTAGATTAAAAAGATGGGGACTCCAGCAATGGATCCCAGTGTAATGTTGCTTTATTCACTCTGTTGTGCTCTGTCTCAGCAAAAATCACCTCATTGAAAGGTGCCGTTTAGACAGAACAGGTTTTTAAAGGACTGGCAGCTTTATTTCCAAAACTTGCTAGACAGTGTGGGGGCTGCTGTAAAAACTCTGTTTTGCAACTGCCAGTTTAAAACTTTAAATAGAAGGGCCAAATCCCTCCCCCCCCCAGATGTAAGTCCATTAACACCATGGATGATGTTACAGTTGGAAAGAATTTGGTTCATTATTTTCAATGCTAGTTACTCAACTTTTAAATGACTGTTGCAAGGCTTGTAAATGTAAGAAAAAAATAAAGGAAGGAGATTCTGGCACATGAAATATAAATGGGGAAAACAGTTATGTTGAAATATTGTATAAACTGGAAGAAACATGGATACTGAATTCCAACTACAATTGTTATCCGATGCTCTTGTCACCCTTTACATAATAGATTGGCCATCCTCATCACTTCCCACGGGCAGCTGTCAATCCATCTGTCAGAACTACATTCCAGCTGGAACTGTTTTGCATAGTGGCTACAGGTCTCAGTCTGAGGGCACAAGGGAGCCCCAGCACCCTGGACACAAGAAGAGAGAGAGACAAACTGTCCTCGTGTGCTCCTTTGGCAGAGGGTAGCAGACAATAGAGAGAGCCAGCCCATAGCATGAYACTCTTCCCTCACTAATTAAAAGTATTCTGGCAGGTGGGCCTCWTTCTTCTATTGATTTAGGATTTTTTCCTGAAGAATTTCTGGCTTTTGGGAGGAGACAGCATCTATTAGGAATTTGTTAAATTTCTGTGATAGCATCTCATGATCCCTCCTATAAAGGCTTCCTAGATYAGTAAACCACTGAATTCCGTCCAGGTATGGAGAACAGAAGGTGAAAAACACTTCAAAATCCTTTGTTTCACAGACTGATCTGGAAGAGATTTTGGAGCACTGATATTCAAAAAAATCAAAACAAGGGCAGATCCACAAAAAGATTTGGTTTTGATCCAATAAGAAATTGAGGAAGTTCTGGTGGAACGTGCGTGTAGCTGGATGTAATTATGATCCCCAAATCCCCTTCTCAGATGCAGCTAACCCAGCATTAGATACCTAAACTCACTAGGGGCCTCTTTGTTTGATGTTAAACATTACTATTATGAGAATTCAGTCCATCTCAGATTGCCCCGGTATGAGAAGCTCAGCAGCTGGTTTCAACACTTGATCAGGTTTCAGAAATAGGAATTTTCCTTCTAAGTCCCTCTTTAACTTATAAAATATCCTCAGAGCATTCCTAGCAAGCACTGAGAACAGTGAGCTGCAGAGAATAGTCATGTATATTTTTTTAAAGTAAACAGAAGGGAACTTGTGAAACTCTGTTCATAATATGATAAGATTAGTATTTCTAATACTTGGAAAAATTATGAAATTTGGTCTGTAGGCCTTYCTTGGCTAGACTGAGAAACTTTAAAGGCAAATACTCCACTATTCAAGTGAGTGTCATATTAATTAGATGCAGGTTATTCTGTAGTTCTCATTGCATTTTGAGGGGTTGAAGCTGGCACATGATACAGAAAAAAAAAGACTAATTGCATCAAAAAGAGGATACAATAAAGGGCTTGGCTCTGAATCTTAGGGATTATGGAATAAACATCTCAAGATGAGGAAAGGGTTATTGATGCTGATTACTACTTCCAGGAATGTTTGCTCATTTATCTGATGACTGCTCAGTATCAAAATATGAGGAGAAATRGGTTGGAATTCCCATTGTTTGAAAAGGAAAATGAAGCCAAAGTTCATACTTCTTGGGAAAATTATTAAAATCTAGATTTGGATGTTCCAAAGATTTGTTCATGAAGGGACATTTAATAGGTTTTAGAAAGGGAATATAAAAAAAATTGTTTGCAATGAAGTGCCTTCATAAACAATAGATATAATTTGCTATGTTTACAAATCCAAAATTGTAAGCAGAAGAATTCATATTTCAGAGTGACTTTACCACCTATCACATGAGACAACCTGGATACAAAAACTTTTATCAACCGACTGAATGAAAGCAGTTAAAAAGTTTATATCTATTCTTTCTTCCATTACGCTGTCCTGTAAGGTGATACCCTTACTCTTGGCATTACATTGGGATTATGGTTCAGCTGGTGCCAGGTTATATTCTTTCAGAAACATGTCACAGCAAATATACCTGGATTAGTTTCCAATGACTCTGTCTGAGGAGGTTTCCTCCTGCTCCCCAAAGCTCTCCGATCACCTGCCCTTCCATCCATTCTGTCTCTTATTTCACTGTTTCATTAACTCTGATCATCAAATATCTCAGAACAAAATGCTTAGACAGATGCTCTGAGCTCTTGGGTCTGATATCTTGCATCATGGTTTTCCCTGCGGTGCCCCCAGCTTTGCCTAACGCGTGCAGCTCCTTGCTTTCCTAGACCTGATAAGAATCCCTGGGATCCAGGATGGCGGGAACCTCCGTTGGTCTCAGCTCACCAGGATGTTTGGGCTCCAGATTTGGCCATATAAATTGGATCTTGATCCTTTTGGCAAATCTGCAAAAGACTTTTCAAGTGATTTCATGCTTCAGTGCAAAGTAGTAGGTGTAATCCTGCAGATATACATTTCACATGACGTGCTCATGAACGTTGGTCAGGCTTCTGAGAGGGATAGAAAATAGGCCATTCTAGAAAAATGACCATGCTTATAGGTTGGACAGACACTGAGTTGCCCAGTCTACAGCAGTTCTGGGAACGAACAAAAGTAGAACTTCAGCTATCCAGGGAAATGGGAGTAAAAAAAAGAAGCTATAGCAAACATTAATATAAATTACTGTACACTTCATTCTTGGTCTGAAGTGACAAAATACAYGCCTGTGAGCTCCTATCTCTCTTCTAGCTCCAGAAGCCAGTCATGAATCATTGTTTCTAGTTATAATGTGACCGAAAACGTCTTAGACTCAGTTCTTTTTGGTACTGGTGAAAAAGGCATTTTTGAATTGCTATACTTTCTTTGGTCAGTAGAATTTAATGAAGATGTAACTAAAAGCAAAATTTTAACTGCCTTGTAATTATTCTGGCATCATAGTAAGAAACTTAATTTTCATTAAAYGATTCTAGTTATAATTACAATATAATTACTCTCATGTATACCAGATAYAAGTCTACTGTAATTACAAGTTGTTTTATCAACTTAAAATGAATCTGCTGATGCTGAAATATATAATTAAGCACTAATTCYGAGTATTTCAGAATTAAAAAGGAATAAATATGTAATTAAATAGTATGTGAAAGACTTTTTTTATGTTCAGGCAACCACATAATAGCAAAATATATAGAATTTACTTTCTACCTCTTTTGCAGAATAATTAGTTTCCTTTYCTATTTCATAAAATATTTATTTTCATCCTTATCTCTTCCCTATGCTCATAGTTGTTCTTGATAACAACTTTATATTTGGAGATATTGTTTTATGTAAAGAAACTGAATTGAATGAACTTTCAGATTATTATTCAAAAATCTATCAAAAAAGAATTAAACTTTTATATGCAACACCTCCAACTATACTATACGTGCCTTTTTGTTATTCTTAGAGTCCAACTAGTATTGATTTCTGATGAATCTGTGTCCAAGATTTCCACTTATTGTCTCTGTTGGAAACAATGGTTGATGAGATGATAGTAGTAAACTGTGGCAGTCAACAGAAGCGTAATAAATGGGYGAACTATTCAGTGGATATACAGAGAATGGGAGAGAAATCAGAGTGGGAATACTGACTTGARGGTGTGGAGCAGAGGGGAAGCTGGAGAGGAAATTGGAGTTGGGAATAGGGAGGGAACTTAAGGTCTAGAGAAACATTTCATAAAGAGTTTGGAGAAGAAAGGTGGCAGGAACCCCAAGAGGGGCTTGGGGCTCAAAAAGTAATAGGTTGGAAGTTTTGGGATTGAGAGGATTGACTATGGAGATTGGGTTAGGAAAAATTAGGGAAAGGTATGGGAAAACAGTTGCAAGATGCTCCCTGTTAAACATTTCTAACTGGTTATAGCAGAGACACATATACAGACCGCTTCCTCCCATCCCCCTGCAAAGAACAGTTCCTCCTTTATCCTGTTTTCAGTAATTAAAATAGCCTTATTTGAAKTAAATAACATAGAGAATACTCTTAGAGCTATGAATGACCTGAACTCTGAATGATTTGCTAGCAATTTGCTAGAAGACTGTTGAATGGAGATACTGAGACATTTCTCCCACAGCAAACGTGCCTAATAAAATTTAAAACTAGAGACTTCTTGACACAATGACATATATCACTTTCATCTTAGCTGTTTCCTTAAATATCTCTGCTCTGTAGGAAATTGCTTCTAAATCCTTCTGTAAGACCCTAGATCCTTCAATAGATGGTCAGATAATTCTATTCTTCTTATGTTCTATGAGCATGGAATTTGTATAAGTTAATGTCAGCACACATTAGTGCTCTATTGTAGCTATAATCTGCTTTTATTTTAGCTATATTGAATATATTTGAATATACTGGATTGTATATATATATATAATGGATAGGTCAACATTGAGCATGTTTGAAATCTAGTCTGTAACGCATGATTACTCAGAAACTACTTGATACAGAAGTTACAGAACATAACTTGTGTTGGCTAAAAATCCTTTGTCAATGATGGATGAAGATCAGGTGTCGTTACTGATTCTTTTGGATGTGTCAGCTGCCTCCCCTACTGCTGACCATGAACTGACCTGCACTCCTGCAGCCTGGAAGCAAGGACAAACTGGATTAGTTGTGGAGCTCAGTTATGTGCTGCTTTGAGCCTTGAAGCAGGTTGGCAGTGGATTGAACCAGGGATGTCACAGAGATCTGGAATGGTTTAAGACTGCAATAAAATCCATCTGATTTTTCATCTGACRACATTTCTTAATAATACATTTACTATTAACATTTTGATGTTTCAGCTTTAGCATTTTTTTTTAGGTGTCTACTTCTCTGTCTCATAAATTAAAAAAGATACTATAAGTTCAGACAAAATGCTTTTTACAAATATTTTCCCCACACTTTCTTACCTTTATCTCATACTTTTCCCAACTGCCTCAAAAAATAGAGGAAAAAAAAAAAAAGCTATACTCCATGTAGCGTAATCAGAAATACAAAAAAGCAATTCTGCTAAACAGTTCCTCTCATTCATGTTGTCTCCAACACCAGTATCTTTGCTGTTCTCAGCTGTGAAATATTGCAATATGCTGACTTCCTCAGTTTGGAAGGCTTGTATTTCTTATAGCTCAATAGTTAGACAAGGCATATAAAATCCTATATCAGTAAAACACAGTTTTACTCTACAGATTTACACTCTACCAGTGAAGTGAACTCATGGCTCGCATACGTCATATTAATTTCTCTAGCCCTTTGCAGAAGAGGAGAAAAAAGAAGAAATAATAAGGCGGTCGATTACATAATCCTGACATTTGTCCACTTGTTATTGCCTTTTTTTGGTTCCTCTTTAGCCAAAGACATGAGCATCAGGAAGCAGACAGATTTCCCTAAGGGACCCSAATGACTGCAGTGCCACAGTCAACAGCTTCAGCCATTTGGACAAAGTGCTATGTTGTGTCTTCCAAAAACTGTTCCCAGGGCTTCATAATATTTGATGATTAGACTAGGGCTGTTTACTGTAGAGTGGCAGCTACACTGAGTACAAATTTCTTGCTTTATTATGCACTGGCTCAACCTGTTTATGCAATGCTTTACATGTGGTGATAAAGTCAGTAAAACATTGGACACAGTGTAGTGTTATTTAATAAACTATAACTGCCTCTATTTTACTCTTTCCAACTCAGTGTACCGAGGATAGGTGTATTTAAACTGTCTTGTAGTGCTAAAAGAAAGAAAATTATTATGTGTAAGGCATAATCAATTACAGTGAGATTAGCTTATTATGTGGCCTTGGATCTATTCTGTAATCCTATAATACTCCATCCTAAAATGCTGTTGTTTTTGTCCCCTGCTATCCCTGGTCTTCTTTTCTGTCAGCTGCTAGTCAGCACGTCTTAAGTTTTTTCTCCAAGACATCTACTGAAGGCACTAGAGGCAGGTGCAGGGGAGAGACACAGCTGCTCATGATTGTTTTAACTTCAAAGCCATGTTTTCCAGTTGTAAAGTATTTCCAAAGTTTGTTTTTCTTACTGAAATGAAAACAACAAAAAGAGCAAATCTGTTTGTGTTCTCATAAACTAATACTCAACTATTTTTAAATCCAACTTTTACATACGTTTTTTCTGCCTAAGTCTTCAGTTGACTGGGTTCCCTTGGTTTAGCTTTATTTTTCATTATTCTATAATCTTCTATGGCTTGAAACAACAGAGATTGAGTTTCATTTACGCAGACAAGCTATACAAGCAACATTAYCACAGCAACTAAGATCCTGTTTTATAAGACAAAACATAGCTCCCCCATCTATTCAGACAGGATCTGAAGGTATTTTGCTAATCATACATCCAAAATTCATTTGATTCCCAAATGAAATGYTGCCTTTAATATTAATAGTGTTGTCACTAGGACTGGTGCAAATTCAACCAGCTGGTTTGTGTCAGAAGAATTGGCTTCTCATCTTGTTGGCTTGAAGGGGTGGTTGTCCTCATCTTGCTTTGCCCTGAGCTGAAGTACTGCCCTAAATGTAATCACAGAATCATAGAATCAGAATCTCACAGAATCATAGAATTGGAAGGGACCTCTGGAGATCATCTAGTCCAACCTCCCTGCTCAGCAGGGTCACCTAGAGCATGCTAGACAGGGTTGTATCCAGGTGGGCCTTGAAGATCTCCAGAGAAGGAGACTCCACAACCTCTCTGGGCAACTGTGCCAGGGCTTTGTCACTCTCACAGTGAAGAAATTCCCCCTCACATTCAGGCAGAATTTCCTATGCTTCAGTTTYTGCCCATTGCCTCTTGACCTGTCACACGGAGCAACTGAAAAGAGTTTGTCCCYGTCCCCTTGATGGGGGCTTTGCATCAAACTCCTCAATATGGCAGGATCAGTATAGCTGTCCATTTGATTTTCTTCCCTGGGTTATAGCTAGGTAGTACTCCTTCCTTGAGKGTGGATTTTGTCAAGAAGGGTATGAGGACATGTTTCTGGGATGATTACCTCTTTGTCATTTTCTTTTGTCTGGAATATGGTATTCCATGTTACTATGCAGTCAGGCAAGAGGATACCCCCTCCAACACACAGAGCATGGGCCTAGAAAAACTGACTGAATCCCTGCTTAGTTTCAGCTTTCTATTCAGCTCACACAGGCTCTGTCTTCATTCCTAACTTGTGAAACAGTGATAATACTTCCTTATTTTGAAGACCATTTTCAGACTATGAAATGCTCATTACTCCTCCCTATGATGGGACCAGAATGGGAGTGATATGAGCACTCAAGACAGGAGTTGATGTGGATATCCCTATCACAGAAAAAAAAATGAGGCTGCACTCTGCCTTGATTAAGCTATGTGCAAGTGCAAGAGGTGTTGGATAGTCTGGGCAGTGTTTCTTGTTTAAGCAGCTGTTTCCATACTCTTAAGGAAAAGGTGGTAATCAGGATGGTGGCACTGGCAGTAGTGTGTCCTGAAGCTTCAAGCTCTCTGAGGAACTTGAAAAAAATGTTCTAGTCTCATAAAYGCCAAACAAGTTCTCAAATAAAGGCCACATTCTTATCTCACTTACATACTCAAAGCGTGTTTCAAGCCATCAAAGACAATCACAGTCACAAAAACCCTGGATTTTTCACTAGAATAAGAAAATCTAAGATGTCATTGGAAYGATCCTCTCACTTTTAGAAATTTCTTCTGCTTTGAGGCATTTCTCATTAAAAATTAGAAAGAAAGACTATAAAAAGAGAAAGAAATCCCCTAGATAAAAGTTGAAAAAAAATACCTCAGTTGTAAATGAGTTGTTCTTATTGCATTCATAATATGAATAGGACTCAGATAGCTTATAATAAGGCATGTTATACACCTAATTAATTTATGGACTGTACCAGCTGAGAACATGCAGGATTTCCAGGAGCAGGTCAAGGGAATGGGGGTGAAGAGTCCCTCCCCTAGAACTCACAGAGAATAGCATTTTCGCCTCTATGGCGAAAGATAGGTTGTGCCACTCCACAGCCCCCATTACCATCATAAGAGCAGCTGGTTCAGCTTGATAATCGTATGGGTAGTCTCTGCCTCATGAATACCCATATAGGTATAGGTCTGAACCTCTCTGAGTCCAGACTTACCTTATGTGCAAGCTGGCGGGCATAGACTTGGGAACATGAGGAACGTGGTGTGAGGAAACGTGGGTCAATGCTGTCACTCTGTAGAGTCAAACATCTACAAACCTTCTGTGTACACAGGTCAGGGTCCTGTGTCAGCCTGGCCTTGCCTACACTGCCTCTCTGCCCTTGGATTGAGGCTACATAACTAGGTAGAGGTGATTCCAGGAAGGGTCCTGGTGTTTCCTATAACACGGTCAATGAGCTTTCCAGATCCCTATAGAAGAGTAGCATCTACAGTCTGAACCATAGGTATTTTACAAGCACACATATCCAGACTGGAGAGCCTTGACTAGCTGATGGCCAGAGTAATCAAAGTGGCTTTCTAGTATGAGAACTGTAACAAGTATTGATAAAACCTGAATGAATGAATGTATATGTATATGTATATGTATATGTATATGTATATGTATATGTACTGGCTACATCCCCTCTGAAGATCTAGGCTGGACACATGTTCTAAACACACAAATATGGAGAACACCTTGTCAAGAGTAAAGCTGTTTAAAAAGGGATGAGAATTGACTTCTAACTTTTTTTTGTTGTTGTTTGAACATTTAAAATCCCTTCTGGGGTCTCCTATGTAACAGAAATCTTATAACCAAAATAACTTTTGAACAGCAGTACAGAACCTAATAAATTCACCCGAAGAGGTACCTTGCTTTCAGTAACTACAGACAGTAGTTACAAGAAAAGAAAATGCACAGGTTACCATCAAGGGTAAGAGTATAATTATATAGCACAAAAGGAATTCATTTGCTCATTAGTTGTTAAAAGTCAGATCTGTAATCCTCTGCTTGCCGATAACTTGAACTACGGTCCTGTGAGTTCACTTTAAAAACATTGTACTTTAGTTAAAGAACCTCCTAATGCCTCAAAACATGATATTTCCAAGAAAGATTGGATGAGTGTCTATGTTAATTTACTATCTTCAGTCCACCTGGAATAGACCCGTAGCTGATTAAACACACACTGAGGACTAATCAATAAAGAGCCACAACTCTGATCTAGTTGGTGCTGTTTCTAATTACATAAAGTAATATTTTTAATGAAACATGATTGTTTCTCACATTCAGTGTAAAATCTTACGTTTCAAATGGTTGCTTTTTAAAAATTTTATGAAATAGTTGCAAGAAGTTGCTCTTGTTTACTTGCTTCAAACATTGCAATTGGTTTAATTTTTTGTTTATAGATTTTTACATGTGACCCAGAAGTCATGCTTTGATGTTTATGTCAATAACGAATAGCCCCATTTCCTAAAAACACAGTTTATCTCTATTTCGTAATGTTAGATAGGGCAAGCTTATGTCTTGATGGCACATGGCATGGTTGCTGAATTCTCCAGGGACTGAGTCCTGGCTCCAGCTGACATAAGGGAAAGCCAGGCAGGACTAGCACCAGGCACTTGTGGGCTGTCAGTCTGCTTCGACCTTACTTCATATATGTGCGTTTTATTTTCTTGCAGCGCAAGCAAGGAAACATACGTGTTCACTAGCTGTGAACACCTTATAATTTCAGCTGTCCACATTGATATTAAAATAGTAACTGACTGGCTCCCCACTGCACTATAACTCTAAGTGTGCCTCATTGATGAATATTTCAGTTTGCTCTCCACAGTAAATTTGAAACAAATGAATTTAAGCTGTCTGCTACAAAAGATGTCTAGATGTCCCAAAGTCTCCTGGACTGTGTCTGCTGTAGAGACAAGAAATGTCACTGAGTTTGAGGATGTAAGTGGAAACTCACCCTCCTCTGCCAGGATTAATTTTAGTTTGTGTTGACAGACTTTAAACCCCTGCTAATCCTTTCTTTCTGGTGTTACTGCAATTTGGCATGTGTCAAAGTGCTCCCCATTAAAAATAAAAAGATAAGGACCCTTTACTATCTTTCCATACTTTGCTTCTTACTGCTCTCCTCTTCCACTTTCTTCATGGAGTAGACACGAGCAGATTTTACAGAAGGCTTTAATTACGTCAGTAGTCATATAAAATATGGCTGTACCAGGCTTTACTGCTCCCTAAGAATAAGGTCTCTGACTCATCTAGACCAGAGTCCTGGCTGGAACATACCATATCTCCTTGTTGGCTTATGTATCCTGTCTAAGAAAAATTACATATTGGTGGTCAGAAAGGGAGAGGAAGAAACTAATTCTAGTTCCTGCTTTAACTACCGCCCGTAAGTTTTCCCAATGACCCTCACCTGTAATATGATGCCAGAGGAGCTCTCATCACACTTACAAAATGCACAAGGACAATGTATAAAATGTGGAAGATGTAGAGGCAGGAATAAGATTCTTAGGATCATTAATTAACTGGAGAAGAAGCTGACTTTTCAGCAGCTGAGGTTCTGGCAGCTGAGAATACTGATTACTTTTTAAAACAAAGCTCTAGATCTGACCTATGTACTGATTTGGATCCTCTTATAACATGAGACTGAATCTGGCAACACCCGGATGATCTTGTCCAGACCTTCTTGGAGTGAGCCACTGTTCTGGAGATCTTCTTAACTGACAAGATTGAATGCCTGTCTTCTGGCATGTGTGTTCTTGTCGCCTCTTTCTGCGTGGTTATACTTTCATCATAGTCACTACCATCCTCAGATATCTCCTTCTCATAAGGTCAATCAAAGCAATCAAAGGTGAAAGGCAGAAAAGTGGGACAATGGTAGCAGTTGCGGAACAAGATATTAAATGCTTGRTGACAAAACTCAAAAATGACGGGTAGCATAGCAACAGATAGCAGGGTGTTACAGTGTGATAACAGAACTTGGGCAACTGATCCCCGGACTGAAACACTCATGGCATCCCCAGGAATAACTTCTGGGCAGAGGTCCACAGGGAACTTCGTGTTCTGATTTGAAGGTCATAACTGATTTTAGGTTTTCCGGGGTTGTATGCTCCATATGAGTAAGTTTTACAAAGCTCAATCAATGACAATCAACCAAAATTGAGTTTGGATTGATTTCTACATGAAGTTCTAGTTTTACTGAAATCAACAGAAAAATCCACACTGATCTCAGTGAAATCAAGATTTCACTGATTATTTTTACTCATTATTAAAAATAGTAAATTTCAGCTAGTTTCATTAAAATAGCTCAGTGTTACATTACATGGAAGTGTTCTCTTATCACACATAATAAATAAAAGGATAAGTCCAATAGAAAAGGAATAAATAGTATGAAAGTGAACAGAGAGCTGAGATTGCAAAAATTAAGAGTTGTTATTGTAGTCGTTGTTGGTTTTTAGTAAGGGCTTAAAATCCGTCCTTTTATCAGTCCCTCCCACCCTTAGAGATATTAATGATCTCCAGCTACAGAACTCAAAGAACCCATTTCCTATCCTTACATTCATTTCCACAATTAGGCTAAAATTTCCATAGGAAACCTAAGAAGGATTAAGATTTATCTCTATATAAGGCCTCCATTCACTAGAAGTAGTTTTCTATTTTGTTCTTAGATATTCATGCAACATCTGAATGCTTTGCAAATGTTAATGAATTTATGCTATAACCTCCTGGAGAATTAGAGGAGAAAAATTATCTACACTTTACAGCTGGAAGATGGAGACAGAAAAACTTTGTGATGTGCCTGAGGTCTCTCACYGGATTTTTCAAACTTTGTTCCGATGTTTAAGCACAAGACTTTCTTAGCCTCTGATTATCTTTGCTTCTGAGATTCTAGTTTATTTAAACTCTACTCTTTTGAACATGTTTTTTTGTATGGCAGAYCCATGTAAAAAATTATTCTTAATCATACCAAAACTGAAAGTTTCACATATGTACTGATTTCACTAATATTTGCAAAATTTGTAACTCAAATGAAGCAATTTGGTTTAATAATGCAGCTATCTACATTGTAAAACATTGAGGATAATTAAATGGGAAACTGTCAATTTCACTTATTTTTCTTATTGCTGCATTGCTTGAACAGTGTATTTCCCGTTATTGAGAAAGATGATAAACAGAGTAACTGAAGCTAAATCACCCATAAATCCATCTTTCAGCAAGGTGATATGGACTCAATTGTCATTAATTCAAGCACTGAAACAAGTAGCATCATTAAACATTACGGCACACTTCATCCAGCTCCTCCACAAAGTAATTTTCTTAATATTGTGTTCATAAAGGAAATTAATATCAATCAATCAAACAGAAGGATAGGTACAGATTAGGTGCTATGCTAATATCATAAATCCAATATGTTTAGCCCCTTATTAGGTACATAGGTGAAAGACAATAAAAATATTCTGCCTTCTTTACATAAGGATAATATGGCCTGTTTCTTTCATATGCAATTTAGCGGACACATTTCCCTCAAAGAGAGAAAGAAGATTGGGTAGAATGGGCTGAGAGGTGGAGGAGAAAAGAGGTAAGGTGGGGAAGCAGACCAAGCCATCCCACAAGAGAGCTGGATGTGGGTGTAGTCATTTCTTGAGCTTTCCACAGAGCAGTGAGGTTACACATCACTGCAGCATAGCTTGGGAATTGACATTTATTGGGAATGATGTTGAGCCAACGCTAGCGAAGATGTTCAAAGCTACAATCCAGGCTAGCATTTCTTTAAGTACATATCCTAACAGGTTCTTGAACTTAGTGGAGAGTAGAAATAGGGAGTAAATAATTGACAAAATAGGAAGAGAGAGAGAAAATTTTTCAGAATTCTTTATTTAAATATAGAATCTATTTCTGAAATAATTTCAATTYCAGACTTTTTATGACTTACATCAATGTTTTAGATGCTGATAAGCACTAATGATACTACTACTAAAGTTGAAAAGAGGACTTACTTTTCATTGAATCACACAYAGCCCAGATGTTTCTAATGAGTGTTGTGTTTTGTTATACTATTAATTATTTGAAAAGCTATTTATTTACCTATTAATCAGTCTATTCATCATTCCACCTGATTTCCCCCTTGCTGCTTGATAAACTGTGGTAGTGTTCCTAAACTAAACAAACCTTTTCACTGAATAATCTTTTGCATGTTCTTGTGGGGATTTATAGGTGAAAATTAAAAGTTTTCTGTAACTGCTGAGGGAATAAGGCCTTGACTTACTAGTAAACCAGCCAGGGCACAGATTTGATCTGGTCCACAAATATCCTTCTGGTTTAATCGTTAGTGTTGGAAGYAAATCAGCTCCATGGCACCATTTTTGCAGGCTTGTGCTCTCTCAGGTAATGCCCCTTACAGGAACCGTGGTGGGAYTCATTTGTGAGCCAAGACAGGCTGGGGAGTACTCCCTGCAGAGGCTATGGCTGAGGCCACCTTGTTTAGGGGGTGAGGGACCCCAGCTGAGTGACACAAGCTGGGCTGCTCTATTTGCTCCCAGGCTCAAAGGACGGGTCAAGCCCTGTTTGATTTACAGGCAGGCAGCTTCATTTAYTCAGCTTCTGCAGGTAATCTGTGTTGTCCGCTGTCTGTCAGTCAACTGACCAGTCCCTACAAATCCTTTAGCTTATGAGCCAGTGTAAAGATGAGACGAGGAAAAGATTGGATCTACTGATTTTGGGGAAGATATACACTGTCTAACAGGAATATAAACTGTCCTTTGGAGAGCAGCAGTGCTTATATCTAAAACGTTCCTATTTGGTTCTGTAATACGCTTCTCGAATTAAGTTACAGCAAGAGAAGAGCTCCAGGAACACATTCTGAGTAACAGAAGTAGGGTTTCCCTAGAAAGGTTACAGTCCAACTCAGCCATCAGCTGGGCTTGGCAGTGCAATTTGCCCATGGGGATCAAGCTGGGCCTTCACCCCCCCCAAGCTGCTTGTCCTTGTTGGCCACTGAAGAACTTCCATTTTGACCTTTTTTTCTCCTGCACTGGAGGAGCATGGTCACTGGGCAATGTCTGATCTCTGTAGCATCGTGACTCCCTATCTCAAGGTAAGTTTTGGCCTCTGGACTGACAAATCACAAATGTTTTTTGTACTCTTTTGTTACAGTAAAGTTACATCAGCTCACCTACACTGACTTCTTGCACTATGCTGGGAAAGGTTCAGCAAGAGCTGTCTCATAGGCCTAGGTTTGAACCTTATTTTAAATACAACTCTCTCTCCTTTCCAGCATTGTCAGGAAAGACAGGGTCATATTTATACCTGTATCTCAAGCAGATCAGTGGGTAAATAYCAAAGATGTTAAGGCAAACACATCCCTTTTATGTTTGTGGGCAGCACAGGGTGAAATTTATTTTCTTATCACA
Organism: Rhea americana; assembly: GCF_003343005.1. NCBI lineage: Eukaryota > Metazoa > Chordata > Aves > Rheiformes > Rheidae > Rhea > Rhea americana. Next base: position 452,300 of record NW_028185038.1, on the reverse strand, counting down.
GGTCAACACAAAATCCAGGCACTACTTCAAAGGTGCATTGATCTTGTAACTGGTTYCTGGCACTGAGCTGGATTTCACCAAAGTACATAACTTATGAGAAYCAACAGATTTTATGAGTCTATGTAAAAAAATAGAGCACACTGAAATAYATGCACACATAACAACAAACACCAGCTGTCCTGACTTTTGCTGGGACAATCTACTGTTCTTTTTTTATCTTGTGTTAACATACTTTGGACAATTCTTCCTAGCCAGTTTTCCCTCCCTCCTACTTAATCAGTCAAAACATCCATGCTGTCTGCAACTGCACAATATTTACTTAAGCTTTGTGTTTACAAGGAAGAAGCTGACAGTCCAGTGCCTGAGCATTTAGTACTGCAGATACTGTTTAGCTTGACAGAGCTTGACAGGGAAAGTGAGAGTGAAGGTATTTTCGAATTCACTCTCTTGGGTCCTAGTGAATAATAAGGACAATTGTCCATAGCTTCTTTATACATTTCGCCATAGCTCCAAGCTACTGAAAAGGTCTTACAGACAAAGGAGAAGGCAATAAGAGCAATGCTAGAGCAACTTAAATAATGTTCTCTTTGTAGTAACGATCACAAATATAAATGAATCATACAGAAGTGACATAGGAATTTTATTTTGGAAGTCTGGTCATGCTAGCTGTGAACATATACATTGTAAATACTGTAGAAGCAGATAGAGCATCAGTAGCTGGTGTTTTTCTTTTGTATTTTCCTTCTGTGGTTGTATGTGAGCCAATATTTGCAGTCTGAGGAGTAGCATCAGAACGTCTAGTATTCCTGTCTACTAGGAAAAATAATGAAAACACTTCAGCTGCTTTCACTCTGCCTTTATGTGAATTACTCACTGGTCCCTGCACTCTCTAATTATAGACTGGTCTGGTTTGACATTACAACTTCAGAGCAAGAAGGAAAGACTTTACAAAGTTGTTTTTGTRTTCCTGCTTTCTTACTGGGCTTGTAGAGAAGCCTACTTTAAATACAGATTCCTGCTTGGCCTTGTTCTCAGAAAGTGACTGTGGAAGTTAATGTGATTACAGCGATAYAGCTGGATAGATGGGTAAGGAGGCACATTACTCAGGGTAGATAAACCTACTTGATATTGYGTTCCTCCTTTACTCTTGAGAAAATTAGGGGTTTAATTTTATCTATAGGACTAAGAAATAATCTTTACATAACCGAGCTAATTTTTTTAACCTGAGTTGCTCTAAATATGTAAGTCAAGGGCAGCTAAATCCCATGTGCTATGGCTCACTGTACAAGTTACAATTTATTAAACTGTTATATTCATAAGATTAAGTCAGACTTCCCTTGTTCAAACACGTACACAATAGCTTTGAGGGCTCCAATAGGCCAAACTCTGACAGTATCAAGCATAATTACCTTCTGAATATATCCCCACCTCCCACAGAAGCCAATGTTCGTTTGGTTTTGCCTTATTTAAGAGTGTGTTCATTAGTTTATAACCTTTTGTGAGGCTCTCTAAGATTTAATCAAATGATTAAAATCTGAAAGAATTACAATTTCCTTGAAAATCTTAATATGACATAAAGCACACTGAGGGAAGATTTTGTACTTCTATAAAGATTTAAAGACATAATTTTTACATTTGTGCACTTCTATTTTTGAAGCAGCTGTTTGTATGTGCTGGGGCCTGTGATGCTAACACACAGTAAAGCACAGTAATTTATTTTTCTGACTTAGTCGGCTTATACATATATAATAAATTTTTAATCATCCACTTTATAATCCATTTAGGCTTATAAAATTTGACAGCTACAGATGTTCTCCACTATGAACTAATATAAAGCATCAGACATAGCTAGAACTATGCAAAGGTCTGCACAGCGCAAATCTGAAATACCAATAATATAACCGAGGAATTAATCGAACAGTGAGTGAGACAGCTGGAAACCCTGTGTGAATAAGCTGAAGGCCAGGACACACAACTGAACACAGCTGAGCTATGGTATCCTAACAAGTTATCACCTATCCACTGAATCAATACAACTGACCTTGTGTCTGCCACAGCTCTGGGGAAAAAAAATTAATGTAAAGCCCTTTCACTGAAGTTTGCCTGACAAACGGAAAAATGCTGTTTCCCTTCCAGATTTCACTACATTATTCTCTGCTATCATTGTAAACATACATTAATAGTTAAATAAATAATGTCTTTGTACTGAAACAGTCGAAGGTTGTTACCTATGCTTGATTCTGGCAGCTTGTAACTTTATTTCAGTGATGGGAAATCACAACTGTTTTGATGGAAGGCCTCTTCTGAGCTCATGCTCCAGTTCTGACAAAGTTTTGTTTATGGAAAACAATAACAGCTCCTGTTCTTATTTATTTTCATTACTATTTGTTGTATCTCTTCTACTCAGTGTTTGCTCATTACTACTCATTACTAACTTTTGTACAGAAAGATGATTTTTAAAAATAAAAGATATTTGTCAACACAAAGTCTCCAACCAGAAACCAGACTAGTCTACCAGAGAAGAAACTGGGTTCATATAACTTTTAATAAAAAAAATTAAAAACTAAGGAAAAAAAATAAAAAAAAAAGGAAAGGAAATTTCAGTAGAATAAAATATAACATTGTATGAAAGATTAAAGTGGCACCTGTATATGAAAATAATTTGCAAAAGTAATATATAGAGACCCATTTTTTTTCTGAATATCACCTAACCTCAGACCCATTTCTGGCTTCCATGAAGCTATTGACACCTATTAAGAATACAGAAAGGAAAAAAATGAATAAGAATCCTTTCCTGATCGGTATAGGACAGTGACACCAGTGACTCGCAGCAGACTGCCTCAGAAATATCAGCAGGACTGGGGTTACCAGGGCAGGATCGGGGCATCGTGCTGGCAAGGATCAGGCCAGTCGAGATAGCCCTGAGTGGTGGTGGCTGAGTGGAGGAGGATGAAGAGCCCTGTGAGTCTGTGGGACTTGGYTTCAGAGAGAGCTGGGAGAAGCAGGGAAGAGTGGAGGTGGTTTCATGGAGCCACGTAGACTTTTCTCTAGTGAAAACCCACATAAACATATGAGGTCTGTTGGGGACATGGTCAGAAGTCTGAGTGATTGTAAGTAGATCTATTTGGAAAATAGAAATCCATCTGGTGAAACTATATATATATATATATATACATATATATATATATATATATAAGGTTGTAAATTGTTTTCTGTCTGTATCGAGGTGAAAAGTAAAATAAAACAACTCCCCTCTAAACATTACATGTAGTCATGTATTCACTTCAACAGAAGATTTCTGAAAAAAAACTGTTTACAGAGTTTTGATTTGCCAGTTGTCTGCCTGCCCAGAAAGTGCTGCTCAGCTTCCTCTTCCTTTACCAAGAAAGAAATTATTAGTCTTCAGCTGAGGTTACTAGCAGCTAAATGTGAAGACTTTCCATCTTTGAGCTCCTCGATGTTTTTTTGATACCCATTCAGGGAGTTTTGCCAGTTTTGCAGTTTTCCCCAAAGGCTGAAATACGGGGAATGAGAGCAGTCAACATGGGCAGTTATAGTTCTCTTCTCAWTAATACGATAGAAAACTGAAAATAATCAATAGAAAATTTCAGTTTTATGAAGCAAACATTTCCTGTCTTGATGGAAATTAGTGATAATTGCTGAAAAAAATGCTGTCTAGTTCATACTTCAAGTCTTCTCTGAAAATGTTAGATATTTAATTTCAGTATTTACTTCTGGTATCACGTCAGGAAATGATGGAAGCTGCCTTCCTTGCAAAGTTTAACTTTTACATTACATTATGTATTATCATGCTAGGATGCACCTTGATTTCCTGGCATAGCGATGAGTCAGGAACAGCAAATAATCATAAAGATAACATAGTAGTAACTGTGACATTCATCAGTTTATTTTGATTACATCAGAAAGATACAAGATGCCTATATTTTTCTTCTTATCAATTATTTTTGAATTATACTTGATGTCTCACTCATTAAGTTCTRAGCTTCCTCAGAAGACAGATTAAGAAATTCACAAGTCTTGTTCAGAAGTTAAATATGTTAGAGTTTAAAACGGCACATATGCACTCACCGAAGCACATCTGCGTGTGTGTGTGTACATATAAAAGAAGTGCAAATCTTTCTATAGAAATTCTAGTGAACGAAATTCTTACGAGTATCTTACCTCCTCTCAGTTCTCAAAACATCCTTAATTATTTCCAATAAATCCTTGCTTTTTCTACAAACACTGGAGTTAATGTTTCAGGATAGTTTCCTTTTAAACTCTGCTTTCATATGTCCATACTTATATTTTATTCATGATAATATGCATTATTATCATGATATCCAGAGATGCACCTGATATTTTCCTGGAAACATGGAAGAAAAGACAGCAGATGCTCACCTAAAAAAGAGTACAGGTTAGATTTCATGTTTGAAACAGCTATTGAAGATGACTGTCACTGTATGTAAAATAGCTTTTCTTTCTCTAGTAGAAAGCTGGAGGGGAAGACTATCTCTCCCCGCCTCAGAAATCCTTTGCAAAACTGTTACCTGGATTAGCATAAAGCATTTCCCCCCAAAAATATCAAACAATACATACATACTTCTCTCCTTATCCTTCTGTATATTTTACTAAGTTTATCAACTTTTTTTTTTTTTTTTTTGTGAAATTTCAGTTTTAATGGGGAAAATGCTCATAGTTAAAGTATCCAGTGGCTAAAATTATTAATGGGGCAAAGACATGATTCTAAGCATACGTTCTTCACAGAAACCATAAAGAACAACAGTGGGAAGAGTAAGCGAGCCTCAGAAGTGCTGCAGAAGTCTTTTGCTTGAATTTTTGTGTTTTGCCTTGGAGCGATGGAGATTTTCTTGCTTTGAGCAAAAGAATCATCACAATGAATCATCAGCATATACCAAACCAACCATAAGAAAGAGAAGGGAAACTGAGGGACAGATGACCTGATGCTGAAAAGATAAATACTCTTATTATACCCTGCTACATTTTCACTGTAATGTTCTCTATTCATCACGGTGGATTTACTTTAGTTATGTACTTTTGAGGAATCAGCAATGATATTTTAGTCTTTAATTCAAAGTCACACTATATATACATTACAAATTAGGGGAACAATAGATGAACATTGTCACTGTTTTATCTTCCTATTAGAAAATATTGTTGTCAGAGAAGGTGAAGATGCAATGAAGTAAATATATTTATCAAATCATAGACACATTAGCATTAGATAAAGGGACAAGGATAATGTTTGGGGTTTTTTTTTGCTTAGGAAAAATAAYACATCTGCTGACCTACTGTGACTGAGCAAGTGCATGTGTCATCCTATGTTTTTGAAGACAGTGATTRAGATTTATGAACTAATTCTGTGCATCTATGGTAGACTGTGCTGTGAGTTTAGGAATAATTTGTTTTGACAACTAACAGGAAAATTAGTGTCATTCCTAACAAGAAAGAGCATGCTTATACGGAAACCTGCTGTGATAAAATGCCTTAAGAACTTGATATCCTGGAAAGAATTTTAATTCTTATTAMAAAGATAAGTAATTGAAGGAATGCTAATTCTCTGTTTACTAGGAACAAATGCACGCCGCAAACAGTTACATACAAAATGTCTCGAGAAGTCTGATAGTACTTTTAATGGAAAGTTTACCAATCTGTTTTTATTCTTTAGGTATATTAATTTACTTTGGCAAATAAAGAAACATAAGATTCTACTCTCTGAGACAGGAAAACAGACACTATATCATGAAATGTGGCCTCAGAGTTTTCCAGAGCACTGCTGTGAATAAAATGTTGGAACATGCCTAGTCGTGCAGGAGTCATTGCAATCAGGTGCCAGGCAGGCGGAGAACTTGGGAAGAAGAAAAGGATGGTAATAATTCCAYGGTTAATAATAATTTTTGGAATGATAAATATAAATATTTCAGTCTATATGAATGATTTTTAAAAAGCAAAATAAATGAAGAATTTGTGAAGGTTATAACCAAGTTGAACACTAATGAAGAAAGAAAAAGCATTCTCTGTATTTCAAAAATTTAATAACTTCATAAAGACGAACAAGATGAATGAAGGAAAAGAAGAAAACAGCTGTTGAGCTACTTCATCTATTTTTTTTTTCAGATTAAAGAAAAGACTGAGCACACAGGAATTATTAGGTTGATAACTCTTTATACAAAGATGAAGATAGTGTCAATCGAAAACAGAAAAAGACTATGGTGTTAGGTGACACTCTCAGTGATACCCAAGCGACAKCTGGGTACGGTATAGACATCTTAGACAATAATTTTGAGGGCTTTTTTTATACACAAGAATGGTCACTTTCATGACATTAAACATAGTATTTTTTTCATTTTAAATAATTTCACTTTGTTTTAATATAAAATGTAGTCTGATGTAAAAATGAGTAGTTGGAGCATGACTGCAATCTTTAATACTTTTTATGTTGTTATAGAAGATGGAAATATGATTTCAGTAAACTTAGAATTTCTTTTCAGAAGATTATCTTTTTTTTTTGAATGATATGTTTGCAAGTTTCAAAAGTCAATCATTTTTTTTTCTCAATTATGATTCCAGTTATGTACATGGTTAAAGATAACAGTTTGTATTTCATTTTATCAGAAGTTTTTGATTTTTTGGCAAATTTCCACAAATGCGACAATCAGTCATACAGGGAACTAGGATAAAATCCAAAATTCTGCCATACACACCACTAATATATTCTATGATGCTGGTGTGAATCTCCGGACATCTAAATATAACACAATTCTTCCAAATAAATCCATGAGTGTTTTTATAAATTGTGGCTTGTCTCTAATTTAAATCATTCTCGAGGCCATGAAGAGACCATATAATATTCACAAAAATTTTGTCTTCTGTGTCGTGAGGGTTGTTTTCCACTTTTATTTTCCAATCCTGAGGAGATCTCAGAGGCATTTTGGACTCCTACAGTACGTAGACTATGACATTCCTAAAGGTTGCAGCATATTCCACTTGCTAWATTGGCCACTGGGATGGAGCTGGGATAGTGAAGATCCCATGTGTACCTTGCTATTCTTGCTCTTGGGGATATTATTCACAAAATATGAAAAGAATGCTGGAAGTAGCCCCAGTGTTTGCTTAAATGTAAGCCTCTGACCATGCTGTTTACATGAGTGGCGCCATTCTGGATGGACCATCTAATGAGTTGCGCTAATGACGCCAGAGTTTATGTTGTGTTAGGACATGAAGGCTCTTTGCATGCTCCAGATACATTCTGGGTTCTTCTATCTTGTGGAGTTCAATGAATGAAAAGAAATAAAAGGGTTGTTGTTTTGCTTGAAAGGAAATTCACCGCAGCCAGGGTGCCAAATGTCTATATATATGTTAATCAACTCCAAATGTATTTGCAGGAAGAAAATTGACTAAATGAACTGTATGTTTTGACATATCCATCCAACCTTCCTTAAGGTTCCCATCTCCTTGTAGTYCTGTATTATAGGAATGAGTTATTTTATCCCAAAATGCTTAACATTCACAGCTCCTGCTGACCTGTCTTGGAGCTGGCTTCCCTGTCAAGCGCATGTCAGGTCAGCCTCCCAATTCTTTCAGACTTTCAGCCAGTAAGTGGGACGCAGGTAACAGTCGTTTGCCAGTGGTCTACATTAAAGCATCTTGCACAGCTGCATAAGAAAACTGTAACCGTGACAAGAACAGACTAGGACTCCTCTGTATAGCATCATCCACTGGAGCCACAGAAGTGACCTTCTTCCTGGGGAATCCTTTACATCTTCTGGAATGAACACGCTAGGGAATCCTACAGCTATCACCATACTACTCTGCAGCTTCTTGACACTGTGCCACCTGTATAAGGACAGAGATACTGTTGTAAAGAATAATGTCATATCATGAAACARTATTTCAGCTATACATGTAAGAGGACTTAATTAAGATGAAGTAGATGATCTTAATTTTGGCCTTTTTAATGGACAAATTATTGACTTTGTAATCACCACAACAGTTTTGTTTGATGTTGCTAAATACATTTCCTGTGATTCTTATATGCATTAAAAATCATTCTATTGCAAGCATATGTGACAACATTATTACCAAAAATTATCAGTGCTATCAAACCCTAAACCCCCCTGAACATCCGTCTTTGTCTGAGCTCAAATTAGTTACTACAACAGGGGAGGGAAAGGTAGTTTAGCTCTCTGTTCCTGCTTTCTTGCAAGGGAGATTACCTGCTCAGAGTTCCTGCTGCAGCAGGTTATTTTGTTGTGGTGTCCGAGTGCTCATGTTCAGTCATCATATTGGCATCCTGCCACGGTTTTGCTGACAGATGGGAATGACAYCACACCTGTACCTGGGATGTAGATGAACGGAATTTCATGGGAGACACTAAAGATATTTACCTACTCCAGAGCTTTCTTCTTGCTGAATTTCAATGGCCTGCTGTGAGCAACAGAGGCATAAGAATGTTAAACCAAGGGTCAAAATAAGTTTTTTTGTCTGTTAAGAAATACTTGGCAAAACAAAGATGATTAGTTTCCTCACTATATATATACAGATGCAAACGTATGCAGTTAGTTACAAAAGTCTTTACTATGCTGCATTTCTCTTTTTTTCCAGGGCATCATACTGGAAAAATCAGACTTAGTCCATGACTTAGAGTATGGTAGCACTGAAAGACTCTTCTCTTCATGAATAAGGACAGTTGCTACTTGGTAGACGGGAAATATGAAACAGATGGAAGAATTTCTGTTCTACATTTAAAATAATTACTTCTTTGTCAAAAATCTTTTTGGCTGCACATGGATCTGAGCATTGTTTCACATCCTAGACACACATGGGGAATTTTATGGTTGTATGAACTCCAAGTGGGATTTTTTGTATGCAAAAATAATCAAATTATTCATATTTGTCAGAATAAATGTAGACATATAATGCTCCATAGAGTGAATGAAAGGACTTTAGAAAATATTTCAAGCTTTTCAGTGCAAACTATTTCAGAGTTGGAATGCCCAAAGAAAGCCATGAGATTTGCCTGAGCATACTTCTTCAGAATCTTGAAGTTGAAGAAACTATTTAAAACAAAAAAAATTTAAGACTGATTGTTTATTTTTATTGACATTTCATTTTAAAGCAAGAATTGCACATAATATGTCATGCAAAGTAAAAACACAAATTAAAGTGGAATAAGTAGTTGATTTCTGTTTATTCACATGAAACATGGAAGTGAAGGTAAGGCTATTAGAAAAAATAAAAAATATGCTGAAAAATGATTGAAACAGGTCTAAAAAGAACTCCTATACCTGTTAAATATGGGATCAGGCTATAAAGTTGGTAATCGCCACCAAGTAACTAATACCTGCTCAAAAAGCAACTGAATGTGGAAGTTGTTTGMGCTGGAGTCTTTCGGTCTGTTTCCACTGACTCACTGCTACATAGAAATGTACCTATYCCAGTCCCTCAGTTGGCTTAAAAATATTTTGAACAGCATGTCAGATTAAAATGGTGCAAGTAGGCAGTGAGGTAAACCCCTTCTGTTAGACGATTTATGAGGAAATTATGAGTTTTTCCTGGTTCTGGTTCAGATATTAAAAAAAGAAGAAAGAGGAAAGAAAAAAAAATCACTGAAAGTGGACTGATGCCAAATCTAGATTTCAAGAAAATGTTTTAAAAATTATGCCCCAAACTTATCAATAATGAACATGGAACCAAGATATTTCTTTTATTTCTGGACCAGTGCCTTTTTCAACATAAATTTATGATTTACTGCTAAAGTGTTAACTTTCCCCTCAAGACATTTTCTTAAGCAGAACTTTACATGGTAATTTTTAAAAAGTTTTATATAGAATGAAAGCAGGTACAACGTTTTTTTAAACTTGATATAGTGAAAGAGAGTAACCAAAGGAAAAAAATTACAAAAAATAATTGCTAATTGAATTGCATTGAATCCCATGAGGCATAATAGTTAACGAAACCGAAACGTGGTTTACTAGCTACATTAGTTTACTGGCAGGGCTTACGTCATTTTTCCTGCGCATTTGTAACTAAATGATCTGTAGACCTGAAAGTTTTCAGGGAACCAGCAAAGGCTCTTTTATGCAGAAGAGCAGGGGCCACCACTTCTCGTTTGATGGAGGCAGCAGAACTACAGAAGACTTCCCAGGCCTGCCWGTTAGAGGAAGCCTGGTTAGCTGCTGAGTTGAGTGCAGCATCCGGYGCGCTAGCCGAACGTCAGCCCCGCTGGAGACGCACAGGCTCCCGCAGTTCGTTTCGGGAATGATATGCTGCGCTCCCCATCGCCTCTGAGGGGCTTTTCAGAGCATCTCCTTTCATCTCACTGCTGCCGAGACCGACACACAGATTAAAACCTGGTTCTGGGTGCCAGGGATCAGGCCCTTCTCTTCTCCCAACCCTTGCCCATGGAGCTAGTCACAGCTTTCCCAGAAACTACTAGTAATTTGTGTATTCAGGGCCGAGAGCCTTTCTATGAACAGGTGGGGAATTCAAAGGGGGAAAATTTTGCTCTCACTTTTTATTGAGTCAATCWTTACCACCAAAGATCAAACAAATTACTACACAAACCATGAGGCGRCAAGTTCAACCCCATGGTTTACCAAAGCACTCGGGAGCCCTGACTCCCGCAGTTAACTTTCCTCTCTTGCTTCTCCAGAGCCGTGACAAAGCTCCCCGGAGTGTCGATACAGATGGATGGTAACACATGTCTGGTGCAAACTCCTTCTGCACGTGAAAGGGGATAATGATCTAGTTAGCACTATTCCAACACCCTGCATGACAGATCAAATATATTTACCAGATCACATTAGTAACATGCATACTGTGAAATTATACTGGTTGTGCATAATCCTTGGCTCAGTTTCCATGTCTGCTATCATGTCTTTACAGCATTTAATACGGCAGGAGACAAGACCAGCTGGGGTTGCTGTGTGATACCACAGCGTGCAGTTTAATCACAAGCCTATAGCAAATCTGATGTTKAAAAGACATCATTCATAAACATCACTGATGATAGAAAAGAAAGTAGCAACCCGAAATCCACTGAAATATTTGACAGGAGAAAGGAGCAGATGCTTAGCACTCCGCAAATTTCGAAAGAGGATTCCCMGTAACGGGCAGGAATTACTTAGGTTCGTAGAATGAAGGAGAGCAGAAGCATGAGTAACTGTGTGGTGTTAAGTAAGGGCAAACATTGAATGTCTAGATAACCTCTGTGACAGAAAACTCTACAAGTCTGCGGAGTATTTTCCCAAAGGAAGTGGGGAAAGACTCTCTGACTGGTATGTGTAGACTTGACTGGACAAAATACTGGACAAAATACTGGAAAAAAATAAGCATTTCCAGGCAGAGGAATAGAATGTCCCAATGGGTATTTTCCAATTGTACTGCCTGTGATCTACAGTAAAAAACAAGGTCTAAAAATTGAAAGATGCTACTCTTTTTTCCCCCCATCTCCCATCAGAGTGGTTTGCTATTTTCTGATTTTGTTTTCCATTGGACATGTAAGTATAAAATCAGGGTACGAAAATAAAATATACAAGTTAAAAATTTCCATGAAGCTATATTGACAAGAATGTAAAATTAGCTTCCTATGAACAYTCAAAAGAACCATATGCTATCTCCTGCCCTCTTATGCTGCATTCTGAATAGTAGTGTAGACAGTACCTTAACTATGCTGTGTTTTTTAACATGATGATGTAATAACTTTAAAAATTTTGATCAATTTAAAAATCAGATTCATATTCTACTGAGTAATCTGATAGTCAGGGTCCCTAGATGAGAATATTTTGGTAACCTCAAAATTCAAGCTATTTTGTATGAAAATATATAAGTAGGTACTCTGTCAGCAAAACACTTCACTTTTTATGCAGTGACTCAGTATCTTTTTGTAGGTGACCTCAGTAATTTTTAATACCATTTGTATAGCAGTGAAACTATCAGTTTGATAGGTGCTTCTTCTTAGATTGATCTCTGAGGCCTTAAAAGAGATATTTGCAGGAGGAATTGCGGGAGAGAGGTTAATTAAAGTGCAGAATATTTTGTTAGTTGTAAATGTCTGTAATTATGATCAATCTTCTATTCTTAAGCTACTCTTAGACATACTGATTTTTGTTTATAGTCTTAAGAACAAGATGACCTGACACTTCCCATTTTCACAAAAGTTCTAGAGCTCACAAGCTGGTGTAATTCTTTAGTAAAAGTTGGAGAGTCTGACTAAAAGTTATTTTCTACGGTGACATTCTAAAACTGGAAAACTACAGCTCCAGACTCCAGAAACTTCAGTTCTCTGAGGGGGTTGTTCACTGCAGTCCAAGTCACATCAACATCTGTTATTACCTCTAGTAAGGGTGAAAAATAAGATTGTCTCCTCACTGACTTTACAGTGAGAAGGCAGAAAAGAACTATTTTATCACTATACTGTGCACCACTTTTTAAAATGTCTCTCTCTTCTTTGTGCCCTCTGATTCACTTTCAGTTATTCAGGCATATGCTTGGGGGAAGTAATGAGTCCATTTTCAATAATGGCAAGAGCTCTGTAAAAATCACCAAGGCAACTGTATTAAGCTCAAGCTGCCACTTTCTCATAGAAATGGTTTGGAAGTAAAATAAAATCAAACAAACCTAGAATCAGCCATTTCTTATGGTACAATCTACTGTTGTGTCTACTTCTGTCCAGAAGGTCAGTCATTTATTTTAGGAAGCCAATTCTTGCACCCATGTTTTTATTTAAAAGTTGTTCTATAGGAGAGGGTACAAGCTAAACATCRCATTGTTCATAATAACATTTATTAACAAGCAGAATTCTACCTGCAACAGAAAGACCTGTAGGATATTAAAGATTATTAAAAGTCTACCTTTYAAAGCTGTATTCATGGTGATACCTCCAGTGAAGTCAGTAGCACTAAGCAGTCAGATGATATTCGTCCCTCATGCAAAAAAAAATTCAGAATGTTTTAAATTCTTTTCAAAGATCAGTAAGTCTCCTACTTCATGTTGTACCTAATAACTGACATGCCYCAGAGGCTTAGAAACTGACCTTCTGACCTAACACACACACCTTTTAGTCCAAAAGTTATGCTGATGAATTAGTTTAAGTTCAGTTAAATCATGAATTCAGCTTTCCTTGCAGTATGTAGCCATTAAAAACTGATATATGCATACTCCATAGAAAAGATATAGTGTCCTTTTTCACATCTGTATTTGATAAGTATACATAACCCTATTTGCATATTTTTTCTTTTTTTAAGAAATAGTTGCTTTGATTATCTGCTATTGCCAGACATCATTACAGCATCAGTTTTTTTATTACAGTTGTAGGCATTCTATAAATAAAAAGACAAAATAAATATCTTTACWGGACATTTAAGCAGCTTGAAATATTAGTGAGACGGAACTATAAATATAAGGTAATGCTGGGACTGTATTTTTAAAATATYACTTTCTGAGAATCAAATATGATCCCTTACACTAAAAAGTTCAGCAGCCACTGAACTGTAAGACATACTATCTAAGCTAAGCCCAAATTGTGCAGGCAGGAAAAAAAGCCATGTTTACTTTTTTAATGTTATAAAGACATTTCACCTCTTGGAGAGAGAGTTACGGGTCCGCAGGAGAAAAAGTCCCCCTCACTGTAGTCTTCAGGAGCTGACAGTCTTGTAGCGTAAGATTTGACTTTGTTTCAGTAAGATATTTCTGAGGTATGGCTGCTGGGTCAGTCTTACCATCTTCTTCCACACACCTGATATTGTTGTGGGGAACACTGAAAATACACTGTTATGGCTGTGGGTAGGTGGTCTCAAACTCAGCTATATGGTATGGTTAACAAGGGCTTTAGTGAACGGAATGAAATAGTCCCTGTATCCAACAAGCCACTTATGCTTATTCACAGATTTCATTTTTTTCATAGTCCTGACCACCTTTGCTTCCTCTCCCCCTAAAGAATCTACTTTTGATATACCACTTAATTCTGAAAGAGGAAAATCCTCATTCCTTCCCTTTGCACAAGAATTGTGTTCCAGATTGTTGTGTCTGGTCAACGGCATTGGAATTGCAGAAGCCCTCCTGGGCTCCTTTGCTGGCATTTGGGCTCCTGCTTAGAAAAGCTGTTGTTTGGGTTGTGAAGACTGCCATATTTTAGAGTTAATTTTTTAATGCTTTACTTTTTTGGGAATATTCAGCGTGTTCACAAAGGGTAAACAATGCCTGTCTAACCCGATAGCCTTCTATGATGAAATGATGCATTTAGTGGATGAGTGGATGTTGTTTATCCTGACTTCAGCAAGGCTTTCTACATTGTCTGCCATAATATCTTCACTGATAAACTCATGAATTACAGGCTAGATAAGTGGACAGAGAGGTGGACTGAAAACTGGTTGAACTGTTGGGGACAAAGTGTTATGAACAGTGGCACCCAATGCATCTAGATTCCCATCATCGGTGGTGTCCCCCAGGGGCTGACACTATGCCCAATACTATTTAGCATCTCTATTAATGACATCAATATTGGGGCAGAGTGCATCCTCATCAAGAYTGCAGATGATACTAAGTGAAAAGGAGAGGTTGATACACCAGATAGTTGTGCTGCCATTCAGAGAGGTCTCAACAGACTGGAGAAATGGGCTGACAGAAACCTCATGAAGTTCAACAAWAGAAAGTGCCACCGAGGGCAGGACCACTGAGATAATCAAGGGCTTGGAGCATCTGACGTGAAAACAGTCTTTGAGAGATCTGGGACTTTTAGTCTGGAGAAGAGAAGGCTCAGAGGGATCTTATAAATGTGTATAAATGAGGGTGAGTAAAGAATACTCAGACTCTTGTCAATGTCTTGTCAATGGTAGTCAGAGAAAGGACACAAGTTGAAATACAGGAAATTGCACTTAACATAAGACAAAGCTATTTGACTGTGAAGGTGGTCAGACACTGGAACAGGTTGCCAAGAGAGGKTGTGGAATCTCTCTCTTTGGAGCTATTCAAAACTCAGCTGGATATGGTCCTGAGCAACTGACCCTGCTTTGAGCAGGGAGGCTGGGCTATGTAGTCTCCAAAGATTGCTTCCAACATCAACCATTCTGTGGTTCTAAATTTTTGCAATTTTTATTGAAAATATTGATAGTCTTTTAACTATGAAATCCTTATATATATATATATATATATATATATATATATATATATATATATATATATGGACTACTTCTGATTTTATTTTTTATGTTATACAGTGATCAAATTCACTTGAATTTAACTGATATGTTCATATAATGGCTCCTTATATCATACCCTATCAAGAAAGAGACTACTGTTAGTGTCATAGAGAAACTCATTGTTTCACAGAGTTCAGTTAGAAGTATCAGTATCGTYCATACTAGAGGTACACAATAACTGCACCCTAGTGTTTGAAGGGAAAATTGGTTTTGTAGCTGGGAAGGCTAAAACATCACATAAGTAGATAGGGATAAATTTTCTTTGTAGGTTTTATATTTTTCAAATTAATTCCCTGATCCTTCACTCCTTTCTATCATACTGATGTGGTATACCCATTTAAAACTCTTCACCACTTAGAGTTGCAAGATTTTCAGAATGACCCATGTTCAGGAATGCTCCTAAGCATCATTCTTAAATTTAAATGTGTGGGTAAATTCTTCACTGGCTCTGCAGCTTTAGCATCTCTATCTGCTACTTGGCATACATATTTTCTTTCACATGTCCTCAAAAAAGATACAACATTGCATAAGTATTTGAGATTAGATATATTACAAAAAATATTGCTACTTACTAGTAAATATTTTCTCTTATATGTACTTGTTTTTAGAATGGCTGAAAATCAAGTTAACTGCCTGATTCAATAAAGYTGTTTCCAGGTCATGTGAATGAAACTTAATATGTCATAAAAYAACTGAGAACAATACAGAGATACTGTGGAAACATTATATTTCTGAGGAACTATATAAACATATACATATATTCATACCTAAGTATGTATATGTGTGTGTATGCCTATATACMTACATACAGACAGACAGATAGATATAAAATTATGTTCAAACACAAGGATTCCAAATTTTTCRTAATACATAAAATGCAAGTACTATAATTCACAAATGCTTTGGTCACTCACTACTGCCCCAGTGCTGTACAAAGACAGAAATCTGTCRTACTTAAACCCTGGCCTACATTAAATATCTGGCATAGTATTTTACAAAGGTTTTCAGATTAGGAAAAAGCAATTCTACAGTAAGGCTGGCCCTCCAAAACTAAGTCATTAATCTCCTTTCCATGCATTACAGTATACACAAAGGTAAAGTATCCCTCAGCTAGGTGTTACACAAAAACATTAGACACAAATATGGTCCCTACTCCAAAAAGTAATTTGGGCACTTGCTTAACATAAGCACAGAAATGTCAGGATTCATTTCAGTTAGACAGCTCACAGGTTTAAAGTTAGATACCCATTTTAAAAGAAAAGAGACAGGACTGAGTTGAGGTCTAAAGATTCAGGAATCTTGTCATTTATATAATAAGTCACAGAAAATTAGCCTTGCTGTTGTAAGCTAAGTGTCCCAGCTACAATGGCAATAACGTAAAATTGCTGCATGCAGGGCAACAAAAGAAGAAAATATTCAAGATGGACAAAAGGCAGAGGCATAAATATAATTCCYAAGGTCTTTCTCAAAGTGACTCAGAGAATTTATAACTTTACACATTGTTTATGCCAGTATTYGTAGCAACAGTTTTGATGGAAGTGAATCTTGAAGGTAGAAATGGAGTTAAAACCAGAAAATGTATTTTGAATTGTCAAGGATTTTCACAAACAGTCTAGAAGAGACAGTAAAGATCACAGTAAGGAAACTATGAACTAATAAACAATTAGTGAGACAAGATTCAAATTTTCAGAGGAGTAGGGGAGTGATACAGAAAAATAAGGCAAAAAAGAGCTCATAGTGCAAAGATCAGACAAATATAGGTGGTGACAAGCTGAGACAAAGTTTAGAGAACTGATGAAGTCACTGTGTTCAGAAAGAAGGAAGGACCACAGAAATAGGAAGGAATTCTTCATTGCATTTACTGTCCAATTATATTTAAGTAAAAGACAATAAAATGAAACCTGATATGTCATTAAACAATGTTCTRCTGCCATGGCTGCTAAACCAAGCATGTGCTTTCATTGCTGAGGCGCTATCGATCGTGGTAGCAACCACGGTCTGCATTGCCAGGAAATTCATGTGGGAAAATGGAAAGGTTTGGGAACAAAGAAATACTACAAACTTAAAAAAAAAAAAACAAATCTATATTGTCAGATCTGTAAATGTATGGATGTGAAACTTGTAAAAGCATTGAGACTAYGATTTTAAACTGTGTGTCAGGAAAAATATATTGCAATGCCCTCTGAAAGGGATGGTTTCGTTGCAGTTTAGTATGTTGACACCTCATTAGGCTAAGGTCAAGCCATTTGACTGATAGAAGCGATGCGCTGACTGGGAGAGCTGAAGCATTTTAAAGCTAAGGTTGCTATCAATTACATGACAACAAATAMGGAAGAAGGATATGATTGTATCAAAAAAGGTTGCATGCAGATTGCTTAACTGGCTTAGTCAGCTGAAGTATGTATGTACATGCACTTTCTATCAATGGTAGCTTGTAGCAGATTAATTCAGACGTTAAGTTATGATATATAATGGGAATTTTCAGTAAAAATGTATTATCGTTAATTTCATAAAAKGAACCATTTGCAATGAACCATTACATTTTATTCCATAAAAAACTTTGGCTTCTGATTCTCTCAGAAGAGAGACACAAAACTGTATGTAGCCAGAGTGCATGAAAACTTGCATTGTGTGACATGGTGCACAAAAGAGCTCAGAGAAAGCTGACTCAGTGCACCTCCTTAGATGTGGTCCCAAAAGGCAGTTTTTCTAGTAAAAATGACAAGTAGCAGATTTAGGACAAAAATTGCCATGTGATAACACCTAATTTTCCACACAGAAACTAGGCAGTAACATGTTTGTTTTGTGGTCCTTTTCTTTCTAGAAATCAAATGTATTTCTAGYTTTGTACTGTGTCTTGTTTTGAAATTAAATATGGATTCAACACAGCAATGTACACAAAATCCTCAGAAAAGAAGCTCACAAAAACCAGATGCTGAGCGAGATGCCACACATGGAGAAACCCACTTTAAACAACTACCTTACTATAGTTACTTGAGTCAGCTCGAGTTTATAGCAAACAGAAGGGAGCTTTTCTTAGTTGCTATAAACTGGTGCACASACTTTAGCATGTGAAACCAACACCCCCTTGAAAGACGCAGTGATTGGTTGTAGGATTTAGAGTTTTACAATTTTGTATCCCTGGCGACCAACTCTGGATGATACAAAAGCAAAACCCTGGACAATCTACCAGCTTCTCATGACCAGAATTATGTTTTTGTTTTTCTTTAATCTGAACCCGAAAGATTATACCTCTGTTGTGTACATTCCAAATCAAAGTCTCTGATACTGCTAGGAAAAACAAATTAAATGGGAGAGATGCTGCCAACTTCAAAGCTACACTTCAGCCTGTGTTTTTATCTAGTACTACTAAATGTAACTAATTTAGCTGAAAGAGATTTTAGGAGGAAAATATTTTTTTCAGTTGCTTTTACTGTATTTTCCTCCCTCTTTCATGAAGTGGATAGGTTTCTTAAAAAAAAAAAAAAAAAAAAAAGAAGAAAAAAAAAAGGAGTTGAATTCAATCCTATTTCTGTCTTAATTTTTGGCTAGGTATGCTTTGTCCACACAATTGATCAGCTACTGTCTTGGAGGAGAAAGCATTAAAGACCTAAAGAAAGTCTGGAATCTGGAATGGATAGGGCAGAAAATAAAATGGTCTAATAGACTTTGAGGTCAGAAAGAACTATTACAACTGTTTGTTTGGATGTCCTCCGTACATTCCCCTGGCGAATGTCTCAAGGATTGCAATAGCTTCCCTCAGGCCAAAGTGTTTTAGCCCTGAGGATACTAGGCTGCTGCGTTTCTTAGGGAGGGGCCAAGGTGTCAGCAGCAGTACAGGTTCCTACWAGAAATCAATTCTGCGAAATATATCTTGGTGCTCTTTATCACATATTGCATAGGAATGTGTTTCTGCTGCTCCTCTGTACCTTTTATTTTACTGTCTTGAAACCTTGAACTACGGAAATTAGTTTCTGATCCCAGATATGGTAATAAAATTGTTTTCATACTGCAAAAAGACGGAGGACGCAGACATCTGAGAATGAAGTTATTCCATCCAGTTCACAGACTTTGTCATCATGTCACATGTTCCTTCTCCAGCTTGTCCGCTGTAATCTGTAAGGCCAACTGATGATCACCTAAATGTAAGAAAACATATAGCTATACCTCAGAGAGCTTTATCTAGCTCTCTGAGAAAGTAAAACAAATTTTCTCCAAGCTGTTTTAGGATCAGAAGAGATACAGTCATTTCCATGATGCAGAGCTTCAAGAATTATTAGAAYGTTGAAGGCAGCTCAGAACTTTTTACATTCTCTTCAGCTCCCRAAAGAGAGGAATGACTCCACTCATTCATAGATTTACAGGATCAGCTATTTCAAAGCCAGAGGAGACCATCATGACCAGCCAGCCTAATCATTTTTATTTACAAAGATTTTCTATAGAAACTTAAAGAAATTCAGAAAAACATGTAACCTTAAAGTGACCACTTCAAGACTTGGTGAGACAACCACTTCTCATAATAAATGGTTTAAAATCTTAATTAAACCCCATTTTGATTTGTAATTATTTAGGTATGTGATTCAGATTATTCTTTTACAGTGGTTTGTCTCTTTAATTATCTACTATCTCATAAAATGYTATATCTTCTAATTAGGCCAACAAAGATTTTTATAACTGTTATGGTCACTGATACAAATGTCAAATAGTATAGGATCATAAAAACAGTTTCTGAGGGACTCTGCTAGGAACAGTCAAACTCATTAACACCTTTACAACAACTGCATTTTGGGACTTGTCAGTTAGCCAATATTTTAGTCCCTCTAATTCATGTCCTGATAGTGCCATTTACAGCAAATATTT
This sequence comes from Rhea americana, assembly GCF_003343005.1. Taxonomy (NCBI): domain Eukaryota; kingdom Metazoa; phylum Chordata; class Aves; order Rheiformes; family Rheidae; genus Rhea; species Rhea americana. The sequence goes on along the minus strand of NW_028185038.1, from coordinate 432,219 downwards.
TTGAATCAAATGTCTAGGTAATAATTCAGTTAGTTCAGAAAAAATCCAAGGATACAATGTCAGCGCAGTTATGCACTCTAACTAGACTTATGATGTTGCCAGAAAAGATAACAGTATTGCTGGACCAGACACACCTTCTATGGAAAAACATACTAATACATAGTAAAACRTACTAATGATTCTCACTTATGTTTATAACCTTAAATTTTTTGCTGAATATCAAGTTACCATTTCATAWTTCCACATAGAATCAGTCTGCAGCTAATAAATTCCTCTCATTCTTAAGTATTGGAAGAATACTTGTGATTTTTGAGTCTGCTTAAGTTTTCCTGAATTTGTTTAAAGGTGGTAAGTAGTTTATAGTTACAGTGCTTCTCAGACACTCTGTTTAAGATTTTGGTTGAAGTATGAACATATTCAAGCAGTTTCATTCAAGTATGACAATTGTTTAACCTCAGCACATACTTCTTCACAATCTTTTCTTTTTCCAAAGATAAGCTTCCTATTCCATAGAGGTGGCACTCTTCCCTTTCATCACAGAAATGTCCTTCCTACCTTTTCATTTCATTTCACTGTGCATATTCAAATGTACTTCAACTGTAGTCTAGGACCTTTGCTTTGTTATAATTTGTTTAATAGAAGTTCTTCTTATTTTGACTTCATACAAAGCTTCCAAGAATAATAAATATTCCTTCTTGCTTACTTTCTCTTTTTTKTCTATTCTTTATATATTAAATTTTGTTGATGTTTTAACATTGCTTCCATACATCCATATAAGTTCGCTTTGTCCCATGGTAGATTTCATAGAATCACAGAATCAGTAAGGTTGGAAGGGACCTCTGGAGATCATCTGRTCCAACCTCCCTGCTCAGCAGGGTCACCGAGAGCATGCTAGACAGGGTTGYATCCAGGTGGGCCTTGAAGATCTCCAGAGAAGGAGACTCCACAACCTCTCGGGGCAACCTGGTCCAGTGCTCTGTCACTCTCACAGGGAAGAAATTCCCCCTCACGGTCAGGCGGAGCTTCCTGTGCTTCAATTTCTGCCCATTGCCTCTTGCATGGGACAACTGAAAAGAGTTTGTCGCCATCCCCTTGACACCCTCCCTTCAGGTACTTATACACATCAATAAGATCCCCCCTCAGTCTTCTCTTTCCCAGGCTAATTTGTCTGTATGAGTAGAATCAAAGATTTTGGTCAGCCAGTTGTTTGTCCTTCAGCAACAGCTCRTAGTCTTTTCAACCCAACTCATTCTAAATTTGTAGTTCCCTTAGTTATTCCATCAATATTTTAAGCTTTGAAAATTGATCCTAATAAAGCACCTATCTTACATATAAATGGCCACTGCTATATTCAGTTCGGCACAAAACTGATATCACTAAATCATAACAACCTTTGTTAAACAGGTTATTTACTAACTCTTCTTTGTCTGTTACAAAAAGATCCAGCATTGTGGTACCTTCTGATTAATTTATTCRAACTTTTGAGAATTTACTTTCTCTTCAGAAATACTAAGAATGTTTTGCCACCGGCCATGTGAACTTGCAAGAATCATGCATCACATTAAAGTCATTCATAATAACTTACTTTCTTCCTATGTAGTATGTATAGGTATTGGATGAGACATTCATACTGTTTTTTCCTGAGATTGGGGTGTTCTGTCCAACATCACAGTGTTATTACACAAAATCACCTTGTGAGAAGTGAGACATGAAGATTTTGAGGTTCATATCTTGGTTCTCCATTTGTGCAGTATCTTCCTTGGGAAGCGGACCACTTTAAAGGGCTAGCCACTTTAAGGCTATTTAACACAACAGTCATTATGACACATCTACTAGCTTAGCGGAAACTTGAGCCACAAAGAAAAATGTTTACAAAAGAGTCACAAAAAATATTTATGTGGAAACTAGAAACAGAGATCAGATAACAGGGTTCCAGTTCTTTCTGTAAACCCTACAACTCTTTGTCTTCTAGGTATGTGCAGAAGAAACAGGAAAAGAATGGAAAAGGACCTGTTGGACTATAAAGCACAATTCTTTCTAATCTCATTCAGAGAAGAACATACACATGTAAGATTCACACACGTACATGGTGATCTATGCCARATTTTGAGATTTTAAAGAATTTATGAYATATCTCAAGAAAATTTACAAATCTACAACTCTCAATTTTAAAATTATCTGAAGTTTCAGRCAGGCAGAAACTGTACAAAACATATTTCTCACTTTGAATTATTGTAGTCTGCATTTTGTTTGAATAATACTTGCCATTGCTGATCTGGAGGATTACTGGAAGCATTGTCCTAAGAATGACATAAAAAGATACCTCTTTCTTTGTAGATTCCAGTGTGACAAATTTATCTACATTCACAATTCTCAGTCATTTTTAATCTATAATCTATATACATCTGAATGGCTAACTTAGAAACTGCGTGTTAACCATCATTTTTAATAGACATATCAAGTAGGAAAAAATGCTTACATATCAAATGGTGGCAGTCAGAACAAAAGTAGTTTGCTTAGTAGGGCAAAACTCTTATATTACTTCCTCTGTTTTCCAAAAACAGCACTCATCACCTACCATCTGTGCTAGCTTTCTGCGTGGACCTACTTGATTTGATTGACATTCTTCCCAATGGCAGAACTTTCAATGCATGTTAACTTACACAAGAGAACCAATTTAAGCATCTCTCGTGTATAAATTAGCTAGAGAGTCTTGGAGATATACTGCTTATCTGATGGCATAATTGAGCCCAAAGCTCTAAAGTTGATCTTTCACAACTTGGCTGTCAAAAAAAAAAAAAGGGAGGAGGAGAGGGAAATCTCTTCATCAGATTTATAACTTTCTCAGCTTCGCATAGAATTGCACATCTTTCGCATAGAAATTAGGAGAAGTTAAAAYGAAACAGTGAAGCTTGTGGTGTATTTCTGACAGTAAAGATGTGCCAGTGTTGTAAATGATAGGAAACTTCGTATTTGTTACGAAGTTACTCATACTTAACTAAAATTCGTTATTAAATTTTTTTGAGTATTTTGGTTGTGTAAACTCACATTTGTGACATAACTGACTTCTGCTCCACCTTTTACCTGACAAGTGAATAGGACACTTTTGACTGCATTCTGAAGTGAAAGAAGTGTGAAATTTCTCAGTTTTGAAACTAGATTTGAAATACAATCATAGTAACTCTTGACAGTGTTAAGGCATTTACAAGAAGATGACAATCACAAAATGCCTGAAATAAAACAAGTTGCTGATCAAACTCCTTCTCCTACATCCTGTCACATAATTCAATATTTCTGAAAGCTTTACTGTGTCCATTTTAGATGTTTTGCCCTCCATATGTATCCTCAATTTTAAATCAAGTCACCAGGTTTCCTGACAATACTGTAGGTTTTATATTCTTCCAAATGCTTTTACATTCCTCCAGACCAGAGGATAATCCAGTAACAGATCTGCCACAGAACCAGTACAACCTCAGCCTCTCTCAAATGTGTAGTGCATACATACATACATATATAYACACACACACACATATATGCACATGCATATATCTAGATATATTTATATATATTCATACTGAAGCACAGTAGCTGTTGTTGTAATCCACATCATCCGTAAGACAGAGTCTTTGTCCAGTATGCAGGCTCGATAAGAAGGGTACGATCCTTTTCTAGTAAGTTAAAAAATAAGTGATGAAYACATGCTGTCATGCATACGTGGCCCATTCTCCACAGTAATAATAGAGTGTGTTTTCTGCAGGGTTTGAGTCGATCTGGCACCCAGAGCTGTGTGACCACCTGACTCCGGTAAACACACACACACACAAAAGAGGCCATCGAAACTTTACAARGAGAAATATTTTGAAAGAGAAAATGAGAGGATACAAATTTCAGATAGGCAGACTTCCAGCATTTGATTCCCCTTCTCTCCACTCACATATCCTCTAGTTCTGAATTTTCCCAGTATTTTATGAGAAAATGTAAAGACTCCAGAAATGGCTGACTAAGGAGTTGCACATAATATATAGGAAATAATTTGCAGAATAACCTTTACAGCTCACTCTAGAATTTATATTTAATGAGTTATGGTGTCATTGCCCTTACGCGTGCCATTTTTTAAGTAAATCCAACACCTTATTTTATCTTCTTTCAGTGCATCCTGTTCTTTCTGCCACAGCGTAAAAACCCATAAGAGCTATATATTTTAACTGTGGCTGTGTAGATGGGAAGATGACAGTTCTGAACTCTGCTGGCTAGGTGTACCTCCTACCTTCAGCCACTAAAACATAGCATAACATGCAGGAGATGCGATCAAGCAGCAYGTGAACTCTAATGCATGGGCTATCAGAGAAAAAGGAAGTAACCACCTGCTCTTCACAGCTTAGTGAATGCAGCCCCACACTTCTCCAGAAAAATTCTACCTAGGTTGCCTGTTTCGGTGAATTTAAGATTTACTGAATTTTGGTCAATTTCTCTATCTAAAAAGAAGAGTATATTTTAATCTTTTTGCTAGGTTGTTTCCCCATTTTTGTAACTGCCAATAAAAAATACCTACACTCACTCCTAAATATTGTATTTTGAACTAAATCTCCTAATTAYTTTTAAGCAGTACCAAATTTTGCTAACTAGCATGTAGATAACACCTAAGAGAAACAATTCTGTAGTAGAATAACCTTCACAAACAGCTGGTCTGGACTTCACAGCATCTGACGTGGATAATGTTACTAGCCAAGAAATCTTTTTATGATAACTAAATCTTCAGATAAATTGTAAGAGAAGAAAATGATTCTCTTAAATGAATCCATTCACCAGAAGCGTCAGTTATGGGTCATCTTATTCTAGAAGAACCAAAACACRTTTAATACTTTCCCTTAAAATCACAGTGTGGTTTTGTTTGTAAGGTAGTAGCTCTACTGAGGCTATCTGTATGACAACTAATGAAGTCAGAATCTATTGTGGACAACCTTACCCACACCTATCTCTCCTCCAGTGCAGTGCTGGACATCAAAGGTAGAAGCAGCATCACCTACACTCCTTCAGCAGTCAGTGAGACTTCACTGACTTCAGAGAAAAATGCTCACATATGTCACCTGACTCTTCATTGACTGGTCCATTAAACCAGGTGAGATGAATCCCATTGTATTTGGGCTGATTTTCAAAGCAAGTAGTTGCCACAAGCTATCTGTCTAGGTAGCTGGTCATAAAGGATACAAGGTCTGAGCACAGAATCACAACAGGCCAAAAGTTGTTTGGGACAGGGACATTTGTGTCCCATATTTTTACAGGATTTTTTTTTATGAAGGACACCAAAGTTGGCTGGCTTTTAAATGTTATTGCCAGATAAATATTGTGAAATGAGGCTGAGACATGGAAATTAATCCTTCTGTTTTGAAAATAAGATCATTCTGTTATGGAACATATTTAGGAAATTAGGAAAAACTAGTAATGTGAGCTGTATGGAAAGGTGAAACTACTCTGCATATGTCTTGATATATGTCCTGCTGGGCTCACAGAACACTCAACTAAAGCTGGTTGCTGCCCTAGTTATTGTCTCCACCAGAGGAAGTTTTTCTATCTTCATATTTGTCTTGAGAAAAGGATATTTCTTTTTCTTTGTTTACTATTTATTAAGAAAAATACTTGTGAACCTATATTCTTGCTTCTTCCCCAAATCTTCAACTGTAAGCTACCAGAGGATTTGCACACTTTAGCGTGGTAAATAGACGGAACAGCACGTCAGGACTCTGGAGATGTGGGCATCTGTTCTCTGCAGCGATTACACCAGCCACACTTCCTTTTGTGGCCACTTCGCTTTGCTGTGCTTCACTGCTTCCAGGTGTAACAAGGTCCAATTTCCTTAATGGAGCGTTTCGAGATGAATGGAGCTAGAGGCCCTATGTCACACCAGATTTGTATTTATCATTCATTTGCTATAGAATTACATCTATTATGAAAATTCATCATAAAAAAGTGGTATTTCCCTTACAAATTTCAAAAGTAATCCACATAGCTCTTTCACTAAGTGATTCTGTGTCCTCTTTCCTTGTAAACAGAGGAGGAGCATTTTATGTTTACCTGATAAAAAACTWCATGCTCTTCCCAGCAACTAGTAAGGACCTGTCCCTACAAAAGCAGCATAATTGTGAATGACCTCATTCATTTACAATCCTGATCCTATTCTGACAACAAATCCCATCTGTGTGTGTTTATTTTCAAAAGAAAAGCATTACCCCAGTGTGCAGTGGTTGAACTGAAGCAGCTCACTAATATTCACTGGTGTTACATTTACAGGACTGAAATTGTAATAMTATTGTTTGTTAGCTGGAGAGTGAGTTCATTACCTTCAGGATCCCAACTGTTTACAACTAGTTGCTACCAGAAACTGTTTTGAATCTGTATTGGAAACTGCAGTCACACAGTAACACTTAGTTGCCTAGAGAGACCTGGATTTTCTGGTTTTCCCTGTAATCCCCCTGCTTACTCTACTATAACAGTGCTTCTGTATAGAGGGTGAGTGACTGTCTTGCTTCAGCTTGAGGGGACCGTTTACTGATTTGGTATCTCAAATGCTCCTTATTTTTTGCCCTCACTACTCAAAATAATTTAAGAACTACTGATTGTTGCTGCAACTGAGGGATTTTTTCCTCCTATTAGAGCTACATTACAGCGGACRTGGTGGATTACTTGGTTAGCTGCTGTGTGGGAATGAGGCTTTCATGCATACGTATTTCTCCTGCCTCTGGATGGCCTTTATTTCACTTTATGTCACTTACAGAGCACACAGGAATGTGTGGAAGCACTTGTGTATGTTACTACCTGTAATCTATTTATCGTGGAGGTACTAGAGCTGTTACAAACTACTGTAAACCTGGTAGTCTGAAGCTATGAAAGAGGATGATCTTACTCTTAACACCTGACACCAAAGCAGCAACAAAGCAGCCCAGAATGCCTGGAGGTGTACGGAGGCCCCTGCCAAAGCAGTGAATGCTCTGCCTGCATCTGCTTTTGCAAAAAGGTGATTAACAGAACGGGCCAGGCCTCTTTTGCATGTCAGTTATGTAGCAGTTTATAAATTTTCTGTTTAAAAAAAGCTGTGAAGTTTTACTGTTGAAGTGAATATAATGTTGGCATTCATATTTGGAAGTAAACAGATGAAAGATGGAAAGAAGTCTAATGTGCCCACTGTGTGGGGTCATCCTGCCCGCTGCAGATGGCTTCTGGGAAAAGCCAGAAGAATAATGAGAAGAGAGGAAAAATGAGGAAGAAAATGAAATTTGAGAGGAAGAATTTCTCTGTTAGGCAGAGAACTTACTAAGGGTCCTGTTTGCCTTTAATTGCACTCTGAACAAAATGTGTCCAGCACTTCAGTGTCTGAGCAGTGACCAGTGGCCAAGAACAAGCAGCAGTCTGGAGTGGCACAGCTGCACAGCAGCCTCTGCGCCAGTGTGTATTGCTGAACTTGGATCTATTCAGCTGAAGTCAACTACGGAGCCCAGAAAAACTGTACCTATCCTGCTAGCCTGGGGACTGAACTAGGCATGAGTACTGGAAGATAGCAGTTAGCTCCTCTGCTGTGGGAAGAGGACTGGTGACTAGGGGAAGAAAATGATAATCTTACCTGCTATTATTTAAYTCATATTTGCCTTTGCTGTGTTATTGTGTTTTCCTTTTGTTCCTAATAAACTGTGTTGATTTAAACCACATTAGTCCCATTGTTGAAACACAGGGAAATGTCAAATACTGAATTACTGGACTACAGAAGACAGTTATTTAAGCTTCTACCCATGAGTTCACAAGCACATTGTTTAAATATTTGTAGAAACCCTAACAAATTGAACCTTCCACCATGGCAAAGTGTTTGCATCAGCTTTTATATTGAGAATGAYTCAGTCTCTTACTTTTTTCATCWGGAGAGTTTGGCACTSTGGACCTGAAGCTCACTAACTTTGAGCTTTCACTTGCCTTTCCAGGTAAGTTTAGTGATAACAAACATCTTTCAAAAAGAAAGCAAAACGTAAGAAAAGGAGGTGGAAGTAACAGAAGCCACAAGCCAGATTTTGGACACTGAATACTGATTTCCCAAATAAAAGTTCCTTTTGATGTTTCTAAGCAACATCATTACACTGATTATCAAAATAATTGCTATGCAACCACTTTATGGACAACACAATCACCATATGTACCTTCTCCATGGTCATGCCAATAAAGCTTGCTGTATCTGCTGTGACCTCTCATTTAAAAGCAATGGCACTCATTCTGCAAAATAATAGTTCTGCTGCATGTTAGGGGTGGCCTCACTGTCAGTTGGTTCTTCCACTAACTTCTATTAGTGACAATACCGGGAGAGTGCATCCTTAGGTAGAATAGATTTCACTTTGTTAGTGAAAACTGCCATAATGAGGATCTGGATGCAGCCAAAAAGGGTTTTCAAACCATATTCCAAATCAAAAATCTTTCCTACAGCATTGTACAGAATAAATGAAATAGCAGGAAAGTTATCCTTGTTTCTGTTTTTTTTTGCTTTGCAGTTTTTCAGTTGTAGGCAACTCAAATGTGAGTGGGTACATATTCATGGCTCTTTATCTATCTCATGACCTTTACCAGCCACTTCATTTCCAGACTGAACTGTATTTTATATGTGAACTTGTTCCAGCTGGTGTTGAAACATGTCTTCTAGCTAAGGATTTCCAAGGTTAAAAATGTTCATTTGGGACCCAAAACAGATGTAGAATGCAGCTCATACAAATCTCCATTTGAAACATGAAGAGGCCATAGGAATTACATTTTTCCATTGCAAATGAAATAAACATATTTTATCTTATGTTCTATCTGGGATTCTCAAAACATGCTATATGCGGGTTCTATAGAAGAACCCACAGGGTATACTATTAAAAAATGAAGAACTGGGTTTCCCGCCCTCACAGAAAAATATGTTCTGGGATGGGTGGTAGGGACTTGTGTATCCAGATAGTTCCCAAAATTTTCACACAGAGTAGAATTTCCATATTTTCATGGAACAAGTTTGCAAACTCCTCTCCTCACTGTAACAAGCCCTGTGATCCAGCCTACTCTCCAGCTGGAGGGAGCTTTGACCTGACATTTCTTATTGGGTTCCTCAGTATACCTCTTTAGCAGTAATAACATTAATAAGGACATCTGAGTTAGAATAAGAAATATCAGGAAGTGAACTCAGTCTGCCTGTGTGCCTGGTGCTTGTATTGTTGTTTTTGTTTCTTAACTATCCCTTTTTTGAAACTGTTAATTGCTGGTCCTCCATTTCTATACGATATTTTGTTTCTTTCCTCACTGTCCTATTTGCTTGGATTTGACATCACTTCCCGTCTCTTTTTCAACTTTGATCTATTTAATCTCTCTCAACTCTAACTTCTCAGCTGAGTTCTCCTTTCACATTGAGGTACAGTGTAAGCAGAGCATCCTGAACTTTAAAAGATCTCCCTCTCCTAAAGACTTGTTTATTTCTGAATCCTCCCTTTCCTTCCTTGTTTGCTGTTGGTTAAAACTGAGGATCACCRATGCCAATGCCACACTGAGTCATCCAAGCACAGAATGAGAAAAGTTAAGGTCTGCTCAGGTTATGTGAGGTCATTACTACCACTTTTGCTCATTAAATCTCTGACCAATGCTGCTGTACATGCCCTTTCAGTTGTGCCATTCAAAAGCTGCACCAGGCGGAGTGTAGATATTGTCCCACGTAGACACATGGGTTCAGATGGCATGCTATGCAGCAGCAGTGGTAATGGTGAAAAAGCTTCATGGACCAGTGCTGGGATGAAATCTGAAAGATGTCTGTATCTAAAAAAGTGCATTGGCACGGCAGCAGTAGGGGGCTGTTAACCTTTTCCACTTATTAGTGGGGAAAGTTGCATGTTGAAGGGGAGTTCACAGGTCTGTCCCTACTCTTCTATAAACCTTCAGTTAAACCTTTTGAGACAAATTGCCTCACTCTTGTCATTCTTGGACTGTAGCTCTCATAGAGCAAGACTTTCTTCTTGTTTTTATGTAGGGCATAATCTGATGGGATCCTCTAGTCCTGGCTAGAATCCTATAGATGCTATTACAATGCTCCTACTACTAATATTCTCAAAAGATTACTGTTTTGGGGAAGCTAAGTAAGAAGCTGCTGAAGCTTAGTGCTTCAAGGCATCTGGGAGATGTTGATGTGGGAGAAGAAGAATGTGCTTTGACTTGATAAGGTTTTCTTAGCATGTTTTCCTGCCTCTTGATTCAGAGGCTGGAAGGATGCCCACTCTGGAAAGTAGGCATAAAACTGAAGCTTTTCCAAATGTTTTTTGGTACCTGGCATATACTTTAAATAGAGCTTTTAACCAACCATTTAACCCTCTTCCTTAACTATGTGCTTTGGAGAATTTAGAAGAAAAATTATCCTAAGTAGAGTGTTAAAATGAGCATCAGACAAATACCACTCCAAACAGGACATCATGTGAACACCCTAGTGTACACCTACTCTTTCCCATTTCAGAACAACATACTGAAATTATTCACTGTCTGAAGTGAAAACACCAAGGACATTTTGTTCAGCTGCCTGGGATTCTAGCATGATGGTAGTTTCTAATGCAGAAGTATTCATCTGGGACATCTTTGCACATGAGAGCATGCAGTCATTTTGGTCACTGTAGTTACAGTTGCAAAACAGTTTCCACTATAGTCTCCTGCTTTCTCATGCCTGTAGCTTTCCAAAGGAAGAAAAATTTGGATTGATTTTGCTATGATGAATCTTCTCTGGAGCATAACTTTTCTTATGAAAGACAACAAAATTAGACAACTTGGAGTTGCAGAAAGCCAAAAAATACATATTTTTTCTATGATGAAACAGTCTAAATGTAGTTCTTTCTTGTGTTGTCAATACATTGTTAAATTTATGCAATTAAATCTCACGGCATCAGAACACACAATAATTTTAACAATCATAGTGTATATGCACTTTTTTTCTATTCTAGTTGTAAGAACCACTTTATTGTTTAGCTGGAAATCTTTTTTTCCTTTCTCTGTATCTCTCCAGTATATTTATTATATTTAGATTTAATATATTTATCTCTAAAGATCAATCTCTGAGGAAGTTCTTTGAGTGCCTATATCAGTGGCTCCCCAGTCCTGATTAGGCCAGTATACTTTACTGCTTCATATTACTGTGTCACCTCCACTTCATCTGTAATGAATCATATGGAAAAGCCTCTTGATGACCCAGATGGACTGGTCTTAGAAGCAGATGGGAAAAAAAAGGGCAATTCCAAAGGCTGTTCCTTCTTAAAGACCAAGAGACACCATGGAGGAGGAGGAGATGAATGTCTTCATGTTTCACCTCTTCCTGTGTCTTGTAAATTGTAGACAACCATAGAGAAAAAGATCTCTATTTGTGATTAACTATCTATCTAGCATAATAGTCTTCAGTCTCACTTGCATTTCCACTGGCCACGTGCACTGCATCATTTTTTGTTCTTGAATTATTTTCAAACAAAAGCATTTTTCATTTTTATTTTGAAATTGTTTATACAAATGCTATCCAAATAATCCTTAATTATTTTATAATAACTCTTTTAATTATTTACTTGAAATTTCTTGTTCATCAATCACTCTTAATTATAAGGATTAAGTCTGAAACTCCACAGATTATTTCCCTTTTCAGTCAAAATCAGTTTTATTATCCACAGAACTGATTTTGAGTATCTTCAGCATCCATTGTTGTTGTTGTTGTTGTGTTACTTTTTTTGAGAACATACTTAAAAACCTTTCAGGTATATGAAAATTTTTAAAAGCAAATATAATCTGCTAGATGTGTGTGAATGAAAATGTGCTTGAGAATTCTTTCAGCTATACTTAAAATTTCCTCAAATAAACAGAAACACCTTTTCTTACAATCAAAGGAAATCAAGCTATTATTAGCACTAATAATTGTTTATTTATTTATTACTACTGGACTGTCCCACTTTTTAGAATTTGAGTTTCAAAGTAATATTCTATGACTGACTTTCTTTAAGGGTCTCCATTCATTCATATTCAATTTTCTTACAAATTAAGCCAAGGATGCTTTTTTGAAGATCTATGTATTCTTTCTCTCTCTATGTGTGTGTATGTTTATATATGTGTACATTACACATACAGATTTAAAACACATATACATATATCTATATGTACTGTGTCCATATAGAGAGAGATAATAAAGGCACAGAAGAGGAATCAAATAAAGCAGGTATTGGGGGAATACTGATTTCTGAACTTCAATGCATTCCTAAGGGAATCCACTTCGGACACTATGTGAAATTTCACCATTCTAGTTACTCAAAGTAAAGGTGACATCCATGATGAATCATGCATGGGCCAAGTCATTTGCATCTTTCCCTCATGAAAAAAGTATTTCAGTATCACCAGAGTCACAATACTGTTAATCCTTTTGGATAAATGGTTAGCAGGCTTTCAAGAGAAAGTCGCTAGGAATCATTCCTCCTATCATCAGTGATCTGTTATTGAAGGTTGAGATTTGTTCCTCAGGAATTTTACCCTCTGGTGGCCATGGTACCGCGTGACCTCGTAGGTTTTTTTTTAAGTCTCCCCTGCTCTTCCACCCTGCTGCAGTCTGTGGTAACCTATCCCAGTTCAACTTTGTCCTTTAGTTCATTCTTCCCCATAACAACTTTGATCTGTGCTTCCATTTTGGAAGAGGAAACATTCCTCCTGCTCTAAGCTTCTCAGAGGAGGTCATAAAACCACTGAAAAAATTAGATTGGCAAGGACCTCTCAAGGTCATCTAGTCCAAGCTCAAAAGTAAAAGCAGGCTAACGTCAAAAGTAGACCAGATTGCTCAAGGCATCATCTAGTCAAGTTTGAAAATATTCAGGAATGGAAATTTCACAGTTTTTGAGGGCCAGAGTGCTCGAGCGCTTAGCCACTCTCATGTTGAAGATGTTTTCTTTACATCCAGTCAGAATTTATTTTGCTGTAGCTTGTGACTGTTGCCTCCTGTCCTTTCATTGTGAACTTTCTGAAAAATTTTACTATGTCTATAACCCTCCAATAGATAATTAGAAACTGCATTTGACACCACCTTTCTCTTCTCCAGGCTAAATATATCCAGTTCCCTCAGATTCTCCTTGTAAGTCATGCTCTGCCCCCACAACCATCTTCCTAACCCTCCACTGGACTTTTTTTAGTTTGTCAACATCTCTCTCCTGCCGATTAGATGCTGTTAAAAGAATATCARGCAAAATCACATACATCGCTAGAATGACAAGGCAATTGGAAGGGAATTTAAGCACTTCATGAAAGTGATACATAATCCCTCCCATTCTAGAAATATATATATATATTTATAAACCTTTTAATTTTTAGTCATTTTTAGTCAGATATTTGTTTAATAACCTTTACATTTTATATGAGAAGATGTAAGTAAGTGTAATAGGTTCTGCCTTGCATTTGCTGATGTTTAGGTGCTGTGTATTCACCTTCACAGATCTGCACACATCATCAGACTTTCATAGGCAAGTTCTTGGTAGGCAAGTAGTACAGTAAGACAGAATATATCTTTCAATATGTGGAAAAGCATCAGGTTTCAATATAGTGCAGCAGTGTCTGCTATTCCTCTGCATGGATTAGTATTCACAGCATTTATATACAAAATGGCTGGGGATTTTGGTTTGATGTCGTCYGTATTCCTGCCTCCATGAGCTCCCAATAAACGCTCTCCTCTCTTACTCGACATAGCCAGTGATGTGTTTTCTGTAGTATATACAAGATACACAGTTTCCCATATCTAATTTTTCTGAGGGCTGAGAGAACATCACAGAGACTGATTCAGGTCTTTGCCCTGAGCTGAATTCTCTCTCTGCTGCATATCCACAGATAAGCCTTTAAAACAGATCTTTTCGGTGGCAAGAGCAATAGCTGAGATGAGCAATAGCAATAGATGAGAAAAATACAGCAAGAGTCATTAAAAAAACACAAAAGATACTGAATTCAAAACAAATCATGGCAGTAACAGAACATTTGAACTATGTTATATCCAGCCTATCACTTTATAAACGTGCCTTTCTCAAATTTCATCTGTCCATCGAATGACAGTGTTTTAATCCACTGGATTGTCAGAGGGTGGCAATGTAAGAACACAAAATAACCACATGGGCAATTAGCTAGAGCTTAATAGAGCTCTGAGCAGCCAGCTTTCCTGAAAGAATCACAGCTTTCTCTTTGTCTACTGCTGTATCATTCAGGTTGCTGTGAATACCATTCAAAACAAGGCAGGGTGGTCCTGAAAGAACACCACGCTTCATGTGCAACTGTCTCACACACTGAAAACCTTCCAGACRGAGACGAACACACTCTGCTTATTTACAGTTCAGCCATGCTCATCCCAGGCTGAGCCGCTTCCAGGTCTGCCAGAAGAAACACAGAAGGCTGTCTCATGCCTTGATSCCCGCGCTGTGCCTCCTGGAAGCCCGTGCACCCCTGAGCACCTGCCTTTTCCGCACTTAGTAGCCTCTCAATACATCTAAGCAGGGCTGCAGGACTTGCCAGTTAGTTTTCTATTACGACAAAACAAGACAGAGCATGTCCAAGAGTGAGGGTGCTTCCTCTCTTTTTTTTTGCCTTCTTTTCCTCTGCTCATATCTCCCGCAGTTAGTTGTGCAGTCATACGTGATGTTGATACTTTCAGCCCCCAGATAGTCCCAGGCGATGGCTTTCTCCAGACCATTGCTGTGAAGGTGCTGATGTACCTCATTACCCTTTTGCAGTAATACAGCCCCTTGGTTAGCTGTGTGCCAGCTCTGATTACAAGCATTAAAATACTTTATTTTGTACTAATTTAGTTTGCAGGCTTAAAGTAAACCTGAACTTACCATGTAAAAGGAATACCTAGGAACATAAGTCTACAATGCAGTCCATGCACACAGGTACTAACAGTGTAGGACAGCCACAATTGCCATTTTTTTTCCACCAAATAATTGTCAGGTTTACCTTCCACAGCAAAAATTCTGTTTTCTTGCCTTGATTCCTGTCRGTAGGGGTTCACACCACTAGATGGTGCAGAGGTACTCAGATGGCAGAGGAGRGCCTGTTTCAGGGATCATCTCCTGCACAGGATTAGGTTTTCTGTCAGACTTGTTTGCTCTGGCACAGTTGTGCTACTGTTGAGGTAGACTGCTCTTTCACAGACCAAAGCAGGACAAATGCTCGCTTGCATACTTGCAGTAACTATAATTTTATATAAAGTGTTTTCCTCGTACATGGGAGTGTTATGACTTATCTTTCTCCTACTAGGTTTGGGATTAAAGCTGCATTTGCATGCCTGTAGGATGACTCATTATTCATTTCAGTACCTCTGTTAGTGACTAAGAGTAAAGTTTTTACCAAAGTGCTGTGGTACCATCTTTGGAACAAGTGCTGTCCTCTCTGCACTTGTTGCACAGCTAAGCTCGCAACTTTAATGAGTCTGGCCCCCATTTTGAACACAGTCCTTTAGCTTTTCAGTTTGAGCTGTCTATCCTGGACAAATAAGATATGAACATAAGGTGAATTTGTCACAAAGTCTTTCAAAAAAATTCAGATATTAAAATGTATTCCTTCCCCAATCATTTTACTGTCGTCATTCCATGTGCTACATCTAATTTACAATGTGAGATCTCTTGGAACAGTGACTCATCTCTTCCTTATAAAGCATCATGCACGCAAAGCTATATTAATAAAGTAATAATAATGACATTGTCTCTTAGAGACTGGGACAGAGATTACTGACTTTGTTGCAGCTTCTAGTAAGAATATAATATAATTGTGTCAGTCTTGGATCAGGGTGGGGATTGATAATACAAGGTCTTTAAGTGGCGAACCATGGACGAAAGCTCAGAGCTATCTGATCTTAAAATAGAAAGCAAGGGCCAGGACCTCAAATGAAATACACCGTTAACGTAAACAGTTTGAATCATCTCCAGCTGAGAATCTCAACAGCAAGTGCCCGTGATTCAAACCAAACAGATCTCATGAGACAATTCAATTCCACTACTGTTGGAGAAAAATTGGGGTACAGAGAAACAAATTTATTTGCCAAAGAAATCCAATACATCTCTGAATATGGAAATAAATGTGATTCTTACCAAGAGAATGAACATTCCATAAAGAGAGTTAGCCCTGGATAAAATGTGGGAAGTTTGTATTTCTTATTTGCTGAGCCTTCTGCTGAGTACTCAGTGCTAGAAGCTATAAATTTCTATTGGCAATGATGTGGGAAAGACACAGAGTATGGTGCTCTTCAACAATAAAACAGAATCTAAACACAAATTTTAAGCTGCTCAAGCCATATTGTCTGCCTACTATGGCATATACACTATGGTATTGGCATATTATGTCAGTACTTACTGTATGAAATAATAAATACAGTGCTTTTAAATAATCAATACGAACAGATTACAGACAAATTAGTTCACACTTTCTAAATCTCAGCCAGTATAATCCTTAGCAGACACTTATAACTAGGGTTATCGATGTAAAGATATAGTAAAGTAATGTGTATGGATTTTGCTTATACTCCCTCTCAGACCTCCRTATTAATGTAATTATATGAACTTCATCATTTCTTTGGTTACTATCAGAAACAGAAAATGACAGGAGAGTGGACAAGTTGTTTATATGAACTAAAGAAATAATTATCAGATTATTCATGGCACTGTAAAGAATAGGAATGAYAAGCAGCCCAGCCATTGTAACGTGGTTAGCTAACGCGAGTTAAGCATTGTGAAGATAGAAAGAACTCCACAAAGGTTAAGCACGATTGTTGTCACTGTTAATTCAAAGTGATGCAAGAACAGGGAAACACCTCTTACTATGTGCTCTGTAAAGTTTACAGAAACTGAAATTTAGAACTGAGAGTTTTACAGATGGGACAAAGCATTACCAGCTGGGGAGCTCTTTCTGTTTGTTCCTTGCTGAGGTCTGAGTAGCTGGTCATGTCAATAGTGGCAGAAGTACAAAACATATTGCACTGGGAGCGAGGGACGCAGGTCTGGCTGTGAGCCAGGCTGGCTCCCTCAGTCCTGTACTGCTCGGATGCTCTAGGCCCCATATAAAGAGCTGCAGCACCAAGAACTGCGGGTTCCCACACACAGTACTCTGTTATAGTCTCAAGGACTTTTGAACCTGATCTGCGTGGGCATAAGCATTCTGGAAACGTTAACTTTCTTTGGCTGTTGTTTTGTACTTATGGACCCCTCTGTATTTACAACATGGACTTTGTCTGGTCTTAGGCGACATTTCTTGTATATATTGCATTAAAAAAAATCCTTTTCTAGAATGTGTTGTTTCACCAACGTATTGTTATGTGAAACTAGACAAAACCAGCATTTTTGTTCTAAAGGAAATTCTGGTGTTTTAAAAGCATTACTGTTTCAAACCTGAAATTGAAAGAGCTGTAAATTCTTGATAAATTAAAAAAAAATCATTTCAGGTTATTGAATTTTTTCCAGTTTCAGAATTTTATTGAAATCAACATATTCCTCTGAAATATACAGATTTTAGAAAAATTAATATCTTGATAAAAATATACTTTGTCAAATATTTCATCAAGCTTTTCTGTGTTAGGTATCTCTCCTATAAACAATATTGGACAAACATCCATTTATCTGCCAAAAAGCTTGTGGTAAGAAATCAAAACTGGAGAATGAAGAAATAGCTAAGCTTCACAGCTGGGTTGAACATGGATTGAAATATGGATGAAAATTTTGCACGGCCAGAATCTCAATTTCTTTTTAACTGGCAAACTTTTACATTTTAAAATTTCATTAAGAGGAAGGAAACAGTCATAATTTTGAAAGCTTGTTTAGGTACGTTTTGTAGTGAGGAGAGAAGTGTTTCCAGAGAACACAAAGATACCTGCTTCTGCAGGAATAAGATTACATCTTTATGTTTCAGACTTATTGCCAGTACCTGTGGTAGTATTTTGCAGATCAAATAACCAGAGAAATTCCTCATTCCGAGATGTTTTTAATCAGCCATAATGTGCAGGATAAGCAAAGAGATGCAGACACAGAGGAAGGAGAAAACAGTAAAAAGAGGAGTCCTGGAAAGCTGACTTAACCCATGGAAGGTATGCACTTCTATCTGGAGCCCATAAGAATCATGGACGATTCTTATGACTGACTTCAGACCTTTCAGTTCATTGGAAGCTRACATTCAGAAGAACAGTATTATAATGGCTCTTAAAACAGCTCTGAGAGAAAATCTGAAATGATTCAGAGGATGATTCACTTATATTGATAGCAAAACATCAGCAGTAGCTAAACATGACAGATATAGTGGGTACAGAGACAGCCCAGCCAAGACTAAATTGGAGTATTGAAAATGCACTTGTGATTTAGTCATCCAGATAACAGGCTATGGGTTGTGAGGAACCAATATTAACTTAGAAGCATTGCATTACCTCCAGGGTGAGTTGGAAGTAATAGCTTGTATTGCCAAAGGCAAAAAAAGTTTGTTCACATTAAATTGACTGCTGTCAATTTTGGGGGTGTGATTCAGACTAATGATTTCTCTACTGTTCCTTTCCTGATAATATGTATTATCAGAACTGAATTTAATTCAGCTCAGGCTTCCTCTGTGCTACAGAATTTTGCACCTCTGCTGATGCCTAACCTGTGACAAAGCTGAATTGCAAGAGCACCACAGGTCAAAGCACCTGTAGCAATGGTGCATGTATTTGCCAATTGTAGTTCTGTTGGTAAAAGACCATCTAGGTCTTTTGGCACCTTTTGATGCAGTACCCTAGGGAATGCAGAACTGGCATATGACAAGAAGAGGAAGTTCACACCATGGGCATGTACAGGTAGCACAAATAAAAAATCTGGAACACAAAGCAAGGGGAAAATTGTGGGTAGTGAATAATATACTTCTCATGGTGTCATTCTGATCATTCCTTTATCTCTTCCACTTATTCTACCTCCTGGGGTCTGAGTGCCTTCAGTCTCCAGTTGTACCTGTGCCAATGCACATGCCACTACTTTGAATTCAAAGGGCTACCCAGTAAGAATGTCCTTCCTCCCAGAGAGCTGTGTCACCAATTTTTAGACATGCCCCTGGGCCTGCAGAAATGAGAAGCTATGAAAACTACGGRTGAGGCCGACAAACAAAGTGGAAGGGTGTTGTAGCAATGATCTAGAACTTGAAAGTGTGTATGAAACTATTCATTTGCCACCTGAACATTATTGAATGATTTTGCTAATCTTAGGAACCTTACATGCATTTGTGGTTGGAGGACAAACAGTATGGGTAATGCAACTTTCACGTATAAAAGCCAACTTTTCTAAGCACAGATGAAAAGTTCAGAACAACGAGCTGCCATGTGTTTTCCTTGCAGAGGCTGTGACTTTGGACSATGGCTGAAATGGTGGTGGTGGGAGGTAGGAAGTTCGAGATCACCAATTTCCCAAGCTGCTGTGGGACAGGAGGTCACAAAATTGTCCATCAGCTTTGGAAGTTCAACACAGGGCCAGAAATAGAGCTTACTGTGGTGTTAGTGGGTGGTGGAGTGCATTGTAATAATGGTTTAAGAACACATGCGTGAAGCTGCATATAGGAACATAGCTGCACTGGGATGTGARGAGGAGGTGAGGCTAACATGCTTGTGCATCTGGATGACACTACAGTTTTGATAACTCTACTAGAASCCATTTATTTCTTAATTGTACATTACATGGAAGTGTTGAAGAGTACGTGAATATTTGGAGTTTAAACAAAGTAATAAAGCTATTTGGAACAAATCAAATCAAAGTAAGTTTTTAAAAACAGCCTCTAAATGCTTGTTTTTCTGAGGCATTCCTTCCTCGACCATTCACAGACTGTACATTCCCTTTTCTTCTCAGCAGCATCCTTCTGTGCCAGTATACAAACACATCTTTGAATTGTCTTATTCACTGAATGCTTTGCACGGTCACACTTGCAGAGAACAAGAGTCAATAGTGAAAATACCTCTTTCTAATTTAATTCRTATTTATTATTATTATCATTAAATTGATACAAGGCAGAGGCTAGTCTGTGGGGGAAACTTGCTCCTGGACATCTCCTGTGCCATTGGCATGGCAAGTTAACCAAGCACGTTTCCTTACCACAAAAAAGGCTACGGAAGGACCAAAGACCCAGGAAAGAGCTATGGAAGCAGAAGCTACATCTCTGCCAGTAAATTAATAATTTCTGGTATTGTTCTCAGGCTCTGTAGCCGGAATGGCTCACAACTATAACAATAAAGTCTTTTACTTCCCAGAATAACGTGGGCCCATACAAACTGCCTATTTGGAAAGGCCCCTCTTGTGCCTGGGGAACCTGCTGCTTGGCACAGGTCCCGTCCCAGGGACCAGTTTAGCAGTGCAGAGGATCAGTTTCCAGTGCATTCTCTGATACTGGTTAATGCACTGGAGAGGTGCAGCCAAAGAGTGCGAAAACTTTGCAGGTTGCTTCTGCTGCTATTTCCTGTGTGCCACCGTGGCAAGCAGGATCAGCAGTGCAGCTACGACTTTGGGACGGAACACTCATTCCTGTCTGTTCTGATTGTTCTTTATGGTTGAGCCAAGTTCCCCTTTGTACATACAGCTTTTCTTCTTGAATCCTTTTCTCTCCTTTTTTTCTCTCTCTGTTGTACTGTACCCTCAAAAAAAAAAAAAAAAAAAAAAAAAAAAAAAAAAAAAAACTCTGCTACAAAAGAATGTTTCTTTGTTCTTTGGTTTAGGGATTTTCCATTTTTCTTTGTGTACTTCCCTAGGGAGAAACTTAAACAGGTTTCCAACTGCTATTCTCTTTAGTTTATCCACTGTTCATCATCTTGTTAATGATGCTTTTGTTTGTTTTGTAACTTTTTCCAGCAGGGTGGGGAGAGGCATTAGAAACTAGTCTGCTCATGGCTGGCTATGCATTGAAGCAYTGAATGCTACAACAATTTCATAGTAAGAAACAGGATTAATACATTATTTCATAAAAAATTCCACAAATCATCAGAACATTACACTCACTTGGTCTAATCCTGGCCTAGAGAGCAGCTCTCCATTCTTTGTTTCCCAAATCTTTCATTGTTTAATTTGAGGATCAAGTTTTTGAGTTTTTTCAAGCTTTTGAAATCTTTTCTTTTCTTTTTTTTTTTTTCCTGTTTTGTTTTAAAGAAGTGGTCTCAGCTGACATTTCAACTGGATAATATTGAAGCCAGTAGTGGAGAGTGGAAAGACTTCCAGCAGAATTGCTTTAATCACTTAAAAGGGAGTTTCTAGGAGCTCCAAATTTTTGCCTTCTTTCTGATAAAACAGGAATTTTTTTATGAAAATTTGTTCCCCACAAATGAGAATCTTGAAGCTGATATATGACTCTGATATATAATCATGTAAATATTTTTTTATTTGGCATAGACATGGTGTTATATCATTTGGAAAATGGTCTTAATGAACAGGCAAGTGTAGTTTTGCCAAAACAAAGTGATGAAAGTGCTCAAGTGCTTCTAGTTTAGTGTATTTACTATAGATCTAAATTATATAATTAAAACATGTGTTTTCATCATCTGTGAAAAACTGTTTTCCTGAAAAAGAAATCAATGAATGGTTAAGGTAGGCAATGCATACAAAAATATGGAACCTGGATTCTTGGATGGAATTAAAATGAATGTGAAGACAGACTCTGTGTCCTTTTCCATGTTGCTAGCATTCAAACCTTTATCACAAGTCTCATCAGAGGTGATGTCCCCTTAAAGAGTCCAGTCTATAGACTTAGGTTTTCTTTAATGGCCTGATGACTGTAATAAAGCCTGAAAGTATGAGAGATGCCTATTCATATAGATCTAAATTCAGAAAAGAAATAGCAAAAGCCACATGAAAATCATTATTTTTTACATCAATATTAAATTAATTCCATATTGCTCTTTAGCTCTTGTTGCATTTCCTTTAGCTCAGGCATGCTTTTGCAGCACAGAGTACACCTCYGATCCTCCCTGAGGTTCTGTGAATTGCTAGGAAACATTGCTGCATGGTACTGCAAGTGCAAGGAGCTGTCAAGGCAGAGTCTGTAGAGACGAAAGCACAAGCCTTCTTGTATTGGAACTTCTTGTATTGTTATATATGTGTTATGACCAACTATATGATGAACAGAAATACAAGGGGGGTGCAGGGTGCTGGGAGAAGTGGTGTACATGGAACAGGGCCAAGTCTGTGCAGCTCAGAGCAATGCTCTGTACTGGAGCTAACCCTGAGCAGCCACTGTGCTTGCCCCGTGCAGTGCAACTTCCATCACAAAAAGCTGAGAAGCAGTAGCACTACGTCAGCACCATCCTGAGCCGGGCTTAGTTTTGTACTGCTTGTTTTTCTGCTGGTTTTAGAACTAACTTATTTGGCCAGCATCACCTTACATTAACCCAAAATGTTTAATTAGTTTTCTTTAACYATAGTTGCTTAAGACTCTGTTTTTTCCCCTCCTTGCTTGTTAATTTTTGAAATTGCGGTTTATATTAATTTTTAAAAACAATACAATAAAAAGCAAAGGTCACAATCTCCTTTGCATATAGCCTCTTAATAGATCTTTCCACTCTGTGGAAGCAGAACAGTCTGGTTGATCTTCACATTTCCAGGAAGAAAGTGGATAAGCTTTTGCCTCTGTACTTCCAGTCTGATCTGCATTTCAGTTGGTGCAGAACAAAGTGTAGTATATAGTAAAAAACAGGGGATAGTAGGTTGAGACCTGTTTTTCCACCTTTCCAGGCAGAAGGGTCAATGATTAATGCAGAATACTTTATAAATGGTGCTGAGCACTTAATAACTGCAGACCTAGTGCCTCACGAGCAATATAAAGCTTAGAAAAAAACAGAAGGTCAGATCCTTAGCATGCAGTTGGCGGATCTCCACTCATACAAGCTATCAAAGCATCTAGTTCAATTGTAAATCTATTTGAATTCACAAGGTACAGTGCAAAGTATGTTTTCGGCTTAGAGAGTGGAAGAACAGGTAAAATAATTATATTGTACACAAGGATTTTATAAGGTTAAAGATTAAATCAAGAGAAGATAAGATAACTGAAAAGCCATTATAAGCAAGGCAATGGACAATAATACTTAAYATCTACTAATAATTTTTATTATTAAGGAATTGTATACGGTCTTGTGCATTTCTGCATTTCTTAATTCAAAAACATTACTCAAAGGATCTATATTCAAGACTTCTTATGAACAATAATAGCAACAGTGAAATTAAGGTTGAGAAAACACAGGAAAAATATTGCAAAGGTGACAGTTATTAAGATAGTTCACAGATTCATGTCATCTTCAGAGCATTTCCTCCAGCACTACAGACAAATAAAACAGAAACCAAAATGTAGTAACAAATAAGAAATAATGGTAAGATAGCCTTTTTGTACTTGCAGATCTGTTCTGCAGTAGATCATCTMCAGGTTTAACTTTACCTCATAAAATGGGAAATAATAAAAATAAATAGCATGCAACTTTAAGGGCAAAATTACGGCATCTAGCTGCTGGCCTGCATCAGTTTACAGCTTCCCTTGAGAGCCTGGGCAATCTGGCTCCTGCAACCTCCTCCTGTGCTCGGGCCTTGGATTATTTATTTATTTATAATATGCAGTGTGGTATGGGGAAGGGAAGGATTTGTGGACCACCTCCTCCTTGCCCCCTGGAGCAATGTGCAGCGTTGCAAAGGCAGTTCTCACACCCCCACAGAGGGAACAGACTGCTGCTGTGAAATGTCCCCAAACCAAGAGAAGAGGAAATATTCCTTCCCTGTTCCTTGTACACAGATAAGAGTCACTGCAGTTTTAGTCAGCAGAGACCTAAGGGTAGAGAGTTGTGCACGGTGCTCATTTGCTAGTCAGTGTAAATGGTTTTTAAAAAAGATATTTCCTCGTTGTAGGATTGAAATATCCTCTGATGTTCCTGGGGACCAGTTCATAAACAACCTGTTATAAAGCTTTTAAGGAAAGCAAAGGAAGTCTTGAATGGCTAGTAATGCTCTAGTGGCACAAATTCAAATGATTTTAATGGAAGTCAAGTATCAAAACCTCCACACTTTGCTTTGAACCTGTAGTGGGAGTATAGATAAATTCCTATCTACAATATGTATGGATCTATGTTACATATGACTCCTTTTAATGCTATTTTCACATATTATTTTTGCCTATGAATATCATGGTATCTTAAGCAAGAGGTTAACTTAGTCTGTTAGCTCTGTAGATACCAGAGAATTTGCATCAAGATGCTCAGATGTAGTCACTCCCTGTGAAGAGCAGTATAGCTTGGGCAGATTTACTCTTGTATGTCTATTTATCATGTGCAAACCTTGATTCTCGTATTGTACTCTACTGRAGGCACAAATGCTGTGTTGAGAAACAAGAGCAAGAATTTTAACTCTGCAAGGTGCTCAAAAATCTGTTTTCATTATTGGTTGTCTCTTAAACTGTGGGTGGCAGCAGTGTCCAGGCAGAGGGAGGTTTTGGAAGCCTCCCCCTCTGCCCTGGCCTCCACTGACTGTTTCTGGAAGAGGCAGCATTAATTCCTGCCCCAGGACTGCAGGGCTGAACTCACAATGGGCAAACACATTTGTTTGTAAATGAAGGATTAAGTTAGGAAATCTTGCTAATAACCTAGTTCAGTAACTCCATAATCACCATGGCATGATGGTGAGTAATTTGTAATGTTTGTAATAGTTTTCTCAGTGACTAATTGACTAAGTTTCCTATTCTGGATAGCTATGCTGATAGTTGGAATCTCTCTGTAAGATGATCTTTAAATAATGTTCCATGTGCCATGGCCCATGCGGCATTCCTGACTTCCACTTCTAGCTTTTCTCATTTGGATGATTTATGGCTCGTGTAAATCATTCTCCAATGTAAGTGGGTGCTTGTTCTTTTGCTGATTCATGCTCCCTGCATTGTAAGCGAAGTTATGGTCTAGGACAGTCTCCATTATTCACAAGCTTTGCTTGCCGTGAATCTCAATTCTCAGGAAAGAGTGCAACTTAGCAGAGATTTCTAGCTCTAGCCAATTCTTACACATTTTGTCTGCCTGAAAAATGAGCCAAGTATTTTCTGAATAAGCAGGTGTACAAAGCATGATTTCTGCGGCAGAACCAGCATTCCCACTGTCCTTCTGGTAAATAATTGCATGACAACTGGGGGAAGGTTGAAATGAGCTGGATGTGAAAATGACCCTAGTTGCCTACTCTGATACAATATGTGAGAAAAGACTTATGGCTTGTCTCTAAAAATGCAAGTTCTGTTTAATCATGCTTTCCCATGCTGGTTTCTAATAATGATTAAAATACATTGTCAATGACAGTTTTGCAAGGGCATTATGAAAAGGTAAGGGAGCATAAGAAAGAAGTATTTCATAGGCAACACCAAACTCCTGTACTTGCAGTGAACAAAATACACAATGAATGATCCATAAAGTTTGGTATGTTTTCCATATATGAAATTTAAATGCATTTTTAAAAAGTATTTGAGGTTTTTCAGACGCAGTTAGGGATTTCCCTCATCAGCTTTGGAAATCTCAACCAATATGTTTGAATTACAGTAGTCTAATCCAAGCAGTCATTCTTCATAATGTTTCCCATTTCTCCTGACTTCTTATAATAGAGCTGGCTGTGACATGAGAAGATGAAATGATTTACTCATGATTTTTTCTGAGAGTCAACAGCTCTTCTTTATTATTGGAACTTTGGCCTTTTACTTCTAAGACTTCTGCTGAAACCCAACATCACCACCTCCTCAGAGGAGCACAAGAATAACTGTAAAAACAGCTAAATGAACTTGAATAACACTGCTAGTTTGCAAAAGCACTATTACCTAGAAATGAGAAAGCTAAAGTTAACTGCAAACTAGGTTGTGAAAGTTTCTTTCTTACTGTGCAGAAAGTAGCCGAAGTGATCAAAACAGGGAAAAAGAAACAAACTAAACTGGACTTACTACTTGCATTAGCAAGTATTTTTTAAGTGTTTGCTTTTAGTTTCATTTTTTGTTGCTTGTCCTAATCAACAGATGGATGTATTGTGCGTGGTTACTTTGAGGCAAAATAAACTTTTTACATTGTGAAACTATTTTAATGAACATTTTGATCAATGGTAAATTCCGGGCTGAATTGGTAGTARGTCTCAACTCCTCAGTGTGACTTTGAAATTTGATTTGTACCTGCATTCCAAAATTTATCCAGAATCGGAGACTGAAGACCTGCAAATAAAGTATGTCATGTAATATCTACCATCAGAAAGCAATAATGTAAAGGAAAGGTACTAAAAGGTTTAAAGCTACCAAAAAACTCCAAAGCATATTAGATCCCCTCCTATTGATGTTGAATGTTGGAGTACAAAAGAGGCACTGGAAAGTATCTATCAGGAACATTGTAAGAAGAGATAGCATAAATGTCCAGTTGCTGGGAGTCAGTGAACACAAGACACCTCTCAAAAGGAGATGCTGAAATTCAAGATGTTCTGTCCTATTCTGCCCAATCTTGTTCTGTCCTCTCCTAATTTATTTATTTGCTAGATGTCTGCAGAACTAGCAGTATCTCCAACACCTCTAGCATCTCTATGAGGTCTATGCCAGGCCATACACCACTTTAAAGTAGGCTGTGGACTGGTGTTAGAGCATACCAAACTGCTAACATCTGCTTTGGCTCATTTACAAGTAATTTAGTTCAACTCAGGATACATAAGTGAAATCTTAGCTGTGCTGTTGGGGTGGGGGGACTGTCAAACATTTAATTGGGCATAGAGACTTAATGCTGTTCATTCCCTTCCAACCTTACTGATTCTGTGAGTCTATGATTTTCATGAATGTTAGGTTACTTGCATTAGTTGAAAACTGGCTCTGACCACAGTGCTCCAAACTAACAGTTAATTCCTCAGGATAGTAGATGATAGTAAAAATCACACAAGAAACTTCTCAGCAACAATGCTTTTGTACAATGACCATCGAGAGACAACTTAGATCTTCACAAATGGAGACCCTACGGTAAACAGACTCCAGTAGTTTTGTGATAATGCTTTGTCCCTAGTGTTCTTTAAGCACAGTYGCCCTCACCTACATCCACACAAATCTAAAATATATTAAAATGGCCCTTTGTATTACTTGGATTGCTTCTGGCAAACCCAACCCAAAACTTACAAATGCATGATATAAACGTACACAAATATTTCACTTGCTTTTAGAGTCTTGTAATACCTATGGTGATAGAAGTTCAGAGAAGAAAAGGCTGTCTATTTTACAATTTTGTCTGTAGGATGTTTAGTGTAGTAGAATTGAGTAAGATGTGAGATAACTGAAAGAACRATAATTTTGAAAAATATTTTTCTGCCTTCAGTAGTACTTCTGATTTATTTCTGAAACAGCAAATGAAGAAAATCATTATTCACTATACTTCCCTCTCTTTTTACTCCACCACATTTACTCTTGTTACAGGTACCTTGTGGCAACTTAAGCAAACCTACAGTTTGGGGTCTGTGTGTGTGTATGTGTGTATTGTGCATGTCTAAATGAAAATCCTAACTTGAAAAAAGAAAATATTGTGTAACGGTTTGTGAAGGGTTACATGTCTGGGAGTGGAATACTTRAAGGGCTTGCCAACATCTCATCATTCCCAATTAGTCAGAAAAATTGGCATAACTGTGGCTTAATTAAATTTATGAACCAAAGAARCTTCCTCATGCTTTTGCCTATGTTCTTTGTGGGAGCCAAGTGCCCTTTTAAGAATAGCCATTAGAATATATTTGTAAAAAGTGCTAGTCTTTTTATTTGTTGCATCATTTTAAGTTAGTCTATGACCATAAATGTTTAGAGATGTAGAAGAAGATGTGTTCAGCAATCTACACTTTTACCTAGAATCACCGGATAGTGGTCATGGGGCCCTGCCCACTTGATGGAGCAGATGATTCCTGACTCAGTGTGTCCAAGGAAGACAACAACAATATTTAGATCTCTTCCAAAATACCAAGGAGGGAGTGGGRAAGAATGCCTTCCTGAACAGAGATCTGGCAATCAGTTAACTTTGTGCACGCGAGTAAAGAACTGCTAAATTTAAAAGCAACTCATTTATACCCTGAGAGACTGACAGACTGCTAGTAATTTTCCATTCTCATTTGCCCCTTTTAAATTAATTTGAGTGCTTTAGCTCCTGTACTTCTACAGGCAAAGAATCTGACGCCTGCAGCTAATCCCCAGGGACTTGACCCTACCATCCTCAAGCACTCAGGTAGGCACTGGAGGTGGCACTTAGGTATTCTAACACAGCCATTTAAAAAGTAGGTCTCCGTATCACACRCTCAGACTCTCCATTGACTGATGGAGAAAGACTGAGAAAGACAGATACAGGCGAATCCTAAGGACGTTCACCCCTTCATGGGACGGGGGAATGACACTCTCCCTCCCCAGGTCCCTGGCTCTCACTGCTGCCTACAAGGTGGACCAGATGCCTGCTTTTCTGGTGGCTAATGCTAGTGAGATGAGTCCCATCCTCGCTCTTATCTCCCTRCTGCTCACATAGTAAGTGTGTCTAATCAGTGACTGATGGTCCATCCTGACCAAGTAGTAAGTTAGTAGTGCTGTTTACTCACTTTTCTCTCACATTGCACAGATACTATTAAACACTTAAATGCCAGTCCATTGAAAATGAGGCTCAGTATTCAGAAGAGACAGCAACTGATTTAGAGATAAAACTGATCTCTGAATGGACTAAATTGTGCTCCTTGGTCATGCTAGTGTAAACCTGGAATACTTCCATTAACAGGAGTGTAAACCAGAAAGGACTTTGGATCAATGTGCTTAGTTGGTATTGTTTATATTTCCAGGAATGTCRTATTTTACTGGGTTCTATTTTAATAATTAGAAATACTCTTGCCCCCTGTTTTGTTCAAGTTTTAGCTAAAAGTATGTTTATTTGAACAGAATTTAAGACAAAAAATATAGAAAAAATTGGTGTTAGGAATATGAACTTAGAAATATGATGTACTTATTAATGATTTAAAAYATACTTTCACTAAGTGTGAGGATTTACTTCTATTTAGTAATTYGTAGTTAATTGCACAAGCTAAAATTCTACTTACAATAATGAAACATGATGTTCTGTTTATTTTTTTAAATCACTGTGTAACCTTGATTTCTTGTGTGTAGTGTTTTTTAATAGGACTCACTGTGTTCTCACGAAATTATATGCTGAGCCCTGTACCTTCCTGAAACAAGATAATTAAAAGTACCATCAACATAAGAAAATTCTTCTACCCTCATTTGAGCAGACTTAAATTATGTTGCTGATGGTATTTACAAAATATCTGTGGCAAGTACAGTGTGCCTATGCTAGAGTCAATGAAGCATACAATGAACAGGACATAGTCACATGAGACTTGAATTCATTCCAGTCTATACTCTGGAATTTTTTTTTTTTTTTTTTTTTTTTTTACTCAGATGATTGCAGTGACCACCATGTGATTCAGTGTGAGGATCACTCAGGTCAGGCCTGCAGAAGCTGGTGGCAGGATGCCTAAAAGCAGCTCAAACCAGGAATGTTTGTGTGCGGTGGTTCAGACGGTGTCACATGCAGATAGATATAATTTTTGAGAGAATGCCAGAGCAGCTGGGGCTGTTTCGTGCTGACATACTAACAAGGTGTACTGTTGAATGGTAAACGCTCTTAAGATAACGACTGAAAATGAAATTACCCTTGTCACTGAAAGGAGGGCAGCTGATTCCCTGTTCCCTTTCAGTTGTTTCCAAAGGTATCTTCTCAAGTACCATGTCTCTCTTTTGTACCACTCAGGACAGAAGTTAGTTTCTTGGACTTTGAGAAACTAGTCAATGTGGAGAGAATGTCCTTACACATTTTAAAAAATATTTAAATAATTTAAATATTTAAAATAAAGTCACAGCAATTACAGAATGACAGCTCCTTAGGAGTGCTGCTGTTACTTTGTGCATGTAGCGCAGACCACGGCTACGTCTAGGCAGAGCTCTCCCAGGATATGAATTGTGTATTACCCTGTTGTACCTAAGGTTTGTGCAGCACTGTTGATTCACTGCTGTCTTCTTCCCTGTGTCACACAGACCTTAACATAGCTTTCTAGGAAAGAATGCTAAAGCATTTATCAGAGAGAAACCACTGCTCACGTCCCCAGATGCACACAAGCAAGTGCAGAAACAACAAGAATACAGTAATCTGGGAGCAGCTTTGGCGCTCAGATCACCTCAGTGGAATCGGCAATGTTTTAAACTGCTTCTGTCTTTCTGACTCATCTTAGGCAAACTATTTTGAGTATTCCCTGAAAAAAGCAGTTCAAAGCCATTAAAACCATTTCTCTGGCCACAAGTCTCTTTTTTTTTTTCTTTCCAGAAGCAAACTGCTGTCCCATCAAATGTCAAGGGTGAAATATCTTCACCCCCAAATAAGATAGAAAGAATACTCAACTCTAGTATAAATATAATTATTTAAGAGATCCTTCATGTTAGYCAGATTTTGGGTTTAGGAAGATCGTTCGTATTTAAAATTAGGTTACAGCCTCCTTGTCATTAAGTTGTCCTTTTGAAGTAAGCCACATTGTAGGTATGGAACATATAAATAAACACAACTTAGGCTAGAATATTTAGGGAAGTGGAGCTAAAGCACAGATGTCCCAATACCATCACCTTTCTGACAAGTACTTGTGATAAAGAAATAACTGTTGGCAAAAAAACTTATGATACGAAGGTAGAGGACAGATCCTGGAGTCCGTGCAACAGTGTTAAGCACAGCAGAGCTGTTGCCAGATGGCAAGTAGGCAGATTTCTTGCGAGATGATGCTGCTTGCTTCTGCTGAAGCATCTGACAGGACACAGAGCCATGGCACTAATAAGTAGCAGTATAAGAAGAAAAAAAACAGTAGCTCCTGCTACTCGTATGAGACTAAATTTATAGAAAACTAAGATCAGCAGGAAGGTAATTACAGAGGGTGGAACCATGTCCTTGTATGACACTGAGACAGATGTCTCACACAAACACACCATGAAATAAGTACACCCTACTTAAGCAAGTTATTGCTTATAATAAACCTTACTTATACTCCTTCTTTTTCTCTTAATTAATTTTCCTACCTCATGTGCTGGAATAATCTTGTAACTAAGACTGAAGGACTGTCATTTAGTGGATACTCCGTCTTTGGAAGTCTGACAGCAGTTTTTTTTCCAATATCATGCTGCATCTTTTCTCTTCCAACCTTCTATTTCAACAAGTACAAAGGAAGGGGGATGAACTGCCTTCAAAGTCCCTAGAAATATCAGTGCCTCACCCTAAGGCATATGTTGGGAAAGGAATACTACACTCTAATAGAAATTCATTTTCAACATTTCGTATTGTTATACACCATCAATGAAACTACACTATTACCATTATGGATAGCAATGTCTAGCCCTTCATAGAGAAATGTTTTCATTTTGACTTAGTTGCTTAGTTTTCTTTACAGTAAGCCATGAATTTGCAAAATCATTTTATAGAACATTGAGAAAAGTTGCTATCTGTTCATGGCAAATAAGAAAATACTGTTGATTTAGCCAGCCAGAAGTCGACAGATATTAGTCCCCATCCCAGAGTGCGTAAATGGAAACAACATTATTCGAAGCCCCAAGTTTTCTCTGGTGATGATGTTGTTGTAAGAGATGTCTAGGAAGGTGTGAATCAGGATCAAGATATTATTCTGCAACAAAAGGAACTGGGAACAGAATTTCAGGCTGAATGCTGGCAAGCTGAAGTTAAGGAGAGTTTATGACTATTTCATCAGGCATCTTGAGTGAGATTAATTGCAAGGCTTTAGCTATCTGCAATGTAGAAGGCTGTATCTAAACTAAACACCTGGAGTCTCATTAATAGAAATAAGTCTGCAGTTTTAGAGTGTGATTCAATTCATCCCAAAGTAGACATTCAAAACACATCAAATCAGTTATGCTGCAGAAATGCCAAGTATCCTCCACTGAATACAAATGGGTTGTAGACAACTAACTCAGATGTAGATATCAATATAGATAACATCAAAAAATAGATAACATGAATCTAATTCCTCTTGATGTGTGATTGACCCCAGAAGGACTATTAGAGTGTCAAGAAGTATTATCAATACTTTCAAGAAAGTAATTTGAAGAAGATTTATTAATTCAGATTCTATGCACACATATGAACTTCTAAAACTCATAATATGCAATTATGTGACATGGAAATAATTTGAGACTTGAGCAGGAATGTTTCAAAGAGCATAAAAGGAGAGAACTAGACTGGTAGGAGCTTAAAGCACAGTGACCCTCCAAAGTAACAACATTTACCACATGAAGTCTCAGAGGAGGATATAGAATCACAGTTCAACCCTGGAAAGGACAAAAATCTTTTTTAATMTTTTTAAAGAGAAAAGATTTATGTAAACAAGGTTTTGCAGTTTTTTTTTTCCAATGGTATCCACTGGTCTAATAGAAGATTTCACCTCTCCCCAAGGATCCAGTGTCACAGGAACTACATAGTCAGAACAGATYGTTTCTCTAGTTTCTAAGAATATTCTGGAGAACATGCAAGATACTCTATCTGTCTGACACATTTTGCTAAGTATCTACCAGTGGAAATGAAACTGTAAGCAGAATACGCATCTAGCATGATTTGGCCCTGAAACAGTATGAAGAGCGAACAGCTGGGCTGTGAAGGAGCCAGCACAACTCTTTCCAACAAGGGCAGTGTGTTAATGGCTTTCCTTTCATGAGGAGTCTTCGAAGTACTTTCTAAAAATTCATTATCTGAACCACTCACCACTTAGCTTGATTAGGTGAGACTGGGATCACTTCAATACTGAAATTTAGTTGCCACAGTGATAGAATGAGGGAAATGCATATGGCCTTAATTCTGATTCAGTGATGACAATGGGAATTTTGCAACTGCATTCTCCTGAAAATGGCTTAGCTATAGGGATTACTTATATCATCCAGGTGCTTTGGCTCCCAGAGCCTGCTGCAGAGCTGTAGGCAAAGAGGGCAAGGCTTTCTGAGTTGGCATTTTTCCAGAAATGAAGATTGCTTTCATTTCTCTTAGAAAAAAAAATGGGCCAGGACAATTGTGTGACCACAGTTGGTCACAGCTCCCACTTCATATTCCCTTTGAGAATTAGCACTTCTGTGCATCCTACAAGTACAAAGCCTATAAAGGTGGTACTGGAAACCCACTGCCCGTTATTCCCTGGGAAGTACCCATTAAGCATAGGTCAAACTCAAACTCTTACAGATAGGGTTTGAACGAGATCAAGACAGAAGTTGCCATACTTGCAAATCTATAAACTTACAATAAGCTAAATCTTGCTATCATAAGACTAGTCATGCTTTTTTTCCTCTATAAAAGTAATGAAGTTGAACAGAAATCTGATGTAGTTTTCCAAAAGTCAGGGAGATCTGCTAAAATGAATAAATCGTTGCTTTTGGTGGGCAAGCTGATAAAGAACAGAAGTTTGATCAAAATGCCTAAATGCCACTTCTGATACATATTGTTCCAAATGCAAAGTAGGACTGGACAAAGTATTCCTTCAGGAAGAGAGTTGTCTCATTTGGTTGATTTCAATTAACAACTTCCTTGAAACACTGTTGACCTTTTTGGTATAGTACACTTTCAAGTGAAATGCAGGATGCCAGTCTAATCCACTCAGCTCCAGAATAGTTTAACCAATATCCGTAGGGCACACATCCTGTGACTTGATTTAATCTTATGATCGGGGGAGTGTCTCTTGATGTTGTAGGTGCTGAAGACTTAGGAGCCCCCTGACCTTTTGCACAACGATAAGATTTCCTTGATCTGGGAACACAAAGAATGATGATGGAAAAGTGAATTTGTTGGTGTTTTGTTCATTTAATGAATGCAAARCAACAAGAATTAGAACTGGCTACAGACTTAGAAAAATATGTTAAAGTCAAGRATCTTAAAAACTTTCTGTTTTCAAAATGAACTCAGTGATGTTCCAGAAAAACATTGTTGATGATTACTTAAATGTTGTGCATTATTTAGGGTACCACTGCTGCATTTCATTCAACTAACCATAATTATATAGTGATCTGAGCATTTCCACTGTTGGTGTGGAGCACAGTTGCTCCCTGTTACAATTTCTGCTAATCCAAGTGGCTAATTGCTTTCCAGTAGTAGTTTTCTCTGATGGCACATTAAATTGTAATGTTTATAGGGAAATAATATTTGCTTTCTATTTCATTCAGTCAATATAGCTAGTGAATTTCTTGCCTGTTTCTAAACGTTTCATTTGAGATACATGTTTACATAAAAAAGTAATGTGGATTTTGTAGTGATTAAATAGACAGCTTTCATCACCAGTGTGATTTTGAAGAGCATTATAATGAGCATATAATGTCCATACTGCTCTGTAAAATATCTCCATATGAATTAAATGTTTCAGTCATTCTTCAGAAATCAAGTCTAAATCAGAGAATTTTCTATGCAGTTGGGCTGCCCCAAACTTAATACTCACTCAGCTGGAAATTTAATCTCAAAATGCATTTTCAGAAAAAGAGAGCTATGGGCAAAAACACAGCAAAATTTWAAAAAAATCTCCTTTTTCTTATGTATTTGGTTTCTTAATCCTAAATTCAAAAYAGATGCCTAGCAAGCACTGTAGTATGGACCATACCTGAATTCAGTGAAAGTTTGCCTTGGGAAACTCAGACCTGATTCTAGGTTCCAGATCAGTCTGGATGCAAAAATTCTGCAACAACCACTTCTTCCTTCTGCATTTCAGAAGCAGAGATTAAAAATCTTCTCAAACTATTGTAAAAGCCAGGAATGAATGTATACGTATACATCTTTAACTTCCTTCAGTCTCAGGAGTTGCACTGAGTATTATAATTTTAGCTTAATAAATTAGTTTTATGAGATTGCAGCATTGATGAGCGTACTAACTCTTTTCAACCAAATGCAACAGTGGAGTCATGTCTGAGAGATGAGAAAAATTGAGTGACTTGCCCAAGGTTGCATAACACTGGTATGGCAACGCAAGAGGTAAAATCTAAATCACCTCTTTTATCTAAACACAGAGGATGTAACCACAAAGCTGACATCTTCAGACATCCTCTCTGCCAAATCTATACTTTAGATAAAATGCTTTCAAACACTTCTTAAGGGTCAAGGCTTTTTTTTTTTTTTTTCCCTTTACTTGTTCATGGATCTTGATTCACTGCTGAAAAAACGCATAGCAGAATCTGACTTTGCTAATTAATCTCCAATATAAAACCGTACATTTGGGGGAAAAGCTGTGCAGCTTGAACAACTGCTTTTTAATTTTAGTRGTAATCAAGTACCTAAGAAATCTCACACTGTTCTCAGGCTCAGTTATAACATTGAGTTTGCTCTTAATAGACCTTGTAATGATTTACTTGTTCATTCACTCATTCATTCATCCATTCATCCACTGAGACTACAGTACACATGAGGCTTAGACCCCACTTGTTTTCTCTGCAACACATAATCCAATTGACTAAAGTTAGTCAGCTCTGTTAGGTACATTTTGGAGTTTTTCAATTTCCACATTATTCTGAGATGTGGATCTGTGATCCAAACTCCTTGAGTCCAGCATCCTGAAAGAGGTTACATTATAGATGTTGTTTTATTTTGTGTATTTTCAAAAAGTCCAGCCTGATTTCTCTCAAAGCCAAATTTCAACTTTTGCATGGTTTGGCCTAGGAATTAATGATTTTTTTTCCCCTGCATACACATGCTTATACCTGAGAGGYCAAGGTATAGCTTTATCTTGTTTTCATATGTTTACCTTTCTCTGCTCATACAAGTTTCCTACTTCAGTTTTTATGTTATTTTTGGCTATGTCTAAATATGTCTGCTCAGTGCCATGTAGAGAATTGATACATCAGTGAATACCAGATGASCTGCATTGGCATAATTTTATGACCAGGCCCCAGAAAAAACATTTGTGCTACCACAACTTCAAAATTGAGAACTAACTTGTGYGGAACGAGCTGAGGTATTTTCTCATGTCCCAGCATAGTGCCATGTAAATACAACCCTCTTATATATCTGTACATAGGCTCAGCACAAACACATTACATAAATAATCATAGTGATTATAAAATTATTAAAAATGTCCCATTCACAAAAACAGATATTAAGAAATGAATGCATGTCAGAATTGAACTCATTCGTGCAATCATTTGACAAATGTGAATGATTCTTTATATTTCATTAAGCAATTGTCAGTATTTCATAAGATCTTTGCCCCACTCATTGTTGTCTGACAAATAAACATCTGGGGAATTTGAAGGGTCAGAGAACGCTCATTGTAATTAAAATCTTCAGGGTACTCTGCTGTTAGATTTCAAAACTCCATTTTACTTAGATTGTGTAAGTATACAATGCAGTATAGCTAAAGTTGGCAGTTTTTTGGCTATTAAAAAGTATGCTCTTACAAATACGATGATGCCATCCTAAGGATTCTGCTCATACCTTTCATTAGAAGGTTTTCAAATATTTTTAAAGGTAGGTCAACTTTTTTGTATTTTCTTTTTTTTTGTATTGGAATGGCTGAATTATATCAGCTAGAATAAAAATGTCTAAAGAGAAAACTTTTCCTAGTAACTTTAGGAAAACTTTAAAAAAATAAAAACATGAAATCTTAAAGTTTTGGACAATCTTAAATCTAGGTTTTATTACCTAAACCTACAGTATGATGAACTGTGACTACCTTATCTCATCCAAATGGAACTGTTTTCTAAAAAAGCTATCATAAATGGTTTAAGTATGCCATTCAAAAACATACGCGTTTTATGTACAGTTGTGAAGAAATCCTCTAAATTTGTTGCATTATCTGGCATGCCTTTTGTAGTAACTTCTTCAACAGTTTTGTAGGAACACATTTTTTTATGTGGTGGTTTGTCAGTGGTTTCCTCAAATATCAGCCACATAACCCTTCTGACTCTCCCAACAGTCTGCTTGTTGTTATTGCAGGATTGCAACAAAACCAAGTTGCAACAACTGGAATTTGACCTTTAGCACACAGCTGCACACTTGCTTTGAGAGACCCACACTTCTTATTTTTTTTCCTGGCTTTTTTTTTTTTTTTTTTTTTTTTTTTTTTTTTGCTATGGGGAAGGCAGTTTTTGCTGGCAAAAACTGCGTTTGACCTTTAGAGTAGAAGCTCTCAGCGCTGCATTGGCCAGATGCCAGAGTGCTTGGTCTGGTGCAGAGGGCAGCTGCCAGGCTGCTTATGAAAAGGAAATGACAAGATCACGCTGCCACCTGTTTCGAAAGAGCTACGTTGGCTGCCGGGTTGCTTGTTTGCGAGGTCACCTTGTTATGGCAGGGCCAAATCATGCTGGGTGCTGAGCTCACTCGCTTCCCAGCCCCCTGGGTGCCAGGAGCGGAGCCCGCCTCCGGCTGGCCGAGCAATCGCCACTGGCTGTAGGAAGTATGATACAATCCGGTAAGAATAGAAACTCGAAAATGTCAGGAACCACTTTTACTCCTTTTATATGTAGATGCCACAGATGACAAAGGGAAAGAGCGTGGCCATGCTGAGGAGAGTTGTTCTAAACCACGAACTAAGTTCAAGCGGCATGGTACAGCTTTTGCTCATATGGAACAATTTTTGATACTGAGATTTATTGCACGTATTCAAAACAACCCTGTATCACAAACACACTGAAATGAAACTCCCAGCACAGGTGATGTACAGTTTCTACACGTGTGTCTGATGCATCTGATCAGGGGTGCAGTAGGTACATCAGGCTTAATCTGCCAGATCAACACCATTTCCTATGAGCTCCATTTTCATGGGAGTGGGAACAACTTCTGGCTTTTGTGCCCTTGTCTTGAGATAGCTTGATCAAAAGTGCAGAGCTGCACAGAGCTGCTGTGTAAAATGAGGAAAAGAGGGGCCATGCAGTTGTGGTTTTGTAGGAAAGGAAAGAGACGAGCTGTGCAGTGGCTCTCCTACTTCATAATTTGGATCTCTCTCTACACTACACAGTTCTAATATGGGAAAGCCTGGAGGTCTTAAGGTAAATCTGTCCTTGGTTGCATCAACACTGGGAATACAAAGAATTCCTCGCTGCACTGCACTGTAGCTGCAGCAGCAGGCAGGGTTGGTATCACACAACCGATGGGGCAAGAAGGCTGCAGTTACTGCGCCAGCTGTACTTCTCACCTTTTCTAACCTCGCATGAAGCTCAGCTATTCAAATTTATGCTTGCAAAGCCAGTTTGCAATAAACATGTAAAGACACTTTTGCTACTGCTGTTTGACCAGAACTTGTAGCTGTTCAAAAGGAGAACTCTCCCAAATTGTCAGAAAAAAAGRCCACTTGACTTGGAGACTTCCCCTCAAATGAAACATTTCTGACTACGGTAAAATGAAATACGATTGCTAGCACATTATTGGCTCCCCCACCCCCCAACACAAACACATTTGACTCAGCAACCGTGGTGAAAAATAACCATTATCTGTGCAGTCTAGAATTTGGAGCTGGACCCACAAAGGACTCAGGGCACATCCATGTGCACACTGCAGGCAGACACAAGCAACCTCTGTCCACACTCTAAGCTCACAAAAAGCCCACGTGACTACGCTTTAGTGAGTCACTGAACCTGAGCTAACATGCTCTGCTGAGATGAGCAAACATCTCTTCTAACTGTAGGGCAAAACATTTTAAAATGTGCTCACTACTGTCACATTTCTTGGTATCCAAACAAGTATTTATCAGTTCCATTTTGTGGTAGCATCTAGAGGTCCCTGGCTTCTGCTGTGTTAAGTAAAAGATGTAAGTATGAGAATCACCTTACCCCTTAACAGTTTATGATCTAGCAAAAGGTAGTGACAACCAGTAGGCAGAAGAGCAACTGCTGTTCTGTTGCACCCAGGGTGTCTGCACATGCCATGGTCTTCCTGTATCTTCTCCAAGATAGAATGTGCAAAAGAAGTCTTTTCAGAGGTTTAAAGTCATGTCTAAAACATTCATGTGCCCAGGCAAAGAGTTAAGAACACTACTTCTTTGGCTCGGTAATTGAAAGTTATTCATACTCACTTTAATATACCTTAGTGGAATCAATGAGTAAAATTTAATGTGTATGTACACTTCCAAAGCAGTAGAGCAGATTGTAGAAATTGCACTGTCAAAGCTTTTCTGAAGTAGAGCTAGCCTTTCCCCTTTATACCTTAGTCTCTTGTTACACATACGTCATGTTACATATTAACTGGAGTTGCAGGTTGTTTTAGAAAGCTGCTATCCTCTGGGTCCTTTTTTCTTTCTTTTTCTTTTTTTATCCAGTAGGTATTTTTATGCTTACAAGCTAAATTCACTTTGTAAATTAGGTGAATAGGGTTTTCACATGTATAACTCCTCCCAACAACTAGAAAGGGCTGAGTAATTAAAAAAGGCCTGTGCTCAATACTTTCTTAAAATAAGCCTGTCAGTTAGATCTCTGAAAAACCTCAGAAAAATCTAATTAGAAGTTAATTCTAAAAATCGCCACCTAATAAAACATGCATTGTATTACATCCTTTAAAATAAAGAAAGCAGTAAATGATCAAATGCTCCAAAGTTGCTTGGATATTACAGGGATAAGCTCCTGCATACTTATCACCAACACTTACTTCTCTGGTGCCCTCTAATCCTGAGCAGACATCTGCTTTATTGCTCCTTTTAGATCCTCATGGCAGCATGGCACAACTGCTCAGCTTGCCTTTCCGGCAGTTTGATAGTAGCTGTTTTGAGACATTGTTGCTGGGGGAAGCATTCCTRAGTAACGGCTTCAGGACCGAGTCCGAGGAAAATCCTTGCTCAGAAGTAAATCTGAGATAGTCTTCAATATCTACAAATCTTGTTATTTATCCCTTGATACTGGGTATTACATTGGTTTTAGCTGCTTCAGGATTAAGCTGCACAGATTTACAAAAGCAGGCAGTTGTGCTGGTTTGAAATGAAAGTTTTGTTTTATGTGCTCATTTATTGCTTTTATTTTGTGGGGATGACCAGTAAATGTGCTTTTCTTTTCTTTTTGTAATACTTTTAATTACCTTGAAGTGAAAATTTCACAATGAGAGAGATCAAGCACTGGGATATGTTGTCCAGAGAGGCTGTGGAATCTCCATCCTTGAGACCTGTAAAAATCACTGGCTATGGCTTGGAATAACCCCATATAGCTTTGAAATTAGGCTTCCTTCGAGCAGAGGCTTGGACTAGATGACTGTTAGAGGTCCCTTTTAAACAAAATTATTCTGTGATTCTATTGTATTACCACCTGACCTATGGACTTTCTGCAAAGCTTCAGGCATATGTCTGCATGCTGAGGTGGATATGGAGCACAGACTTTCAAACCAAATTTCATCTGTGTCAGTATGTCTAGATGGTCTAGAGCATCAGCTCACAGACATACCAGCCCCTATCTCAAAGCTGTGGAGGCATTGCATATTAACTAGTAAATCTGGCCTCTTGAAGCTCCTTGAGAACTCATTTTTTAAGGCATGGTGCTGTAGGACAACTGTAGGCCTCAGCTGGCCTCCACAGTGCCCCCTGCATTAGGTGTTACAAGAGGGATGTAGAAGCTGTTGCAATATACAGAAGCTGTTGCCAGTATATACAGTCCAGTTTATCTTTTATTCAATGCCTATTGTCAAGTGATGCAAATAACATTCTTTTTTTGTCTGTTTTCTATATTGCCAAGGAAGTAATGCTTATCTGTGAGATTAGACTTCAGGAATACTTTTATGCTCTTACACTAAATAAAATCTCAAATCTGAAAGTTGAAATTCCTGGAGCGGCCAATGAGCTCACAGGTAGAAACTTGGCATCAGCATTAACAGAGGATACCTGCTAACAGAGTTACTAATGGCAATGGGATGTGCAATTACTGGTTTTAATTTACTGCTAGCAGCACAGCATTTTATCAAGACATTTTGTGCTAATAGCATTTTTGCATTGTAGCAGGATTGATGTGGTGTTATAAAGCCAGTGGCCAAAATATCATGTGGTATTTTGAGCTTTGTCCTGACAGTTCTTCCCCTTAACCTCTAAAGAAGCAAACACCCTCCTGGAATGTTGAATCGGTTCTCCTGGAGGTACCACCCAGATGAGGAAGCTCGATAAACATCCAGAGAGCTGATCTTGGAAGATGGCTCCGACTGTCTTTAACAGTCAGTAGTACTCTGCTTAAAACCAACAGGAATTGAAGGTGCTCAACGCTTCCCTTTTTGATACCTCATAGCATCAGACTCTGTGTTACATCCTGTATTACATTACCTAGTTGCCATGAAACATCTAAGTCAGTGCTAATTTCAAGAAGTGTGCATTCATAAACATTAAAAACAGATGTACAATGGATTTGACTAAGTTATTTAAAATTTCCAATAACCAAGAAAAGATCTCACAATAAAGATTTGGAAGCAATCTTATTTGCTCACCAGATGTATTTACAAGTGGTATGTGAAGATCATTTTAATATTTACAAAGTGCTTTGTTTACTGAATTTTTATAGGAAACAAGCAACATCAGCTGGATGCCTAATGCTGGTTTTAGCTAGGATCATGGTTTCTCTGGCCTTAGCAATTGATTAGCACAAGAAACAGAATACATCTCATTTACATTTTGTCATCCAGAAGTTAGGCATCTTATCTATGTTACTCACCACAACCTCCTTGATAATCTGTGCAAAGAAAGCATCTGAACCAGGTTGAATAAATATTTGCCCGGAGAACATGATTCTTTCCATTGACTACAGAGTAAGAGATGAGTGTCTGAGTCATGAAAATCTGATGTTTAAATGGCTAAAGTTAGATATGACTAATTCCTACCAGTAAAAAAATCATTTAGTTTTCTATATGCATTATATGAATGTGCTCGGATCAAAAAATATACAAAATATGGTAGAGAAGATTTGGGTATGGCTGTGTATATATGTAGGTAAATCTAAAAGGATTTACTGTTCTGATTATTAAAAAATCAAACTCTACATGAATCTGAGTTGAATGGCTATACTTTTGTCAATACACAGTGGAAAATAGCACTGCAGTTTCTAGAGATATTGCTATTTTAGGAGACAGTGAGAGCTGAGTGTCCTCAATAACTCTCAAGATAAGCCCTTTAAAGTATTTATTTAAGACATAAGGTTCAGGAGGTTTCTATGGAGATGGCTTTTGTGTGTGTGTGTGTGTGTAGGTGTATCAAAATAAGTACTTGCATCAAAGGAGAGTTCTGGAGGATTGTTTATTAAAAAATCTGTGTTTTGCAGTCCTTAGCTTATCACACAATATAATATAATGTCCCTAGTCTATTTACTGAAGTCAAAAGGAGTAGCAGGATTCCACCGCCTATGCAAATCAGATCATGCAGATTAGATCCAATCCTATAAAATCCTGCCTTACGACAGGAATGCCTCCGCTCTGCTTACATCCCAAGTGACGGTCTGCACCACGAGAATCCACGAGAGGGTGGAAGCCCTKCGGTTTTTCCTTCAGTGTTTCACATCTACAACGCTCGTTTCCCTGATACAAGCCCCAACTGCAGAACTGCAGGTTTCCTCCATGGCATGACAGCTCACGAGCTGACAGCAGCACAGGACAGCAGGCAAGAGCAACTGTCTGACCCGGGGGTCGTGCCTGGCACGCGCCTGTGAGCTGGGTGTGCAAATCCCCAGGGGCTGAGAGGGCCACAGAAACCAGTGATCCCAGCTCTTTAGCAAGCACTCCAGCACTGGGCACCAGCGGGAGAGAAACTCTGAGAAACGATTCCTTTTCCAGTTAGTGCTGAGTTCAAATGTTTCTTTTTCTTGGTTAGTTGCAGGTCCTCTGTGCTTTTTCTGACAGCATCTTTGGCTTTTTTGCCTTGCTTCTCACGACTCTTCTGCTTCTTTTGCTGCTTTGGAGCTCACGTCTTTACCAAAGTGTAACTAGCAAATTTCCTCTGCTTCTCAGAATCTGCAGATGACTTTGGTTTGGATGGTGCAACACGGATGGAGGCTACATTTGGGATGGAGGCAGCTATTGGTTAAGTTCTTTGAGTCCGTTCAGAAACTTAAATATTTGAACAACTATCTTAACCAAAGGCAAGGGGTTACACCCCTGCTTAGTTCAAAAAAGAAAATATTTTCAAACTGCAATGTTTTTCTAAATCCTATTAACCATACGTCCTAGTGAAGTTAAATAGCCGACAGATTAAAGTTCAAGAAAGTGTATTTACTAAAGCCATGAATATATGAATGTACCCTAAGGTATTGATTTGCTGTCATCAGCTACTGAAAGCAGAAAATCATTTATCCCCCCCCCCCAAAAAAAAAAAAAAATAGGAGTTTTAATAGCTTGCTATACCTTTTGCCCTCCTCCTCAAGTTAAAAATTAACCACTGTAGTTAACAAATGTTTATCACKAGCAGCAAGTTCACTTTGCTGATTCTTCAGATATTCGAATAGAATTGACATCTGATCCTCAGCGATTTCAGCTCCTGTGATTACAGACACCTACCAGATCAGATGGGTTCAGCTTTCGCTGTTCACTGACACTGGGCTATGATTTACCCTTGACATTTTCAGCTGCTCTCCTAGAAAAGAAATGGATAAATTTATGGTAGGAATTCAAAGCAAGGCCTATGGACCTATAGTACTATGCATACATAAGTCTCTACAGTGGAGGAAAAAGACAAAAAATCTA
Organism: Rhea americana; assembly: GCF_003343005.1. Classification (NCBI taxonomy): domain Eukaryota; kingdom Metazoa; phylum Chordata; class Aves; order Rheiformes; family Rheidae; genus Rhea; species Rhea americana. Next base: position 388,547 of record NW_028185038.1, on the reverse strand, counting down.
TATATCACAGGCAGCATATGAAGAATTTAAAACAAACCTCTAAATATTTTATATATACACAGATGCCATAGTAAACATCGTCAAAAGAGCACTAAGGGAACTAGTTAATAAAATGTTCAATAAGAACATCTTGTACATTTTACTGGAAGAACATTACATTGTCTGGAAGAATAATTTGAACGAATGATTAATATTATCACTGGTTTTTGTGAAGAATAATTGCAAGAATCTAATTTTATTAACCTAAAATGGCATGCATTGTCTAGACCGTACTAAAGATAATAAAAAGAAAAGAATGCTGTATATATGCAGAAAAAAGTATTAATTACCAGCCGAAATACATCTTATAATGGATAAGAAGCACTTGAAATACATCAAAAATGTTGATAACAAGGGTTTTACAGACTTTATAGTAATCATTAAAAACAGTTACATATCAACATATGAAATACCTATTTCCTTCATATACCAAATCAGAGCTGTAGAGATTATCACAGTAACTATAACACACTTTCCAATGTGAAATAAATAAGCCTTAAGAGTACCATTATTTCATCTCTCTATGCAGGGATTTATGCACATCCTTCCCAGCCCCATTAACAGAGATAAGACTTATGTATGCAAATCCTCAGATAGCATGTGGAGAATAGACCGGTAAATTTTGCGGAATAGCTATTAGCCTGAAATCATTGGAAAAAAGACGAAAAAGGAACACTTGTATAAGAAATTAAGTACTCTGGGCTTGATCTTTCTGCCTGGAGCATAGCAGATGGAGAAAAAGTATAAATTGTAAGATGAAGGTGTAAAATAATACAATAGGGGATGTTTCTCCCTGTGCTCCTGCCATGGCCCGGCTGTGCTGGGCGAGCATTACAGACGTTTACTGAAAACATGTTAACCTGGAGGTGTGCTAAGAGTGGGAACAAAGGGCTATATTCAGACACCRTACTGTAAGTACCTCTTTTAGGAGCTGGATGTATAGCATTTGAGGTCAGGAGGCTGATAAGAGAACCGAACTCCTCTTGCCATACCCGGGTTTCCCATGCAGTCAATGGGAAGCAACAGTCATGCTAACATCATCCAACCTAGTTCCTTCCTCATTACTGCAGGAAACAGTTTCAGCCTATAAAAATATGCCTATGGGCATATTTGAGGGAAATTAAGATAAATGTGCTGTGCACCTGGGTCTCTGCAGAGCTCATTCCCCAAAGCAGTCCCTGACCAGAAGTCCCTGCAACACTCCCACGCTGGGGCACACATCTCCTACTTGCTTACCCTCAGTTGCTGCTGAACCCAGCCCCCCTCCCTGAGTCATGGGGCAACCAGGTAGCAGAGTCCTGCTATACCTCTAAGTATAGTTCCTTCTTTTTTTTTTTTTTTTCTTTTTTTCCCTTTACTCTGACGTAGAGCAATGGCTGAAATCCCTCACTGTTTACCTTATTTTTATTTTAAGACTAGCTTCCTGCTGAAGGTCTCCCCTTGCCTGTGTCTTAAGCTGTGCACACCGCGTCTTTGGTATATGCCTTCTGTGTTTTCCAAGGGATGATGTGACACTATTTATTCATCTGCAACTGTATGCAATGTTGGGCAGACATCACATGTTTCTTTTTGGGTGACAAGGTAGTAGCTGATGCCAGAAATCATCTCTGCCACTGTCTCCTTTTATTAATTATATTTTTATATAGTTAATGTCAATAATGACAATTTTGTACAGCACATAATTAAAGAAAATTTTTAGTCGTGCCATCTGGAGATCTATTAAATACAAAAATCATATGGTGACTTGTTTTCCTGATCAACCAAATAATTTCAAACAATGTATAATGTTTAGACAACCTGTGATTTGAGGAGGGTGAGAATGTTGTAAGAGTCTAGTTAATTTCATTAAACTTCCAGATTCATTGTGAAAATGGTAAAGATAAAACAATAATTCTATTAACTTTTCAAATATAAAAGAATCAGTCTTCTAATAGACTATAGGGCCCATCCACAGGTACTAGAGCTCGGCTGTAATGGGAATTATCCAAAAATTGAAAAGAGGAAAGATCTTGTTCCTGAAAACTCAAATAAGCTTTCTGACATATACAACAGATAAATGGAACCGATAATAGCTTCAACAGCTCTTTGTCCATCTAATGTATAACATTAATTAATATTTATTTTAGAAATAATAATTTTATTTGGAAAGTGACAATGGCCTTTCCAGCTTTCCTGTATAAAGTATAATTTTCAGATAATATCTGCTTCCCTACTGCTCATGCTAATGGAGAATGCTCCTTCTGTCATGTCTAAGCTATGAAATTTAATTTCCCAAAGTGGCTGATACTTGTTTTCAACAGCTGCTGAACAAACTGTTTAAAATGCTATAATTGCATATAGAAGAATTCTTGATTTAATGTACATCTTACAGCATTAAAAATGTAAGTGTATGTGAGGGAGATAAAAAGCTCGCAGGCCTTCCGAAGCATCGTCCTTTGGGGTTGGGCATTTCTTGTGCTTTAGTCATGCATCTGAACAGCCTAGTGCCACACTGTCTTTGGCAGTTCCCATGTGGAGCTTGTTTGTGTGACAAGGAACAATCAGAATTTTCTCTCTAGAAATAGTCACATGTTGTGATTTGTAATTTAATAGACACATATGAACTTTTTTCTCTGAAAGAGATAAACCTTTGGATACAGCCAAATATGTACTATCAGGGACTCATCTAATATACCATCATGAATTGTGAAGAGATCTATCTGAAGAGGTTTTGACCAAAACAAACAATACCATGACAGGAAAGCATTTCGAATTCATTTATTGTAGTGAAAATACATTGATTTTGCTGTTTTGGCCAGGGGTTGAGGCAATTATTTCCACTGGTGCTCCCTGGAGGGCTCCCAGTGTTGATGGCATCCATAGAGATTAAGGAACATCCAGTAGAACTGAAGAGGAAGCGGCTGTGAGCAGAAATCATGGCAGAACAGTTGCAAGTGGAGGTTTTAACCATTTTACATTTAGGTAAATTGATCAGAAGGTTTGTACTACAGTTAATGATCCTGGGTTAGGCAGCAGTTGGCACTAAATATCGGGAGCTGAAAATTGAGCCATGCCTCATTGTACTCCTTGGACTAAAGAACTAAGAACTTCTGCCCTGGAGGAATCGACATATGAAAGCAAGTAGTTACCTAACATCAAAGAGCACTGTCTATATTGCAGCAGCAAGATATAGCTGTGGATCAGCTGAAGCTGTCTGGATTAGGGAAAAAAAAAAAAAGAAAAGAAAAAGACTTTTGGCCTACTCCGCGGGGGCATGCCTTCTCCATTTTACAGGTCACAGAGTAATAGTTAACCTACCTAGGCATGTCCTATTTACAGTGATAGAGACACTGACCGAGGTCATACAAAAMTGTTGGGGAATCCATTAAGTGTATAATGTAATTCCCATAGAATAAAACTTTTTTTCTCTTTTTTCTTTACTGAATATTTGCTGTAGATGTACTCCAGCAATGAGAGACTTCCAGGATAAGCTCTAAAATTAACTCACAGKTTCGACAGAGAGCCAGGTAAAGATTTCTACTTAGTTGAAGCTCTGAAAATAGAAGGAAATGTCTTAAACAAAAAGCTGTTTTCATTGATCGGAGTCCACAGGACGTTGCTTGTTCCCTTCCATTTTGAAGAATCTCGATACAAAAGACATCATCCTGATGAACYTGTGGAACAAAACAAAGCAAAAAACCTCCTCAGCAATAAGAATATACTTGGAAGGAGTTTTTCTCCTCCATCCATAATAAAAAAGCCATACATAAAGCACAGTTCACTTTCTGACTCTTGGGATCAGCCAGTCATCTGTTTCTCGTCTGTGCTGAAATGGCAAAAACAAGAGCTGTGGCACATAGGGGCACAGAGTGCGTTTATATGGCGTTGTCACTTCTGAGCTCCTCTCCGGGGACTGACCTTGCAAAGCAAGCTGCATTTTCCTGAAACAGTATGGTACCAGATTAATATGGAAATGTAGGTTAAAAGTGTTCTCTGTCATTGTAAATGTACAGGAATTACTTAGCTGCTACCAAGGGACTTGTGAATGAGTTTCAGGGCAATTGAACACTGAATTTCSTAGTGTATCACAATTACAGAAACGAATGTACTGTGAGTGGGAGAGCGTTTGGAATGTTATTAATTACTTCATCAAGGGTTTAATACTGCTGTTTGTGAGGATCATGGCTTACCTCCCCCTTTTCTAGCAACCATCATTACATTTTCTTTGTCATTTCGGTAAAGGTATTTAGATGTTTATTATACTTATCTTCCAAGCTTGAGGTTGTAAAATATGTTCTGGGATCAGAAGGAAAATGAGTGGAGGAAGATAAATATAGAATGAGAAAGATGRTCTCTGTTCCAGTGAAAGTGGACTGCAGTGAAAGAAATTTTACTCAACCAGTCATTTCAGTTTCCAGATCTTCCATTGCCACCTGCGAATATATCTGTGTCCTTCACAACCACTTCTGCTTAATCAAGATCTCTTATCCTACACTRCAAAAAAGATTATAATACACTTATTGCATAGGGAAGGTAACTGAGAATTTGCAAAAAGTATGCTGTCAAAACTAGGACGAGATCCTTCATTACTGCTTTGTTTTGCAGTGAAGTGAGTGCACGCAACYAGTTAGCTCAGCTCCGCTTGAGAGGGGGAGGGTAACTTCTGAGAACATGTTAACTGGGTTGCTGATGGTCATGTAAGTATTCATTGACAGAGTTCCTGGACTTTACTGGATGTGTTAGATCTGGGTGTTGTTTGAAAGAATTGGCCTAGAGTGAAATACCAAGGGTCGCTGAGTTATCTGAAGGAATACAGAAAGCATTCATGCCTGCATCTGATATTTCAGTTCCTCTAAGCAACTAGAATCTCAAGTGCTTCTGCTCACACTGGGAGCAAACACATTTCCACTCTAATTTGGCAGCTTCACAGAGCATCTTGCATTATACTGTAGACATCCCTAGAAAGCTCTTTTCTTTAATTAGAAAAACGAAGAGCATTTCAGGATTTCTGAACAAGTTTAGCTTCTATCCACTTGTAGTAAAGGTTTTACAGAATACTTTTTTATGGTTTAARCTTGAACCAATTTTAATGCAATTCTTTCATGCAATTTTACAGGTTTTGGATGGGTTTCTGATACTATTTACATTTCTTAATTCTCCCTCCTCTCAGTTAGCTGATGGTTAATCATGATTGTCCTAACCTTCAAAGGCTGTGGTACATTTCAGGTGGATAYTAGGAAAATTAAATAGTTGAGGCTGGATAAGAGCTAGAATAYGGATGAACCAAAATGCTGCATCTGGTATAAAACTTCACAGATTTTGTGAAATATGAATTCAAAATATAATTCTAGGTGCRTATTTAGTAAATAGCCTCTACCAACAGCCTCCTCAACTGAAGTATTTTCCATTTTTTGCATAAATGTTCTGAGGAAAAGGACATCTCCACTCTCCCATTCTGGAACCTCCTGCTCTGTTAGTGTCCTTGCAGAAGAGGGAAATCACTTTAAAAGCACAAATATATTGGTATTTCCTACTGTCTTATAAAAGCCAACCCCCCCCTTTATTTTTACCAGTTTTCTGGATGATAGTTGAGGGTGGGAGTAGGGAGAGAGGGAAGATAAAACACAAAGTACATGTGACCATCAGAAATCTGGGGAAAGCAATGCTCAGGCTGAGATGACAGCTTGATTGCAACAACCATTAAACTGTTGATATATCCCCTACGTTACGTGGGCTGGAAAGGGATCTGGTTTGTGCCAGTGGCAGTAACTGCCTGCTGGACTTTCACCTGCTTGCTAGCAGTTTGTTTGGTAGTGGCTACCTTGCAGCCATCAGATGGCAGTAGCTTTCAGTTGTCACTCATGGCCCGGTTTGTATTCCACACGCCGGGCAAAAAGAGAGGTTAAAGACCTCATAGCCCTTCATCTCCTAACGTAAATCCAGTTTTGCAATAAAACCAAGAATATAGCATAAAAGGTAAGTCAGTGTTATTTAAGTTGTAGGGTGCGAGCCTGACATCTCCTCTAGAGGCTCATTTCAAGGCGTGAATTCTAAGCAGCTTGTTTTGTTGTATAACTATGTCATCGTCAGCTGAGTTTTGGTATTTTGTTTTCCAGAACTGCTAGTGCAATAATAATGAGCCCAGTAGTAATCTTTGCAAAATCCCTTCTCATAGCCTACGATATTGAAGTAGAAGGAAAACAAATTGGCAGCAGGCATCTAGAAAATTAGATATTAACTTTCAAAAGTGTGTGCTAGTTTGCCCTATAATAGCTGTGAAGCAAGAACATTATGTTTCAGCACTGAACCTTTTTGTGGAATCAAAATATTCTCTCACTATAGCCTTGTTCACATCTGCTGTGTGCTTTAATGTTGTTAACAATGCTTGTGATTGCAGTAATAGAAATGTAGTCAGGGAGGAAAAAGGGAAAAGCCCTCTTATTTGTATTCAGAACTCTAACTGTAACAATGCAGTTAATCCTACTGCAATTACTGAAAAAAAAGGAAGGAACAAATCTGAGAAAAGAAAATTAATGTGGAAAAAAACCCTCCTCTGCATTTAATTAACGTTAAGGATGTGAAATAAACCCACATAAGCAGAGAAGGGCATGATTGTGACAGAAAATATGGATTAAAATCAGTATCTTGGTGAAGACTGTTATTACAGAAGTAATGTAGTTGACCACAGAGAAAGCCAAATGGAAAAATTATTCGCTTTGACTATAGGGAGATTTAGGGCAARTCTGATAGATGAGACTGTTTTTAGAGTGACCGTAAGTTGCAGGATTAGAGGTAGCATTTCTGATACGAAAGTTGTTTAATATTATAGTTGCTACTCTACCTGGTGTCTGAGAACTCACATATTTCAATAGGCAACACTAACAGGGCAGGGGTGCTCTGGTTCCTGTTGGTTCCCTTTGTTTCCTTCCCAATAAATTTATACCTGATAGAAAAGCAGAAATCACCTACTTGCAAGAAGTAAAAGTGAAGGCTTGCCTACTTTCCCTGGTTTGAACAAAGAGGCACCTTTCCATTTTGTCCTGTTTTGTGTTTTCCTGTGGGTTTTTTCTTGAGCTTTTTGGTAGACTTCTTACTTCCTCCTGTAATCACTGCCTGATTTTAAGTTTTATTGGCCATTTTCAGCTTCTGACCTCTACAGCTTGAGTTTCTTGTGAATTTTCACACTAACATGCTTTTCTGGATTTGTTCCTTCTCATAATGCTTGTCATCACATGAACTTACATCCATCTTAATTTCTATAGTCTCCTACTGCTCATGATCCTTTTCTTTCTGCTACTAATGCTACCAGCCTTTCTGAGTGGGATTYATCTCCTCTAAGTTATTTGTACATGTAGACGTCTGCACCTAAAATAGTCACTGAGAATCCATTTGGAGTCTACTCATAACAATAGTCTGTTGTGATTCATCTGGCCTGTTTTGGACTTCTCCATTTGGATGAAATGACTTCTAAAAATGCCCATTGAAAATAATAGGCAGCTAGATAAATAGGTCAGATGAAGCTGTTGACATTGTAACTGTAAAATAACATGAGATGGATGCTTCTGATGTTTCTTTAGCAAGTAGGATAGAACAGTTATGGCAAGAATTTATTCAAGACTTTACATAACAAAATTTTAAGTCAATTTTTGAAAACAATTGAAGAATCAAATAAACTTGACATCACACATGTTTTTTATCACAAACAAATATATTAGTTTCAGATTACTAAATAGTGCTAAGAATGTTTCAGAAACACCTGTTTTCCATATATGGTGTTTTTTTTCCTGCTGCTCATAGCATACTATAGGAAAGTGTAAATAGTATACTAATAGGAAGTTCATGGTAAAGCCTTAAAACAGGACAAAATAATGTATATAGATGTAAGAACTTAATCAACATATTTTATGAAACTATCTCCAGTCTTATGCAATAGGATATTCATGTTATGAACTATCTAAAATCAATCTTAGAGTGATCCTTTTGATATAAGTAGGTATTTTCCAACCCACTTGTTTAAAARCTGTGATTGTTAAATTATTATTTTATGATAAAGGAATTTTAAAAGTTATTTTCCTAAATCAAATATGTCACACTGCTAGGTTGTGTCATTACTCGTTATACATTAGGATAYATGATACTGGATTTTACATGACGTCATGATATGTTTTACAATTTGTTAGATCGTCTGGACTGTAACAGAGTTTTCTTCACAGCTGTGTTCTTCGTTTGTGTATAAGTTAGTTCTAAGAACAACAAGCAGTACTGTTAATACATTATAAATACATCTTCCTGCCTCTTGCAATGAACCACAGAAGTGTAACAGTTGGCTTTCCCRTCCTGTTCACTAGTGAGGCCTGTGCTGAGATGTTTCTGTTTTACYGTGGGGCTACCCTCATGCACAAGATCATTGTGGTCTCCATTTGGCTCAGCTATGCTATTACTCTTTCTTTCAGCTATTTACACCTCACTGTTGCCTCTAATCAGTGCCTTGACTTGAGTTCTCYGCATAATTCATCCTTTTCTCATATGACTTTTTTTCTTTTATTGAGTCAGGCTTATCGCTTTCTCTGCASCAGTGATGCCATATCCAATTGTCTCTTCATTCATTTTTCTATCTTCCATTTGTACCTTCTCCCAAGACAACCATGTCACATGGAATTCTCTCCCTGATGTGGCCCCCTCCTTCTTTCTCTATACAAACTTCTGCCAACATGGCTACAAAATTYAGTCAATTAAAAGTTGCTGTATAGATGCACAGCTAAGGATATATCATAGATTTATAATATGAAATAAATAGAATCTAATGATGTTGGAAAGATTGTTGTGTATATTTTACCTGTTTGTTCCCTTTCTTAGTTTGTTTATCATTATGTAAATATTCACACAACTTGCATRTTACTAAAATACTGAAGATTGACAGAGAGGTAGTAGCTACATTCCGTAAGTATTAGTACTGATTATGGTACAATGCTTAGTATAGCACTGTGTGCATGAACCAGATGTCTTTGAAAGGTTTCATCCTTTTTTCTTGAGTGCTTACATGAGCTGTGTTATGGCTGCATCTCCTAGTTATACCTCATAATTTATAGCATATTTATCTTCATAATATTGATTTAATATAAATACACTACATTCTTCCCATTTAACAGATGGAGAACTGAAGAACAGACAAACTAAGAGCTAAGAAAGAATACCAACATCTAAAGCATAAAACAAATGGAACTAAAGCATCTAGATTACAAATAAAAAACTCCTCAAACCCACATTCAAAAAACCTTAAATCGCTACAAACATCATTATATGTGACTGCACACTGGAATCCTTAGTCAAAAAACCTCATAAGAAGGGGCATTTCTAGATTTAGTTATCAAGATTTAATGCAGAGGATCTGATTCAAGATAACATTTACCCAGGAGCCACKAAGTAATAGTGGACATAGAATATTCAAATTTCCTATCCTTGCAAGTGTGAGAAAACTTACTATAACAGTAAATTATGTATAAACATACAAATCCAATCTTAATACACTGATGTAATATTTATATTTAAAGAATTAAATTACATAAAATCAAGAAAGCTAGTTAAAAGGAATAGCTAAAATGATAAAATTCTTCCTTTCTTATACCACCTTGGAAACTCAGAGAATATGTACTACTCAGGAAAAATGCTTGTAAAAGGACAGTTCTCTTCCAGTTCCCTAAATTAGTGATTGAATAGCAGAATACAGGAGATTATTAGGAAAAAATATATCCCTCAGAAATAGAATAGAATTTTTTCTCAAAAGAAAATTAGGAGAAATAATTTCTTTAAACCTCTTAGGACTAAGAAGTCTACTAAAGGTGAGGCTCATTGGTGATGAGGGTATAATAGTACTGTAGTAAACAAAGAATCTAATAAACAGGCCTTGAGGTGAAATATTGAATTATTTTTTGCATTAATGTTCATTATAGGGAAGTTAAAGATGTACCTATTTTTCTAATTTTCTTTGTAAGTAAAAACCTGAAGAATATCTCAGTGTAAACTGGTAATAGAAGAGATCGATATCTAATTATTTGATACCAAAATAATGGAAARTGGCAAATATACAATCGGTTGTTAAAAAGGGATCCTTCATGCTCCAACAGCCCAATACCTCTGACTTACATATCAGAAAAATTGCTAGCAATTAAAATAAAAAATAAGTAGATAAAAAGGTAAAGATTATACACTGGGCAAGAATCAGAAGAGCTTTTGCAAAAGAAAAGCATACTTTGCAGACCTACACCAATTCTCTGAAGGAACCAAGGAGTTTTTGGCTAATGTTGATTCAGTTTTATAAAGTTTGATTTTCAAAAGGACATCAATAACATTAGAGAAACTGAATTGTCGTGGGGTAAAAGAGTAAATCTTCTATCAGATTACTTGGTGAAATACAGGAAACAAGARAGTGAATAATCATTTTTCACAGAAAGGAAATATTAGAGTTCCAAGGATCTGTTCTAGAGTAAAGGCCAGGACTTATAATGGAAAAGCTGGTGAGCTATGGGATGACTTTTTGTCTAATGATACAGAATTAATCAGGATAGTGAAAACATAATCTGGATATAGGGAGTGACAGAAGAGTCTCATGATATTGAGCTATGAAATGACAAATGAAATCAATGTCAATAAATGGAAAGTCATGCATGGAGAAAAAATAACCTTCACTGTTCATATACAGTGATGGGCTCTAAATTAGCTATTGCTACTCTGCAAAACAATCTTAAAACTATGAAAACGTCAGTGAAATGTCCAGTTGTTATTTTTTCTGCAAGAAAAATAACAAAGTCAGAATTCATAAATGCAGCCAATGCATATATGAAACAAAAGAAACTATATTTTCACAGAACAAAACTGAAAAAGATACAAAGGGAGATTTCATCTGCATTTATTAAGCACAAATTTCTTGCTGCAATTTCTGTCTCAGGAAATCCCAAGGGTGCTGAGCTGTGAAGCTGGGAGAGTATATCAGAAAAAGGACCATTTTCCTGATCTATTTCCTACATTCTTTCCTTAATGATCTATTGGGATACATTTATTCTAGGAAACTAAATAGAGTCAGGGCAGAGACCCAAGTCCAGAGAATTTAGCTGTATAGACACAAGCTGTGCTGTGCCATTTGTCTACAAGGCCAAAAAGTTTGCCCCAGCTTGTTGTATTCGCTAGCATAGATATGGCTATCGTGGCCACTGTCAGAGTAGCGGGCTAGGTAGGTCTTTGTCCTCACTATGGCAGTTACGAAGTTCTAACATTGGCATTCTCTCTTTTTTTTTTTTAAAAAAAAAAAAAACTTTGTACTATTTTTTTAAATGTCTTGGAGATACTTAAATTTCAGCTGCATCTTGTGTAAGTGCTTTATTCAAAGTATAAAATTACTTCGCCTTCTGCAGATTTTTGTTTTAGGTGTAAAAGACATGCATAGCAATTCTTCTGCCTGCTTATTCTTCTAAAGTGTAGTTAGACATCTCAGTCATGTATGTATGGGGGATGCACTGTGGTGCAAGAAGTGAGATCTGATCAGAAATGAWGATGCTTTGTTTGGTTCAAATCCAGACTACCATAACTTGAACTCATGTCAGCCCAGGAACAAAACTAGCTGTAGATCTCTCACACGGATATTGTTCCATTCCCACCCAAGCATTAGGGTAGCTCTAAAAATAGAAAGAAAACAAATGTTTGTTCCCACACTATTGTTACAATAAAACAAGAGCTTCCAATCTTTGAAAGATTTTGGAAAGTTATTGAATTTCTTGTCTTATATGCTCAGTACAGACAAAATTTGTTTTTCTGGAAAAGCTCTGCTTATTCTTATGGCAGTAATTTCCACTTGTTGGGCCAACTTTCATATTTTCTCATGGGCCACTGTATGCATCTATTATCTCACTTCTAATCAACCCATTTGTAAATTCTGCTATTTAATAGTGTTCCACAGACCTGCTCACAAGCTATCATGATTTCAGGCCACATTTTGAGAACCAATGCTGTATTGCGCAACTTATCTTTATAATTTGTGCTGAAATATTTAGTAAATATTAATCCTAGGAGCACAGTGCTGAATTAAACCACCATTCAAGAATCTCAAAATTTAAGATCACAGAACTGTGTTTGTCATATGCAGGGACAGCAGACCACTTGGAGAGCGTCTCTAGATAGATCACTTCTTAAGGCTTGGTTTGACTTCAAAGTCAGTGTGGGCTAAATAGCTGTGTACTTGCAGATATGCAACATAACTGGACTGATGTGCTGCTCCCTGGATGAGAATTGCTCAAGTTTCTCTAGCCTTTCTTCCTTTCTTATTATTGCACAAATGTCATCTACCTATGCTTGTTGTTGCCCCTATAAGAAGTATTTTTTATCACAAACTCATTTCTCTGGCAGTGGTGTTGATTGTGACGTGATCCTGAAGCACAATAAAATATTTRTATTTTCTCTGTTAATGATATTTTGCTCCATCCGTACATGTAATGTGAACAAAAGACCTGCACAGCCTGATATATATATATATGTGTGTATATATATATATACGTATATATATAAACATGGATTACTTATTTCTTTAACTGAAATCAGCGGATTTCATAGATACTTAATAGTTCTGAGAAACAGGACAAGAAATAAAGCTTTCCACTGAAGCTAAGTATAGGCTTATTTGAAATGTATTCCTCTTCTAGGAAAAAAAAAAAAAAAAAAAAAAAGCATTGTAAAGAAATTGTTGATGCTGGCAATTTTGTTGGGAAATATTTTTACACTTTTGGAGAAAATATGTCATCAATAAGAAATAAAAATAGTATAAAAAGTGAGTGAATATAATTATGAATATTTAGATGTTTGCATAACGATGTATGACTGAACTCTGATCAGTACAAGAACATTTCCTTTAAGGAAGTATTAAGGGGCTTTCACTATAACATGAATAACAATGTGGCACAGAGTGTTTGGATATGCCTTTAACGAAGASGAGATAAGCTGAGATAAGAAAGGAATTGGAAGAATTTTGTCTAAGGATAAGATGTATTATTCTCAGACCTTAATGTTATACATGTGATTAGGGTTACATTGTTAGAATAACAAGAAGTTTTTTGGTAAGTCTACATTGTGAAATTGCTGTTATATAAATTATAGCCATTAGTCCAGGTAAATCTAGTAATTTGACTTGACACATAACATGTTTCTGATCCATTGGTCTAATTAATATTTCTGATAAAACATACTTGTTTGTAGCTAAATAAAGCATCCACTTCCAGGCTCACAGGGATTTATCTTTTAGGCAGCAAACCAAGTGTGATTCTGACATACTAGAGCGTGGTTCTGACTCACAAGTGGGTATTTTCCTGGGGCTTTCTTCGGCCCCAAGGGTACAGAGTCCGGCCTAGGTTGYATGCCTTCTTGAAACAGAATGGAAGTGATATGTGCTGAATGTGTTCATTGGTTAAATATTCTAAGAAATATCTTTTTTGTTTTCCTACCATTCTTCTGATTTGAGGATTTACTGTGAATATTCTGTATCTGAGTTATTTTGCTTGGCCAGTTCAGGCTTATAAGTCATATAATACCACTTCTGATCTGATACGGTATGAGGTGTTTTCAGAACAAAGAATTATAGTCATTTAACTGTTCTCTTTCCATGAGCTTATAGAAAATGGATTATTTCCAATGATCTAAATAAAGGTAGCTTCAGAATGGCCATAAGCATGACTGAAGAAAGTTAAAAAATAAAATAAAATATCTATTAACCAAAAGAGAGTCTGCACAGCTGTGTAATTGTTAAAATCTACTGAGTGGTCCTAGTGTATATARTATCCAGCTTTTGGCAAGTACAGTCTAGCTCCCCTCTGCTTATCTTACTGCAAAATTGAGAAACTGTATCCATGACAGGTTCCTTAAGAGAACTCTTAAGGCCACTGAACTCTCTCTAAAACCAGAAACGGTGCATGCTAGTTGGACCAACTGGAGACAGTCCAGAGGAGAGCAGCGATAATGACYAGATGTCTAAATGAATCTGGCCTATAAGGAAAAGTTGAAGCACCTGGTGATGCTTCACCTGAGAAACATGATGGAGATAGTCATATTCCAAAAAACTGCTGCAGAAAACCAAGAAATAACCTAAAAAAAATATCTCTAGGTCTACCATGCCTAGGACAGGAAATAATAGGCTTAAACTGAAGAGCACTTTAAGACATTAGAAACAGTTAAATTCTTAGATAGATTGCTCAAGGAAATTATGGCATATCCATCACTGGAGATTTTTAAGAACAGATTAGAAAAATATCTATTGGGAATCATTTGGGCAGAGATGATCCTGCCTTTAGGCAGAAAGATGAGGTGGATGACCTCTTGACATCCTTTCTGGTCTTATTTTTCATGATTTTATGACCATGGCTCTCTGCCCAGACTGATGAGCTTGGGAGCAGGCCTTGCTAACATGACCATGCTGCTCTTGGAGGATAAAATGTTCCCTTTGCTGGGAATTAATAAACTCAGTGGCAGCTTGGAGTTGTCTGTAACCAGACTCCAATGTGGACTTCAGATGTGCTATATGATATTAAATAACCACCTTAGACATTTTAAAAATATGCTCTGAAAGGCAGACAGGATGCAGCATCTCTTGAGAACACCTTTGTGTTCAGGGGTCAGCTAGGGAGATTGTTCTGCTAATCACTGTCAAACACCATCTGTAAAGGAGTCACACAAAGTGACACTTCTCCATCCCAGGCATCGCACATTCTTTCCATGGTCTGGTGCATGTGACTGCTTGGTTAAGGCTGTGACAGCCAGCATATAAGTAGGTGCAAGCAGCTGCAATAGGCTGTCCTCAGACTTTCTTTTTAGCATCTTCTATTAGGGTTTGTGCTTTAGGAGTTATACAGCTATGTGTTGAGTGCTGGTGACATGGCTCTGTGCTTGCAGACCACAATCTGTCATTCTCTATTATATGGGTCAGGTTTCCAACCTCTCCACTTTTTCTTTGATAAGAAGCTGGGATTGCTGGGCTATTTCTAGTATCCTCTACAGGGAATGCCTAGGGAGCTGAAGTGTTTGAGAGGATCCAATGTACAGTTTTGCCAGGAAGAGAAAATTGGGTCAGAAGCGTATTAAATCTGGTAGGTATGTAGTCATTCTTCRTTTGGCCTGACTACCGAAAGCAGTTGATCTCTGTTACATAGAAGAGAGCTGAAACACAGACTGCACACACAGCTAGTGTGCAAGTAAAGCAATGGGCTCAAGGGCTGCCTGAGGTCCTCAAATTGTAACAGACTCGGCTGTGGGGCTCCAGCTCTCTCAAATTCCAGCTACCAAAGTATCCATTTGCTTCACACTGCACACCAGCTCCAGCTAGTAATAATGATCCAATGGTAATGAGCCATAATGACTGAAAGCTACTAGACCATGAATGTTCAACTGGCTCTTGAGGGAGATATTTGTGAGCAACTCAGTAACRGTTCCTATGCCCAGAGTAGGCAGAGCAGCCAGCAGTGCCACTTCTTGGCACTAGGACAGTCAGATAATCCAATTCTCCAACTGTAACAAGGAAGAAGTCAGTGAAGTCTTCAGCTGCAGCAAAGATTACAGGTTATCTTAAAAAGATCTAGCTGCAGAGCTAACAGTGCCCAACTTTGCTCTGCAGTGCATTGACTCTGACAATATTCAGGAGAAATAAAGTTGATTTAAGTTATTATGGTAACCTATCTAACTTATCCTAAGAGGTATCATGGGCAGGAGAGAAATTGAAAGAAATTGAAGATTTCAAAKCAATGCTTGTTGGCCTAGAGCACTGTTCCTTGGAGGAGAGATAATAAAGAGCAATGCTAGTACTCATCTGATAGGATAAGGAACCTTGAGCAATATCTCACAGAACAAAACAAGAAGACCCAAGCATGGGTGACAATTTGTTAAATCCTTCAACAGTGACCTAAGGGTGTGCTAGTAAAACACTCTCATCCGTTACCACAAACTTCATGAGACAAAGCTCTTATCCTTTGTCTAGAGATCATTTTAAGCAACTTCTTTCAGTTAAAGGCACTAAAAGTGATATTTGAGCATATTCCCATCGGAAGTGAATTAACTTGAATGCAGGATTTTAAAATCATATGCTCTTATTGATTCTGAAGTTATTTTTGTGTTCAAAACCAGCTTGCTATATAATACTGACAAATGTCAATTTAGGTTTTCATGGCGTAGCATATGTTCCTTCTTTCTGTAATTAACAGAATTTCCAGTGTTTTTACAGATCTTGTTATACATGCATGCATGCATGCACAAGCAAGCCTGGACCAATTTCTGTGCAAAAGAGTTGGCAAAAAAAAGAATGAAAAACAGACTAAGGTATTCCTCAAATGTGAATATACTCCAAAATGTACCAACAGATTTTTTTTATGTTGTCACAGCATCGTGGTTAAAAGAATAGCTTTTCCCATAATTAAAAAGTAGCACTATCRATCTGACACTATATGGTAGTTTTAACTTTGGAGCACTCTTCAAAGATAAATAAAATAATGATCATAATGCAAATGGTTCTCAATTCACAGGGCTAAGGATGATAGGATACGTAAGCTGCATTCTTCTCAGACTGGGAGATGGGTACACTCCTGCTTTTTTCTTGCTTCTTTGCTTATGATCTAAAACAGGAGTTGTAAAATTTTTCTCCCTCCTCTCCTGGGCTGACTGATACTTTTTCATATTTCCACAAGTGGCCTGCTCACAGTTGCTGCATGGTCCCAAGGTCAGCAAGTCTATTTACATACATGGGGAAAGACTTCAGACTGCTCTTACTCCTTGGCCAGGCAAGTCAGAAACTTGTTCTAGTGGCCTTGTCAAAACTGGCAGATGAATTAAACACCATTTAAACTCATATTTAGTTTCTGCCTTTAATTACCAAGCCACATTGCCCCAAAATGTGTTACGGCACTCCTGGTTGCTGTTTTTCTAGTCTGCTTGGTTGACCTATCTTAATGATGATGAAAAGGATTGACAGTAATCTCTTGTTGGTATTAAACAGATAGCCAGTCTGTATATCGGTGCCTATTACTAAATGCTTGCAGTGGTCTCTAGAGGAGCTCTCTATTTTTGATTTTGGCTTTTACTGAGTCATATGTTGTCACAATGAAATGCCCCCCCCAAGTAAATTCTTTTTCTTTGAGGTTTTAAGAAGACATTTATACTCTCTTCTATTAACAACTTTTATCTTCATAGAATAACTTTGATTTTATACCATTTGCCAAATTGATAATCTTTTGATCTCTTGTGAAACAGAACATTAAAAAAGGCATGATTTCTTTATCTTAATCTTCTAAAGCTCAGCTACTGTGTCAGAGGATCACATGCCATGTCTACTTCCCCTTTATTTCACTGCATGAGCCTGACTGCAAGGCACGCTTTGTTTTGCCTGTAGACAAAAAGGCTGACTGGCCCCGTGTCTTTGCAGTTACGCTGCTGACAAGTACACGCAATAAACTCCAAAGTCTCTTGTTCTGCCTCATATTTAGGCAATATAAAGGCCACAGTAGACAACACTTGTGCAGAATGTCAACAAGCTCTGGGTCCATGTGATAAGGTTTGGGGTTTGTCTCTGGTCAAACTTTGATGTAAGAGAAAACAAAAGCTCAGGCTAAATTCCCATTCAGTATAAATTGATGTAACTCTACTGAAGTCAGTTTACACCAACTGGGAATGTWGTCAGTCCCATGTTTGTCGACTGTAAGCTAGCTCAAATATCTTTGCCAGGCTAAGTGTAGTTAAAATGATTGCCTCTGTTCTGACCCAAACAGAATCCTATAGAGGTTATTTTTCTAAATAGAGTATGAGGAGCGTCTCTCCCAGAAGTCCCAGCTCACACCTTGAGGGTGTTGCTGCGTGACTGCAACTTGTTCAATGCTGTTTCAGCAACTGGTCTGATCTTTGGGATGACTGTAATATGATTTGGGAAGCTCCACTTCTACTGTTTGAAAGTGAGTTGGACAAACTTGCTGTAACTTTTTCATTTGACTACCCTGCTACTAAGTTTGAAAGTACTCTAACTGAAAACCAGTTTCTGTAACATAATTAAGAAGCACATTTTAAAAGGAAGCCCAAACCCAGACTGATTGAAAGGGTGGCTGCCTATGTTCATAAGATATGAGTATAGAGAGAAAAACATTAAAATTTGAAAAATTGGAGAGTCTGGTATGAAAAGAAAGGAGAGAATTCATATGAAACAAGTTTAAAAATGAGAAATGATTTCTCTTTCTTTTCCTTATACTTTCAGTTTTATCAGTCAAGACATTATATCACTGCTGTAAACTACATTCACCTTGGGTAGAGCTTGAATGTAGTAATCAGAGCAATCCCTGGATACTCCTGTGGTGTTAACCCCTGATACTGCTTACTAATGTTATTAGCTCTGACTGGTTGGTTAGTACGATCAGCATTTTTCCAGCACTCCTGAATATCAAAATTTACTTACACAAAATCCAAATGAGTTACATATGGGCCAGATTTTCTGCTGCTTTARAGTCACATGCCATTGCCCTTTCTGTCTGGACATAATATTCTTCCAAAACTAATCTATTCTGGCTGGAGCACCTGGAAGGAGCAAGACAGAGGAAAGTTGGCTGTGTGGTTAAGAGGTGGCCGTYCTAGTTTCACTGAGGCTCTCATTACGCTCTAGACTGTACAGAAAAACTTGCAATGGGTGTCTATGTTTCACAGGTTAGAGTATCTCTGAATATTTTGAATTGATTATTGTTACATTCAGGTAGTCAGTCTACAATCCCTTCTGGACAATCAATATATAAAGGCCTTTGCCATATATACTACCACTACTTGCCATGTTATGAATCGCTTCAAATATAATTTCTCTCTAATTTAAAAAGATTTTCAGTAGAAGGGCAGGCCTTTGATCTTGCTTCCTAATCTATTTAGAAAGATTTTCAGTAGAAGGGCAGGCCTTTGATCTTGCTTCCTAATCTATTATTTTGCTACCAAAATATAAAAATTATATCTTGATATGTAGCATAAGGGTATCATCTCAGAGAGAAATTGAATGGAAAAAAGAATTGAATTCTCTGATACATCTACACTGATGAGGAACACCAATAARTAGTTTTAAAGTTTTATAGTCATCTTGCACATCTCATCACAGCCATTAAAAGGTGCTAAGTGGATACCTATGGATCTTCATACAAATTGAGAACSAGGTTCCTGACAATTTGTCCATGCAAGTCTATGAATGACTTGGGAAAGAGTTTGCTGTACATTCACTGCTGATCTTTATTATTGAGGAAAAAATACCAGTTTGGGCTGTAAAGAAGAGGCAAAATGTTGCAATTTTAAAGACTGGTTATGTTCGATTAAATTAAGGGTTCATTTGTATTTGAGACAGTAAAATATAAGAAACCAAAATGAAAACTTTTATTTTAAAAATATAGGAACAAAACATTGGCTATCCATTCCCCTAGATTGCACACAACCTGTAATAACATTGATTATTTTGTGGGAGCCCTGGKTTTAGCATAGGATAGTAAATTGCAGTTAGTTTGCTAGCAATTTACCAGTTTGCTTTTATAATGCAACATCTTTCCAAGCTGCTTCCACTGGGCATCCCTGCTTTGGATTATTTGTCTGTTAGGTAACTCATGGACTCCTGCCAGTTCACTAGCCTCCCTGGAAACATTTGTTTTTGCTAACCCTAGGCCTTTGGTTGTTTACAACCCCTTTAGCTTGGTAATATTTGGAAACTCAGCATGAATTGACCTCCTCTTCTAAATCAGCTAAACAAGCAGGAACAAATTCGACACTTCCCTTGAGAAAAAAAAAATACCCAACAACTAAATACTGTGTTGTTATGTAATATGTAATAATTATAACCATGAACTCAAATTCTGATGTTTCTATTCAGTATTACCTTAAAGCACATATGATCCCATTGATCATATTAGGACCTGGCTGGTGCACAGTGCAGTCAGCTGCTATAAAAACTTGGTTGTATTAATATTAAGTTATACAAGCAAAACTGAATAATTTTGTTGGGAAAATTATCATTCTTGTCTTATTATTACACATGTAGGAAAACCAATTTAAGTTTTTATGTTGGTATTCCTCAACAGAGTAAAATGCAGAGAAACCTGGGCTGATAGAGACCATGCCAGCCAAGAAAATGGATCCACTGAGCTTGAAACAGTAAAGTGCCTTTAGAGAAGGCTCTTWAGCGAAGGCATGTTGTTGCATTAACATATGCTGACTTAGTGTGCTGTATTGCATTGCAGAGTATCAGAAGGAGGTTATGTTAAATCTTACAAAATTTTGTAAACTGTATCCTTCCCCAGATAATTTGCAGTCTATAATAATAATAAATGCGGTAGAAAACACTTAAGTTTCCTGTCATAATAACATGTACATCGTTTGAAAGATTTTTGGACTCCAGGATGTCTGTTCCATCCAAATGATCCTTTATTCTCTCTCCTTTTCTTTTAGCTCCAAATCACTGTCCTTGCCTTTCCTCATMCTGTGCATTGGCTGCAACATTCATCTTGCCTCTCTCTGTCACAGTTCTTGCTACTAACATCAGTCATTCCTAATTGTTCTTAATATCAGCACCCTCATTTCTTGCCTTTCTTCTGCTTGGCAACAGACCCCCAGCTTAACCACTGTTGATCTAATTATTTCTTCTAGAATGGCATTTAGCGGAAGTATTCATGTCTTCAGCAGGATCGATTAACAACACACCTCAGAGAACAGTGTTACTGCTTAAGGGGAGAACAATTAGTAGCTTATATAAATGGACAACTTCTGAAGTGATTAAAGTGATCTGTAAAACTGTCACACTAAATGAATATTCTAAGGGGCCTTTGTTCCTTTACAAAAAGCAAAGCTACAAAAGCAAGTACTGTAGTTAGCAAAATTGATATTGAAATTCAAGAACTAGGCAGGTTTATTATGCTGTAGCAACTATGCATTGTTTAATTTTTCTCTTTTGGCTCGRTCCTTATTTATAATATTGAAGGGGTAGAATGTGCTTTTTATGATGACTTGGAGTGGGATGATCCAAAGGAAATCCCCAAGTAAAACAATGATTCACTGGTCATGAGTCRGCTGATAGCATTTGTCGCCAGAAGTCAGCATTAGCTCAGTACTGGGCAGATGGCAGAGGTGTTAAGTTGTGTGGTAAAATGCCAAGGTATAGTCCCAAATATTTCAAGACATTAAATAATTTTTGTAAGAACAAGGATTTTACTATATTCCTGTCTAAGTCATGTTCTGCCTATTTAATTTTTTTCCAGGATTTCAATTCGCTATGGTTTTTACAAGAAATGTTAGGATTCACCAATAATCATTTTTTTCACAAAGAACAAAACTACTTAAAGATTTTTAAATAGTGGTTTGATCTAAACTAGATGCAAGCAGCCGAAGAGTACTGTGAAAGCTAGAGGCTGAGCAGAATACCTTGGGTTCTGATTTGGTCTCTGTTTCTGCTGGCTATAAGAGAGATCTATGGATGAAACTGTACCAATACAGTATATTAAAGAGGTTCTGAATATAGAGAATAAAACAGCCTCTGATAGTAGTTGCATTAAGAAGATGAGGCATTTGTATGGAGAAACTAGGTCAATGGGTATTTTGATCAAAAAGCATCCTTCTCCTCCATGATATCCTATTACTTTCAGATCTCTTCCTTGATGACAGCAGGGCCACATATTTACAAGAACAGGACATGGGGGAAAAACAAAAGGAGAGTCTGAGGATAATTAACATTTCCCCATTACTACCAGCAAACAAGTCTTAGTTTGTAGCCCATCCTGTGCCCACTGTTCTACATATATAGCTTCCACTGAGTTCAGTGGAACTGGATACCTTATTTCTCCATCAACCTAGAAGACTCAGACTAGTGTTCACAGTATGAGGCCATCTCAGGGAAGAAAGCTTATTGCACAGAAGCAAAATAGATGAGTCATATGTCAGATGCTGTACTTTTTTTTTTCCATTCTAAGGGTTGCCATACTAGGATTTGCCTGAATTCAACTCTTATTGCTCTAGCAAATAAAATATTATTCTAAATGTATCGTATCTGTCCTTTGTGTGCCAATTCATCACAAATAATTTTAGCACTGCTTCAAGGGTACTAGAACTATTTACTAAAATTTGCTATCACCTACTGCCCAAAAAGTGAATCAAGTTTTTAGGATCTGGTTCTCTGTAATGAGAAAGCAGTCATAYATAAGAAGTACAAAGAAGTTTTATGCAGGTCAGTGGGCATATAATTAAACAAGATCAGTAATCACTGTCCTCTTTTATTTATCTACATAAGTTTAGGGGACATTATCTTTTTCTGACTGTAAAAATACTTTGTATGCATATTTATATAGCCAAGAAATTTAAAAGTAAACCAGAAGCTTGAAGGTGATTTTTTCAGCTATGCTCCACCCATGGTTAAAATAGCAAAACGTTTGCATGATGTCTTGGCCAGATCCTGCATAACCTTTACCACACTACTAATCCTTTAATAAATAAGTCTTCAGTAAGTTTTTCAAACATTGGGTTACATTTTATGTAATTGTTAGGAGCTCGGGCAAAAGTAGGTGGACTGAGAAGGCTGGAGTTATGAGATACCGGTAAATGTCAGTGCTACCTGTTGTGCCAGCTAACTCCAGCTTGAGCCAGTGTTCATTCAAGCACTGTCAGCTGATGTATACTGATGCCATGTACCAGCAGTAGGAACAGTGAGATCTTTTAAGGCAGAGAGAGCTGGAACAGGCAATCCATGTATGCAGATGGTTGGATAAATATTTAGACTGAGGAACAGTGAGCCATATTTTAAAGTTCCTTTGTAGGATCTGTGCTTTCATCTGAGAGATGTGCTTTGGAGAAAGTAAAACTATTAGCAATCTGAAGAAGAACGTCCCTCAGAGGAATAACAAATTGCTACTGCTCTAGGCAGATTATGCCAAGAACTGAATTTATGGAATAAAATGTTATTCTTTAAAATTAGTTATGATGATTTTCTATGGAGATAATGGTCCAGATTCTGGATCCAAACTCTCTGCTAAATACTGATTTGGGGGGAGGTTGTTTCTAAAGATAGTTTAAGGGTCCCTTATCATTCCCCAGTTTTCATGCCGCTCCAGGCTCCACCCTCTGGGCTGCATGGACTCGTCCCACTCTGATTTATTCCAGGAGACTCAAAGTGGAGACAGAGGTARATGTGCCGTAGGAGCACTTAAATCACTTAAAGCTACTCATGGGCACTTTGCTGGCTCTGTAGGAGCCCAAGTGCTGGTGCAGTTATCCTTAGGCTAATTGTACTTTTCTTGTATCCATCAGTTTGAACAGATCATCAACACCTACAACACAGAGGTTTCTTACTGCATCATTATCCCATCTTGTTTGCCTCTCTCTCTGTCTGTCACATCTGTTTTTAAATCAAAATGTTAACCTTTATGGGACAAGGATTTTCTGTGCATTGCGTGATCATAAGGCACCTAGTGTGGATGCTCTGTTCCTTGTACAGCTTCAYAAAGTCGTATGAAATATGTTCTTAAATGTTTGGAGTCATTTACTTCCTCTTTCTGAGAGTTAGGTCTGGTCTGTGTCACTGTAGTTTCCATTTTTGGAGTTTCTTATAAAAGTGCTTTATTTCTTTTAGTGCTAGAATCTAATTTAAAAAACAAATATAAAGAATTGGTGTTGATTAAAAGTAATACAGGCAAATGGAGAAAAGGAAGTAAAATTCATGTATAGCTTTATGCCTTTCTATTTTAATGTCTATTTTKTCTTATGAGTATTTCACATAAAATTATGAAGAAAACAGTGATATGACAATTTTAAGTGACATATGTAACTATTTTTAATTCAATATATAACTAAAGAGCAGAGAAAGGCTTATTGAAAGGAAACTGGAATCCCAAGTCTGATATATCTTCAACCAAATATTTCCTCACACAAATTATTATTATTTATTATGTATATGTATTGCAGTAGGATTGTCATCAGCTTTCTAGTGTGGTTTGCAGTATACAGCTAGGGTCGTTCTTGGGAGCTATGTTCTGAGGGTGTTCCTGCACTACAGCCCAAAGGCATGTCTGCAGTTCAGGTGATTGTACTTAAGTCAACGTTAAATGGTCTAGCCGAGCTCAGAGAATAGTGGAAATGACCTATTAGAGCCCTTTAGTAAATGAATGGTTAGATAGCCTGTCCTGAGCTGCTGTTGCAAAGTTACTGTCAGCATCTGGCCTGTATTGTTTGAGGGAGAGGTGGAAAATTTTCCTTGCAAAGAACTGAATTGGCTTTCCAAACATCTTTTAKAGATCATAAAATAACATGTATCTTAAAATCAGGTTGCCACAAATTCTATAAAGCGAAGTCACAGGCCTTATTCAGTTCCTAGCRTGAAAGCCTTCTTCAGCTATAAAGTTTCCTACCTGAAGATTCCCTGCTTGCTAAAAGCTTAGGCCCAAAGTAATATGTACAGACTACAAACTGAAACACCAACACACCCTCAAAAGACAGAAGCAAGAAGGAAAACAAAGCCACAGAAGTGATGAAGTCTAAAAAGTCACTGTTTTCAAATCAGTAACAAAGCCAAGCAATAAATCCAGGTATTTTGAATCTTTCCTCTGAATTCTGTGTGTTGGGAATTTAATGATATCTAGAAGTGATTTCTCAAGAACACTTTTTGAATGAGTTTTGAGATAAATATCTCAAGATATAGCTTTATTTCTTGTTCATTGCAAACAAACACAAGTCATTCAAGCTACTGAGCAGACACAGCAGTATTGGTGAAAGTTTATAGTTAAAAATCAGAAGCCAAAGCTGTATCTTGCCCTCCTAAAGGTCTATTGGGTGACCTGGCAAACTTTTTAGCTTCTCCTACCTGATAATTGCAATTGGGTGGCTCTGTCAGTACAGATGCATGAATGTCCATTAGGAATGCACACCGAGCATGCAAGAAATGCATTTTGGTGCCTGTGGAATGCCACTTTTATTCCTGGAGTCCCAGCATAGTTTCCTGGAGCAGATGCACATCTGCACCTGCTTGCTTTCCTTCTTCATTCTCATTARCGCTTCAAAGGATTTTGCACTTCGCAAGTAGCCACCTGTTCGTTGTGCGGCCTGTGTCCTCATGCAATGTCCAACGAGTGCTGCGACAGCAGGCCACCAGCTGCTGCTACACGTACGGCAAGATGGGCTTGGGCTGTGAAGACATGGTATCTCCTTACAGGGACATGTGCCACATGGGAATGAGTTTTATCATGATAAGGAGTTTAACAGTCACCAGTCTTATCAGTGGATTTTGTGATATTATTGTGTTCACTTTTTTTGCTCACTTCTTTCAAAGATAAGCTACCTTCTTGCGTACTTTTCCTTAGTTCTCTGAAACAGGAATTGTCCAGGATGAGCTCATGCAAACACAAATCCTGGGAGGCTCCCTGCTTGGCAGGCAGCCCAGTAGCAGAGGAGACAAAGCAGGTAAGCATATATGTTACTAGAATAAGTGKGATTCCTGTCTTTGGGATATGCCACAGTTGTTCAGTAAATGTGGACAGAGTCCCAAAGGAATGAAAATACTGGCTGTTAATACCGTGTGATATGACATGATATAAAGTTGACCAAAAGTTGACAGGCTTGACAAATTGATGGAGTTTCTGAAAAAGTGGTGCGATGTCACCCACATCCTGACATACAGCTTCYAGAGAGAAGTTTGGGTATCTCCTCTCCTTATAGCTCTTGAAGCTTTAAGACCCTTAAGTATACAGAAAATTTATGATCTCTAGGACGGACATGGGCCTTTATTTCCTATGGTTAGCAATTTGGTTTTCATTAAAAAATACCATTTTAACAGAAATAACAGTTCTTTCTTAAATTATGCCAATACTGATGAAATTTCATTTTGAAAAAAAAGAGAAAAGCATTTTTAAATTTTTAAATTTAAAATTTAAATTTTATTTCATTTTGTGAAATAGTTGTATGAAGGCTTTTCAGCCCCAAGTATGATTTTTTTAAAAAAAAAAMTGCCAATATTTCTTTTTAAGGAAATTCATTTTCTTACTTTACTATCAATTATTTCTCTTTTACTTCATTTTGAAGCCCAAGAGTATGTATATATAGCTTTATTCCAGATATAATTCTGTCTACAATAAAGTATGTCATGAAAGAATATAAGAAGTAGACATAAATGCTGTATCATAGCCCATATTCAAGGTAATACTTGTTAGTATGTGCACACACATACACACACACACACACACACAGTGTATATCCATATATGTGTATATCATAAGCTATTTCTCAGTTGTGCCTATCAAAATGGTGTCTGCGGTGGAAGCAAACCATCTGCTTCACAGCACTTCTATTTTTAAGTTCTGCTGTGTGCCAGTTTAACACATGCAATGTCATTTCAAGCCCTCCTCCCCCACATGAACTCCAATATGTCACTGGGTTGTCCCATCAGCTTTACGTTGTCTCTGTAAACAGAAACTCTATCTCTCTGCAGCCTGAGTCAGCAGCTGTACTGGAGAGGACCTATCTTTGAGACTTGCAGAGTATGTAATTTGATGTCTAAAAACCACAGGAAAGTATTTGCCACCTGACTCTGGAATGGACAGTGGCACTTTTATAGGTTTTCACAAGTTTGTCTTTACATATATAGATGAAATGCTTCAGTGGCATTTGTCTGACTTTTCCAAGGCTGGAGGGAAAACTCTTTATCAGATGGAAGTTCTGATTCCTTACCTGCCTGTATGCCATTTCAGGACCGGTATGCAATCATCGTCTTTACTTTCAGTTTGGGAATTTACACTTAAATCCACTTTGAGGATCAAAGAAATAAAGGTAGCAATTCAAATCTGACTGAAAATCTTCTATGGTGTAAGGGAACTTGCCAGCAGCATGAGTAGACCTTGAGAAGTGTAACGAAGCAGCTCGTTCACATACAGCAGCTTGTGTTCTGCATCACGTTACATTTCTGCACACGTTTTAGTGCCGTCCCGCTGGCATGGCTCTCTGAAACCCTATATGAATTCCTTCCTAGCATTATCATTAAAGGTATTCAAGAAAAAGCTCACAGTTAATGATTCTTGTTGTCATCTAGGGAGGGTAAAATTTCTTGTGCAGGGAACCTCTGCAGGTGTTTTTCCAGTTGCAAGACACATAATGAGTATACATTGGTGAGTAGGTTCCTTTTTTCTATTGTGTTTTGATGGAAAGGATGAGTTATATGCCATTTCTCATCATAAATCTTGATGTAATGGAGATACAGTCAATGAGATGACACAAATTTCCAGTGGTTGATGATATGGCATATTAACACTACTCTCTGCCTTATTTAATAGAAAAAGACACGTTTATCAACATATTTTTGCAAATTTTTCATTGCTTGAGGGGTTAAGGTCACTTATACCAATAAGTGACTTCCCCAGAAARAAAGAAACCACAACACTTTGTCACAAGTTATGTTGTGTGGGAGACTAGACAAAATAGAATTAGCAATGTTCTCCACATAAACAGCACACAGCATGATCTTGTTAAAGAATTATACTGCCTCATAATCCTCAAACAAATAACATTATGCTATAATGGATCATTTTTTACTTCCTAAGCAGAAGATGGTAGGTTTGTTTTTCCTATTAAACCTAATTTTCATTTCAGGCACAAGATAAATGATACACTGATGTATATTATTTACTTATCCCCTTCTTGAAGTTTACAACTAGAAAGAAGAAACTTATTTTGTGACTCAGTTGGAGTAAACAAAGTTTGCTCTCCTGATTCAAAATTTCTTATTTTTTTCCTTTACTTTTGCTTTCAGTCTGAGTATTGGTGGGAGAAACTGCTGGTTAGTCAAATGCAATTGCCATTTGTGATAACGAACAAGAATGAACTGTTCAATAGACCACTTATGTCAGCTTACTTTCACAAATAAAAAAAAATCTAACATCAAAATAGTTATGACTAAGAACTCCCCACTTCTTGTATTTCTTTTTTACAATCCATTAGCAATATGATTGACTGGGAGAGGACCTCCTGATTGAAGTTCAGTCCTTTACCCCACAGAACATCTCCTTAATGTATAGCTGTAACTGATAGCAACAACAAGAGCATGGTTTCAAGTCAATTAAATATTTTATATCATTTTCATTTTTTCACTSTTCTTTTTAAATATTTCAGTCTCAAAATGAAACACTTACAAATTAAAAATAGAAATATAGCTTTCAAAAAATATTGAAATAAAATATGCTAGCTTTAAAAGAAAAAGAACACTTTTGCTACCTGAAATTATTTACTAGATATTAGCACATATTTATAAATAGTGTTTTCTGCTTGAAAATGTATTTTTAAATGTAAAATTAAAAGTCTGAAAAACATTCTGCCAAATACTTAAAAATCTTTAGACAATTCTGACTGCTGGCTATTAGTCACTAATAAATGCTTTGCTGCATTGGATTGAGAAGGAAGTAATCTCCCTGTAAATTAAACAGTCTTAAAGGCAAATACAGATATATGAGAGATTGTTCTGTTCCCAAATTTCCCAGTTTTATACCATCTTGTTGCCGAACACCCTAGCTTCTTTTCACCATCACACTGCTTCATTCTAAATTGAAAATAAATAAATAAATGAATAAATGTGCAATATCAAGGATCTTGTCATGCTTATTTTTCTTTTTAGGTGCATATTTTCTTTACAGTAGCTCAGTAAAATCTGACCTCTCCAAACACTACCATTAGCAGCTAGTTTGGGACGAAGTTCAGACTCAAAAAARGTTAAACACAGTAAAAACCAGATATGTCCACAAAAGTGAAAGATGTTTATATCCTCAGTGATGGATCCCATTTTGACATGCTTTAGTGAATTAAAACCAGATTACCAAGCCTATATTACTCTATTGCTTGTTGCTTTATCTTTGCATCTAGTGCCAATGAAGTGTAATCTATTATAATAACATTTCCTGAAAAATGGCAAAGAGAATGTTCCACTGTGACCCAGAAAGACAGTTGTACTTTGAACAGCAAGGTAATGGTGAATATAGCTCTTCYTCTTAGAGTCCTCTGCTGAAGAATATAATCTTTGAAGGAGATAGAAGTGCAGAAGTATGGAGATCTTCCAAAAGATACAGGCAAATGTGAAGGCAGAGAGCTTGTGTTTACACCTGTCCATCAATACATACCTGTGAAAAAGGCCAGATCCTGAATTTGACCGTATCCCTCCCTTTTTCCCCCAAAATGAGAATATCTTTTCCCAAAATAAGAATATCTCTTAAGCTTTCTCAAGGATCAGGTACACGATGACTCCAAGTACTCTAGTTAACCCACTAGTTTCCCCCTCTCCTCTGCCCTTCAGTAAGCAGTGTGTAGCATCTCATTTCCTCACCCCCAGACCTCCAGGGTATCTGTTTCACAGCCGAGTGGGTAAGGCAACACGGGGGACTAACTGCCGTAATCCAGGAGTAAGAAATGAAGAGGGGATGGGATGACAGATATATAACAGGCACATATCTTATGGAAATTCTGCAGTATTTTTCCCTAAATACCCTAAAGATTTCCCAAGCACTAGGGTGGTATAAATAAATCAGTAACAAAATGTTACTGTAGACAGTAACAACAAAATGTTAGGAGAAACAATATCTTTTTTTTTCAGCAAAAGCAGTGGTGATAAGGGCAAGACAGCTAAAAACAACACAACTAAAGTCACAAATAAAATGTAGGGGGTATTTGCAAAGCAAAATTAATTAACCCTCAGTATAAGATAGAAAAAAMCATCACACTGGCTGCTCCCAGGAGTTGTAAAAATTCACTCCCTGGGAAGTTGAGAGTTTTCTGCTGAAAGGGAATCTCCAGTTAGAAGGTATGTACCTTAGTCATCTACAAGTGCCTTCTCTCTCTCATGGATCATGGAGGCTTTTGGATTGCTAGGGGTGGATGTGGGGCTGTCAGCCCTGAGTATGCAGGTGTTAAACCTGCATACTCAATTCTGAGCAGTTGCCAGATGTCAGCAAAGCTTAGAGCAGCCTGAAGGCTGGTTAAACTAAAAACCTGTGTCAAGTCACTCTACTGTCCTAGTGATCTGTATCCTTCCACTGTCTCCAAAATGCAAATAGCRTTTTAGCAGTCAGGCTAGGAATAGGACCCAAACCCTTTTATGCACACTGAGGCACTGGATTGAAGAGAGACAACCAGTTAGGCACCTCAGAATAAAGTTTGCACTAAGGCAGATTTTGCTTGAAGCTGGCAAATGGAGAAAGCTGATCCCTCTTCAGAGTCTRAGTACCTCATTTGGAGGTGCAGGAAGTCATGACTGTTCCCATCACATCCTTTCTGGATAATGGGCACCATGACAGCTATTCTTTCAAAGATCCAGGCAGGAATTACTCTTATAATATGGTATTACTTTCTAGTAACAGATGTGTGGTGAGAGCACTCATTTGGGATTGGGAGACCTCAGCCACGTCTTTACTGCAAAGCAAAACAGGGCAAGGGACCATTCTCTGATTCTGTGACCAACTGGCACAGACTGGTCATGTCCACACAATACATCACTTTAYTCTGAGTCTCTCTTTGGCCCACAGTGGTGTTCCTAAGCAGCTAACTGATTTTATTTTAATGATTGTTTTCTCCCACTGAAAATTCCTCAGTCAGTGTGAGTAGTGTTGCAGCTTATCAGAACTATGTCTTTATAGCACAATGTCTTTATTGCCTGAGGATGCA
Source organism: Rhea americana (assembly GCF_003343005.1). Lineage (NCBI taxonomy): Eukaryota > Metazoa > Chordata > Aves > Rheiformes > Rheidae > Rhea > Rhea americana. The sequence continues at coordinate 357,842 of NW_028185038.1, read as the reverse complement.
GGCAAACAGTCTTGTCTAAACTGTGTAGCTGGTGAGTGTCCTGAGCCATATCCAAGCATAAGTGCTGTTTGCCAGGGAGCCAGCTAGACTGTGCTCCCAGACAAGTTGCCTGGGTTGTCTGCAGTACCATGCGAAGTTCATTTTGTGTAACATACAGGTCCAGTATTCTGGTCTTCCTTTGCATGAGGGATCCAGATCTATGTCTCTCTTCTCCCAGGACAATCTTAACCATAAGCAGCAGTAGAAGGAAGATATTTCTYACATCTCATGTGGGAGCGCAGGAGTTAACAGTACTAAGTAAGAGCGTGAAACTGGATCTAAGCGTCCATCCGGGAGGGAGGATGCCTGGGGTTCCTGTCCCTCCCTAAAGCCTTGYGTACACTGGCATGAACTGTCATAGGTTAAATGAAAAACTAGACAGCTAACTCCTTGCCTRCCTGAGGAAAGAGTTGGGCTTAAATCTGCAGCTGGAGCAGCTGGAGTGTAAATCTCCARTCACTTGGCAGCCTTTTAAAAAAAGAGAAATCGGAGGACTCTGCCTGTGTGTGTGCACGTGTGTGTGTGTAAGAGGGTCCAACGCGGATGATTTCAAAGAGATGTTGCTTACGGCTGTTTCCTACATTTTACTGATAGAAGTCAGTATGAGCATGTTTGAAGCCCATTTACTGGATTGAGTCCCTTAGGAAATTTAGGCAAAATTGTAACTAGTAATTATATTCTGGTAGTGCTTRAGGGTACATTAGTGACTGCACTGCTCCGGCTGGGGCAGTTCTGTACAGGCACAAAGAGCCCTTGGCACCCAAGGGGTTTAAAAGTCCCCTTTTAAAACAGGGAGGCTTGCAAAGACTTAGAGTCTACTGCTCTACTGCTTGTTTTTTTGATTTGCTTTGTTTTTTTCTTAATTAGATCTCAGTGTCATCTTTGATATGTTCTAGGTCTTTTATGTCTTTTATTAGACATATTTCTGACTTGCCCTAATTTCTGCTGTTGCTTATGTTGATGTTGAAATGGGGTAGCCTTGGCTTTAAAAAACATGAAAGAGGAAAGATCACTTTCCCCACTTATCAGGTATAGAACCTGTAACAAATTTTTCAGTTCTCTAATCAATACCTATTACGCCTTTTTGAGGAGTGATATACATATATATACAGGATTATTAAAAGTAAGATTGACCTTTGAATGCGGACCCTTATGATCCCTTTCTCTCCAGATTAATTCTGTTATGTCAATATTTATGTTATAATTTCAGGAATCTCTATGCTTATATTTGGAAGTTTATCCAGGGATTGATTGTCTGGAAGAAAATAGTCTGTTTTGTGTATGTAAAAGCTTTTTCAGGTCAGTCAGAAAAGAAGTAGGTCATATTTTGCATTCCAATATTTTGATCTCAAATATGGGAAAATAGAAATAAAAGGGTATCATGTGACTTAATGTTTATGCTTTGAGACTTTTTTCCACTAGAGTTGTTCTGAGGACACTCATCCAAATCCAAATACATAAGGCAGTGATTAATAAGCAAGCTCAATCACATGAAATCAGGCACATGAAGTTCATTAATAGATATATGATTCAGATACTCATTTTTTCTCATTTCCCTTTGATTGCTTTGGGACAGGCAGGGACAGAAGAAGGTAAAAAAMCAAGTTTTTCATATATTCAATTGATGATATATGGAGTTGCTATCTCAACTCAAGAGAATATACTCTATATGTCTCATTAGTAGGTCTTATCAGTCTTGGGTCAAGCAGAATATTTACTGCCATTCTTTTTAAATGGCTTATTACAGCTTTAATTAAATTATTTTGAAGCTTTAATGACAAATTGTTTAGCTGAAGCCTTCCGATCCTTTTCCCTTTGTGAGTTACTGCTTCTGAAATAGAACTGTGCAGTGACACCATTTCTAGGTAAGTTTTTTAAGAGAAGCAGTAATGTTCTGGACCTTTAACTACCAGGTGTCGGTAAAACAGCTCTTCTCTGGGGAGCTGAGAGGAATGCAAAGGGAAGCATTAACTAACTTGGCTGGAAGCCTAACCTGCAGTGCCTTCGCCTCTACTGTGGGAAAACTTACTGCAATGTCGCAGCCCTGCTACTATCAATTAGTGTCAATATGCACAAAGAACTCCAGATATAAGGCCAATGTTCTGGAAATATAACAAGCAAAAAGATGTTTTGCAGCAAAGCTGAAATTTCACTTTGTATGCGAAAGAGGATCCGAAAAAGGGAAAACAAAAGCAGATTAGTCATACATCTAAATTTAGGGTTTTTCCATATATGCTGCTGTTTCAGATAGGTCATGGAAACGAATGCAGTCAGTGTTATGAGATGAAAGGAATCCTGTAGTGACCTGATGTGAACTCAAGGCAGCCTGATAGGAGGATTTGGCAAGGAATGTTTAGGACCTTTTTTTATCATCCAATGGCTCCTTTTGAACAGCAACTCCTATCATGCTGTCAGCTGAGCAAATAAAACTGGCCCACTTTTCAGGCCTCCTCTCTAGTTTGTTCTAATATCAGACAGCTGACTTGATTTTCTGACTCTGCTTCAAGGCTGCACATGATTCTCCCCAGAGGAAAAAAGTATTTTTTGATCAGAACAAGTGTTGCCTTGCAGACAGCCTGYGTGCCTCCTTCACAGCGATGGGAGGGACAGAGCTGAACACACAAGACATCTCCTTCCAGTGCAGGCTTTCAGCTCTTTGTTGCTCTCTGTGGACAAGGCTTAGAAATAAGGACTGTTAACACTTGGTTACTCATTTATCTTTATAACCTCTCTTCCTTATTTCTCAGTGCCTTGCGGTTCTTCTGTATTGGTGCAGTAAAGGAAGTAAGCATAATAGCCTATAGAAACTGAACATGGTGACATGTGACCATTGCAGTTTATAAGCATTGCACAAGACTGCGCTAACTGCCTCCCATGGGTAACAGGGCCAACACTGACACAGCCTTGCTGTCAGCGTGTGCTTGCCAAGAATAGAATAGAGTTGGCAAACTGGGCTGTAATTTTGGCTGATATTGTTAATAGTCATTGTGATCAATTTCTAGCATCTAAATTCATCACCATGACTCTGATAACTGAAGTCTGGTTTAATATCCACCCTAAACTATCAGTATTTGTGGGTATCATGCACTGATATACTACTGTATTTATTTTTTTTTTACATTCCTTTAGTTCACTTACTTATGTGGAAATGACTTTGTTATGTTATTTTATTGGCTTTTGGAAATGAATTTGTGCCCTACCTAAGGACATAATGTCCAGGTATTCATTGTATGTAAGTCAGCATCACTACTTTATGATCAACGATTTTTTTAGGCCTGCTTGGAAATTCCAGAATTAATTTTATTATTGTTTGCCTGCACATTGTTCTACATTATACACACTTCAAAGAACACGTGCTGCTCTCTCTCTTTGAAAAGGACGACGAGTGTGTTTCYGTGCTAATGATAGAAATAATGCAGTATCATGCACAGTTTACCTGAGCTCTAAACAACCCAGCTTGGATACTCGGACCTACCAAAGCTAGTACACAGATCTTCCTGGGTTAAATTATGGTTCATAAAACTGCTGGCACCTGAGAGAATTCATCTGAGCTCACTCATCAGCATCTCCATATGAAACTGCATTGCACCATCTAGACAAACATTGAGGTCCAGGGACTTCAATCATTGCTAGGCAGTGAATATAGGGGTTTGAGAACATAAATTTTGAGGTTAGATCTCTAATTAAATTTCCAAATTTGGTAGTACAGCCTTTGAATGGGCTTGACAGCTTATTGTGCAGTATCTCAAGTATGGCGTTGTGCGTTGATTGTACAATAAAATCAGGAAAGCAGTGGTGTTGTGGTGACTCTATGAGGAAAAATAGTTAAATCACATATCATATGTTTCCACTGTGATTAAAAAAAAAAAAAAACAAAACTAATGCCAGTAGCTGAGCGTACAATATCAATGTGATAATAGCAAGGAATAGTAAATTATTCCTTAGGAGACACTTACGGATTCCTTGTTAACATTATTCAGTTTTGATCTCAACATTTTACAAAGGAACTTAACAAAATGAGACAAGATGAAAGCTTTGAAAAGTAGGAACAAAATAAGTTACTAAAGAAGTTCAAATGATAGTGTAAACTGGTGAAGACCCTTTCCAAGTGTGATGAAGTTATTGCTTTTGGTACACTCTGTCCTGGAAAGCAATAAGAGAAACCCTGTATAACTTAATCAGAATTTCTTCTGAGGACAGCAGTTGCAACACGATTTCCTTTGCAACCCTCACTCTCTCCGGCTTAGTTATACTTTTCGCGTAAAGCTTGCCCTTGAATGGTGATTATGCAAGAGCAGACTGAAAGAGTGAGAAGTTCAGAAGATTCACACTCTGGTAAGATGTAAAGAACTTTTATATAAGTATTCTCCTAATCTGAATATATCARTAGTAGCTCTATTTCTCTGAGGTGTTCTGCTATATAAAGGGAATGGTTATAATAAAGTGGGAAGGTTGATTGAATTAAGAATGATCATACCATCCTTAGAATAATTTATTTCATAGGAAAGAAAGACTCACTGACCTACTTAAACCTGTGGCTTCATGATTTCACTACCTGCTAAACATCATCTTAAAACTGGTTTCTTTCAAGTAGTGTATGGTCTTCAATTCTTAGCTGTTAACACCTGAAATGTAGACTAAAGGCCTTGGTTTTCTGTCTGCTCATATACATTACAGCTTTTTCTAAAAAGAAGACCTGAGCTTCTCTAGATCTTATCAGTTCTCCTTCTGATAAGCAATTAGATGTCACAAAAAAGTAGTACAAAGCTACTATCTCAAATTGCTGAATGATGTTCTGGGTATTCATTGTGCATGTCTGTGAGTGGCCTGCTCCATGGATTAAACAGTATCCACGCTTCTGGACAGGGATCTCTGATTAAAATAAGATTCTCTTAAGTTTGTAAGCTTGTACAAATCTGAACCCTAATATGTCTCTTTCTTTAACATGGCTTTTTATTTTTAACAATGATCAAAGTACATTATTTCCCTTATTGCGGAGATAGGGAAAAATAGTAATATCTTTTTACCTTTTTCAGAGGTAGTAAGTAATCAATATACTTTTCCTTGGCTGATAAGTTCCAACCTTTTCGGGACTTCAGATTTTTCAGCAGGAAGGTGAATGAATAACCCTCATATACAGATAGATCCATTGTGACAGAGCTCGAGTATATGGGTTAAATATATATATATTTTTGAAATATAACAGAAAGAGTTTCACTGTAGGCAAAACAATAGCAGATTAGTATGCAATGGAGTACTTCACAGCTATAACATTCAAAAAGATTGGCAATCACACTATTTATCTTATTGCATTTGGTTTGCATTTTGCTTTTATGTGTTCTATTGTTAAATATTTATGTAAAATATTAATAAATATTTTAAAGAGTGTCTTTTGAGTCTGTTTACCGATTGAGGTCTCCTCCTGCAAACATTATTTTCTGTATACAGCTTTCATGTGTATGAACTGAGACTAGCATGTGTTCATGAAATTGGGATTTGATTAATAAAATTTAAAACATGAAAATTTAAGACAAGGAAAGGAACTATGAAGTATGGGAACTTTTTTAGTAAAAACAATGGGCAAAAAAAGTGACTGTCTTTTATTTTAATGTAGGACGTTATGGGAACATGAGGTCCAAAATTACTGTCTTCTGTGGGATATTTGTAGCGAAAGGAAAGAGGTGCAGGAAGAACAGTGTGTGGAAGATTTAAGACTACCTTTTCTTTTCAAATGTTCTCCTTGTACAGATGGTAGAGGGGAAGCAGGGCAAAACTCAAAACTATGAYGCTCTCTTTTGAGCATATGTAATGGGTTAGAGCTCTGTAATTTTCCCAGTTGTGAGATGTGAATACCCTGTTTCACATAGCTCTGTAGCCTTTTGCACACTGGTACATGGGACTTGACTGGGCAGCAAGAAGGCATAGATGAAGCCTTGATCTTACCAACACAAAAGCCTGCATAACAAAATCATAATAGTCCAAGAAATGCCTAAAATAATGGAGCTAGAAAACATCTCAAAGATCATTTAGTCTATGTCCCTGCCTAAGAGGTGATCAGCTATACCTGTGGCAGCCCTGGTAGTTTATCTGGTTTATTCTGTAAGACTTTCCAAACCAAAGATTTTATGCTCATTTCAGACAGGCCATTTCAGTACTTCAATCTTGTTTCTACTAGAAAACTTTTCTTCATGTTTTAAATGAATGTCTTTCGTTGTTGAAAGTCATGTCATGTTTTCCAAACAATTATTCATGCTTGTTGCTCTTGGTGGCCTTCAGYTGCTTCACTCCTCTCTTGAAGTACTTTACCCAGTCCTGGACAGAGGACGCCAAGAAAGACCTTGCCAATGTGATATTCACAGATCTTGCAGCTTGTCTGATTTGTCTAGCTACAGCATGACTGCTGATTCAAATTCAAATTAAGGTGATAACTTGATAAAATTTCTACTATCTCTTTAAAAAAATTTCTTACCCTCATTTCGTATCTGTGCAGCTGATTATTCTTTCCTAAAGGTTAAACTTTGGACTTGTTCTTACCATGACATCATTTTTTTTTCTTCAAGTCATTTTTTTCAAATAATCAAAATTATTTTGCATTTCATTTTGCTTTCAGCCCTTTCCAACTTGATTTTGTCTTAAGACCTAATACATATATTCTCTTTTTTATTAGTCATGATTATTTAAGGAAAATATCAAGAATCAGGCCCAAGACACACATCTGATAAGACTCACTCAATGTATCTTTGTTGTTAAAGTGTGAACATGAAGGTGAAAGAACAACATGAGATAATTTAGAAGTTGGGCCAATTTGCTTCTGTCTGCACTGAAACAAGAGGACAATCAGTGATCAAACTGTGATTCAGGCAAACCTTGTTTTTCATGTGCTTCTGAGGCTGTGAGATCTGGTGTTAGACTAAATATGTAACAGAGTCCAGTGCAAGTCTTATCATGGAAGGAGCAAATCTCATGCACTGGAACATTAAATAGAGCTCATGATATGGTGACATGGAAGATAAAGAAATCAACTGCAGAAAATTAAATGAAAGTACATGAAGTTTCTTTGGGCATGTGTAAAGGGAAGTTTTCTGAATGCAACTCAGAGCAACACTAACTGAAGACTACATAACTAGGGGAAAGAAGATGACTATAGCTGCTGAAAGTTAAACAGAGGTCACAGACATAAGTCAGCAGGACCAGAGGGTGAGTTGTGAAGGAGATCATGGCATTCTCTTTCATGAGGCAAAAAGAAGAGAATCTTGAGAAAGAAGGATTCATGTAGTTTTTTTGGTGGACAAGCAACTTAAGGAAAAAAGGCTTAACATGAGGTATGTCTGAGAAATGGGAAATTGCAGAAATCTTGACAGAAAGAGAAAAATCCCAATTTGATAGGAAGATATGAGAGYGGTCTTTACAGATATTATAAAAGATAGCTATGATATGATATCTAGTGAAATGGTTTAACGTAAAATGATTTATTTTTGAATTAAAAAAAAGAAAATAAGCAGTAATAAAAAGCTGTTTAATTCTTTTGGAACTTGACCCAGACCCACTGAAATCAGGGGGAAATCTGCATTGATTCATGAGGTTTGGGGTAAATCCTAAAGTGTTCTATTGAAACATTACAGGACAAATTAACACATAGTGTAATTCTTCTAAAGTAAATTGAATTAATCCTCAGCAAATTTGTCCTAAGGGTTTGTTCTTTCATTCATTTACTTATTCTTTCTTGCATTCATTCAAATAGGGTCTCAGTATGCTGTAAACGGTATTCTTACTAGAAACTGACAGGAAATGTGTACTATGCTGAAGAACATTAGGCAACAAGAAATATGGTTTCAAAAAGTATTTGTTCTAGGACATATTTTTAAATAACTTTCATAATTATGAAACTTATTAAAAAAAAAAAAAAAAAACTTATTAAAAAAAAAAAAAAAAAAAAAAAAAACAGCCTTTCAGCAGGACACTCCCCGTATTCCATTAGATTTGTGGTTCCTATCTGATGAAAACAGCACTGAGCTGGAACAAACAGTGCGTCAAGGATGATTATGTAACATGAGATGAAGAAATATTTCTCAATCCAGTGCCAGGAAAGCTACAGGCAATTCTGGAAGTCACATGCTTTCTGGTGGGATTTTTTTGCTTTTCTGTTTTTGTGTGTTGTACAAAAGGGTAGCCCTGTTTCGGAAGTCGAGTTGCAAGAGGAAACAGCCAATAGAGAGGATGCTTTCTGTATCTGTGAATTCCGGTTGAACCACAATGAACACATTCTTCCTTCTCTTTTGTATGTGTGTTTTGAGTTTTGTTCTTGTAGTAGTGAAAGTTAAGTGGACAGAAAGGCATCAATGGGGCCACTGTTGAACTGACCTCTGGTGACCACCTGAAAACAAACAACGGCCATTAGATGGACACTGCCCTATCTAGCCATATTTGCAGTAGATATATATTATATTATATGTAGAGATAACATAATATAAATATCTATAATATACATAATATAATATAAATCTATATTCAGACAAGTTCTTATCCGGACTCTATACTGTTATGTTTTGCTCACAGGTCATTAAAGATTAAATGCCAATGGAAGACTAAGCACTATATCTTAGGAAACAACAAATAAATCACTGGGGAAAAAACAAGACAGAACCAAGCAAAATGAGGGATATTGCATAGTAACTCAGAATATGTCTGAAAGCAATAAAAAAAAATGACCATTAGAGCTATTAGATATTTAAATGCAACTCAAAATATTTGTCACAGATTGCTGTGAGCATTGTGCCAGTTTCAGCTAACCCAAGCTGGGAACAACATGTCTGGAGGGGGAAGGGGGATACTGAACAAATTCTAAATCTCGATGAAAAGCTGTATCGGTCCATGGATAGATTGGTTACACAGGGCTGGCAGAATTATCACACTTTGCCTAGCTTCGTAGCCTAGAGCTAATCTTGAGCTTCATTTATGTAAGACATTGTAGAATGTGGGAGAAAAAAATGTGAAAATATCATTAAATTGCTTTCAAAACACATTTTCATAGTAGGGTGCATCCATAATTTCTTTAGTCTTGATAAGTTCCARATTTTGCACAAATTTCACTTCAATTTGTGAAGAGCTTAGTTAAGTTATTGCCAAAATATTGTCATGTGCTATTTGAGACTTTAACATTTAGACATTCAGTAGCAGCTGGATATCACAAAGGACCTGCAAAAGTCTATGTTCTTCCAGAGTGGCTGCTGGAGACCATATAGGATAACCTGAGCCAAGAGAAATGACAGTGTATGCTTATGTTCTGGTAGCTGAAACACACCTTAAAGACAGAATTCAGATCAGAAAGGAAAACATCTGCATTTAGCTATCTAGACACACAAAATGTCAGTCTAGACAGCTAAGTTTGGTGAATTACTCTTAAGTTTCCATTGGCAGTAGTGACCAAATCTCTGTTCTTTATAAGGAGAGTTTAGAAGCATATTTCACAKCTGGACAACTAAATTTAGGTGTCTTTTTATTTGAGAGCTAAATCCTACCTCAGGCTCCTTATTCTGTTACTCATGTTAGATTATAACTTAGCCATTAAAACTTCAAAGTCTTGTAGAAATGGTTAACTCCTGTTTTGAAATCCAAGTTACAGTGAGCAAAAACTTAGGCACAATATATGGAATAAACCTGCTCTTATCTCTTTCTCTCTTAGTAACTACTACRGATCCTACAAAACAGACACTAGCTATTCACCATCAGAGATCTGCTTCAGATTCAGACCCTGATCAAKTTTCATTTGCCAAATAGGTGAATAAAATTAATCATTTTGAGGATTTTGTATGTGTGTGTTGTAAAAATGAGAAAAATTGTCTGATCACTCAGATCTGTGGTAGTATCCAGCAAAAGCCTTTACTCCCTTGTGTGGGTAAATCCTGCAATCAGGAGAGACACAGACCACTAAAGAGCAYGCAGAGGAGCATTCTGTCTCCATCATAAGGAATGTACTATGGGTACTATCGTGTTCTGCCTCTTTATTTTCCATAATGTCACATTCTCTTTTTAAAAAAGGAATGGGTACAACAGAGAAACCCCCTCTGTCCTGCATAGGCATGACAGAAAAAACGTGGGGCTATTTTTTTAGAGAACATCTTTCCTTTCGTTGTTCTCTGTTCTTTTCTAYGGAATGACTCTGGCCATGGAAAACAAAACACAAGACTAAAACAATCCTTTTATTCTCTTTTATTGAACTCTAAACCAGATGGTGTTTTTGTTTCAGGCTGTATTCTGTATAGGGAGTGGTTAGATTTTTATGCAAAATCCCAGGTAGTTTCCTCTGAGTTTCGCTTCTTCTCCTTTTTGTTAATTGTCCTTTATTTATCATTAATGAGGAAAGTGATATGAAGAGATATTCATGGTCATTTATTACTTTGAACTTAAATACAGTCTACTACTGCCCCTGCTCCAATCCCACAAAGATCCAAATCCAAAAGATATGACTGAAGTATGTTATGTATCTTTCCAAAACCTTAAAATAGCTTTTATATTTGAAATTTTATATTTCAAATTTTACTTCCAGACCTGAAGATCCAGAGGACCCGAGATGGAAGCCCACCGCACAGAGAGACTTTTACTGCATAAAGTATCTGGCAGTCATCTGTCAATGCCAATAAAAAGAATAATTGAAGAAATTGCCAGAAGAATATGTTAAACATTTTTGATTGGGGAATGGATTCATCTTACAGTTTTTATCTAAATCTAAGCATACACTGAAGACTTCAAGGCTATAAACATTGTTCCTAAAATCATCTAAAACAGATCCGATTCTTCTCAGTTACACCATTTTACAAAATATCTCTACTGAGTTCAGTGGATTTACAGACATAAATTAAGACAGAATTTTGTCCATTGATTTTTAAATCYCTAGATTAAATGTTCTCAGCACATTTTGAGTGCCTATGCATTTTAACAAAAACAATATTTATTTAACATCTTAATATCTGTTTTAAATGTACCATTTTGTACTTGGTGTTGTATGCCAAGCAGTTTCATCAGATAAAATGTGCTCATACGATATTAACTGCAAAAATATCTCTAGAAAATCTTGAAAAATAGTGTCTTCTTTTTTTTGAGCCCTGTGGTGGTTTTGCCATCCATATACTCTTTTCTAGGAATCAAAAGGAACTATAACCTAAATTCTTGCTATATATTTACTACCTTTTGACCTATTTGTACAAAAGGTGATTCAGATCAGTAGCATGCCTGTAAGGCGTTACAGTGCAGTACTGAGAGTCTGACCACAATATAGTTCTGAGTRTGGACATGTCATGGGGTCATAGTTAGAGGTGATTTTAAGAGGATACTAATGACTATAGTGTTCCCTGTGCTTCACTAAATATTCTGATCATCTGAAACACTTTAGGTAAATATTAGGCTGTACTAGCCCTGTGCCTTTAGAAAAATGTAGTCAGATGAACCACTGGATATTAAAGAAAAACATTACTATTTATGTACTGGCATAGAGTCTCGTTCATTGCTCTAGAAATTTGGTCTACACATGGGGAAGAAGTCCTGCTTACGTTCAGGATAAGCAAAGGGAGAAATACCCGTTTCACAGAGAGGAAACAAAACACTTCCTGAAGAAATTCTTCATTGAAAGTGTTTAAACYCAGACCACAGTCCAAATATGAGGTGAAAGTTCTTGACCACAATCATCTAGGAAAAAACAGCTTATTATCATAAAACACTTTCTACRTAGTGATACTAAGTGTAAACTGATGTTTCCTTTGAAGAAAATATGTGAATTTGATCCTTATTTTCTTAATGATGGTAATAGGAACTTTTTATGTAGAAATTGCAGTGTGTGTCAAATAGAAGATGTCATTTACTTTAYTGCACCTTTGCTCATTTATTTGCTTCTTGCATACTAATATATATCTCTCAGATTAAATAAAATATTCCAGACTTGCAGTAGATTCACACAGATCTCCAGCACCGCTTTTGTTTTGTATATAATACAAGCAAGCGTTTCCTCTTCTGGCCACAAATATGGAATCCCCCCAGAATTACCCTGGCCTGAAACCCAAGATAAACAAAATTCAAATGCAAGTCAACAAACATAATAAAATAGTTACATCATTGTAATTTCCTGAGTCCTAGAGTGGCCTGTATTTTGTGAAGGTTCACGTAGATTTGAGGTTGTAGTGCCCACTCTTAGGTGCCTGCTATCTAGTGTAATTTCCAACCCTTTGTTAGGTGCACAGATGAGCAATTAGGCCTCTAAAAAGCTAGTGGTCTGGAGAGGATGACATTTAGCAAACACCAAGGAGAAGGTTACAGAGTCATGCCCCTGGCTTGTTTGGCACCTAGCTCTGTGCATTCCTCCATCACGAATCCCTAGCTGTGAGTTCTATCCTGTACTTACCCCCATAAAGGAAGTCTGTCATTTGTTTTTCTGCAGAGGTAACATCCAGGCCATTTGCCTCCAGCCTCGTGGTTTAGTTCTAGTCTTTACCAGGTGGATATGTGAAAGACATTTAACACAGACTTGGAAATTTAGATGCCTCCAGAGTTAGGTGGTACTTAAATGGGGCAGGTCCTTCACTRCCCAAAATGATTCAGTTCATCCTAGAATAGGCACCTGTGTTTGGTCAGCTGAACAACTTTATGGAATTCATTGACTGTACTGATCCTGACACCCACACGTTGGTGACTGGTGCCATTTCAGATGCTTTGGCACATCTATATGAGGCTGGCAGATATGACACAGGATCCATGGCGGGGCCTTTCTGTAGCAGTAGTTGGAGGCCATGTGGCAAACCCTAACCCATTCACAATAGCTTTGTGTGCCCACATTTGGGCAACTTAATTGAGCTTGATCTCCATCCTTGTAATAGGTACTTCAATGCTAATTAACAAGGAGATAAATAAACAAAATGCTTTCACCCGACAGTAGAATCCAGCCCTAAGTGACAAAGACCCCTTGTAGATTTAGCTCCTTGCTTTTAAAAAAAGTTTAATATGATTATTCAAAAAGAAATTGGTCTTTATAAGTAATATATAATGTGAGTCTTAGCAAATAAGGGACTACTTTGATTTTGAATGAAGTTTACAGTRACTACTCATCTGGTTTTGCAAAAGAGAGATACAGATATGTAGTTCAAATAACATATTTTTTTCAAAGCACTCTTAAACCCTCCTGAAGGCAGTTGATTAGATTTTGTTTTGTTTTGTTTTGTTTTTACCATTATGTGAATACTGTGTTCACTGTAATGGAAGCCATTCATCACAACTTTCATGTTCTCTTTCATATGTTGATAGATAAATGTAAAGGTAAATCCAGAGACAAATGCTACTCTGTATGCCTGGAATTATACTTTAATATCTGTTTTTATTTTCTCTCCAATCTAAATAAATTAGAGAGAACAAATATAAATAAATTAATGGGAAAGATTGCTTTCTATAAGTAAACATGTATCTCTGACTTCCTGTGGATGTTAAATTTTAAGTATCATCCTCAAGTGATTCATATTACATGCAGAAAGTCTAAAATTCCTCTATGCCTTAGAATTTTTTATTTCTTAAATATCAGTTTGTAATGCTAGAAAGAAATCAGAAAACTGACTGAATTTATTTGCCCTTTCAAGGGCACGTAACTGCACACAGCATGATCTGTGACCCGTAATAAATCAAGCATGCATAACTATGAGCTAACTTCCTACTTTTCAAGCATACGCTACCTCCCTCCAATTAAACAGCTGTTTAACTTATCTCAGTAAAGCTTATCCATTAGCCAGAAGTTACAATGTTGCTAGTCTTCTTTTTCTTTTAGTTAGAAAAAACAGTAAATTAAAAGTACTGCATTTCTCTGGGTAAAATATATTTTTGTATGACTTTCCTCTAAATTATTTCTTTCCTGCTTAGTCTTCCTGTRTTATTGTATTTCTTATGAACTGCAGAGCACAGACTGGCCATTGAATGAAGCAGCATCTGGAGACTGGATTGAGCATGATGAATAAGGAATAATTAAGACAAAACAGATCTTGAACTGCCTACATATTCATTTTACACCAGCCAGATTTAACACTGAAAGAAAGGGGCAGAAATTCAGAAGGAGGAWGGAAGGGGGAAGAAGTGAATATGTGTTGAAAAAGTATTTTGATGCTTATACATAAGGAACAAAATTAAATTTTTGCAGGTACATTTATTTTTTGTCATTTTCTGATTTTTAAGTGCACAGCCAACATGAACATTCATTTTATGTTGCTTCTTCCTCTACAGGTTGAAYAATGATATGCTGTATTTCAAATCTGCAAAGCATGTCACTAGTAATATTTTGCAACTTCAGAAAAGAATGGAAGAAACAGAGAACTGCATATAAAACAGTTATTGGTGAAGAGTAGACTCTGGGAAAAGAAAATACGGAAAGCTTTATTCAGGAATCTCAGCAGAGATTAAATAAGTCAGGCACATGCCTCACAAGGATTGCTTACATATTTAAAGGCCAATACAGTCAAAAAAAGGACATTAAAATCTTGTCCTTGTTTATATAGTACAGGGAGTGTGTACACTCTGAATGTTTTAGTTCAAGGCCAGCAAATCTCTTAGTGGTTTGTATTTGAATTTGATTTATGTATATAAGAAAAAGTTTATTTCTGCTGTGAGAACATGTGAAAGGTTTCCCAGAGCACTTCCTCTGGCCAGGGCACTCTAGGCTACCACGGCATYGTCTATAATGTGAACTGGTGGTATTAATTAACTAACTAATTAATTAATTAATTAACTGGTGGTAATAAATGGTGGTATTGCTGATGCCTGCAGAGTGGCATTTGTCAGTGCATAATAACGTGTACTTTTGCAGGAGTGCTTTAGCAAGAAACATTTGTTCAGGCACAAAGGCAGCTATAAATGATTCTTTGAAAAAAGTGGGAAAGGACTGTAGAATCTAGCAGAACACGCCCAGAGCTGATAGAATAAATAAACAACATGGGATGGATTTCACTTGGTATGTTTTTTTACAGCTTTTTAATAGCACAGCTGAGTGAGACRAGGTGGTCCCATTTTGGTAGTGCTAGAGCCCAGATTAAGTGATTCCATTTTTCCCCATCTTCCCTCCCTCCTGCAACAGTGGCAGCAGCAATTCAGAGCTTTGCCAGGCTGCTTCTGTTTTCTGCTCTCCCTCATGCAGACAAAGTTATTATTAGCTCTGAAGGATGGTGCATGAGAAAGAGATGTGCCTGCCTCCCTTACTGGTCCAGGGCTCTGGGCTGGCTGTGTACTGGGCGAGAGAGGTGGTGCTACTCGGGCTGTGCTTGTGTTTGAGTAACTTTTCCCTTCTTCCCCAGGAAAAGCTGGGGCATCAGGYGACCATCTCTGCCACTTTAGGCTGCTGGCTGCTTTATGCCAAAAAGAGCATCATCTTCGTGTGCTGAAAGAGTGTATAGCCCTATGCATGCTTTAAACAGAACTCAATGAGAACTGCARGACTGAAAAAGTAAAAAGCAGACATAAGGTGAGGTACTATGGCAAATGCTGGAAAATTTTGGTTCATTTTTAGGTAAGTGAACCTTAGAAAGTTTTGGCAATGTTAAGAATAGGGGAGGAATGCTGGCTCTTTTTTGTTGCTTTATCCAGAATAGCAGGGTGAGAGAGAAGTAGGATTACAAGATCAGTGGGTGAAAGGGGAAAAGTTATTCCTTCAAACTCAACTCTTGTTTGCCTAGATCTCGTCATTTTACTGGCAGCTCAAGGGCAGTCAGGCCTGCCACGTGTCGCAAATAACACATGCCACCTGAACATCTGTCATGCTTCCTCACATCCCAGGTAGAAGGTCACTCTCTGCACTCCTGGAGAGCACTATTTGTCTCACAGGAACGTGCCACGGGCGCAAAGCCAAGCAATCACAGGCTCCAGACTCAGTTGACTGTTGTTAATAATTCCTTGCAGTTCACAACCTTTGTAACCAACCCTGGCCTGATTTCCCTAAGTGAGTTGGCAGGCAGCTATCAGGAGATGTGCAAAAGCAGACACAGTGCACATATAGTATTAAATAAAGAGCAGCAAGTGTAGGAAATGTAGTCCTTTCAAGCTTTAAGGGGATACAGATTCAGGTTCATACTGTGTTCTAGGACCTCTCAGGTTATTTATTGGAGTGAATGCTATACATAGAACCAACTATACTGAGAAAAAGCAACGTATTGAGTATGGATTCTCAGAATAACAGGATCTAAATAAGTGAAACAATCCTTCCCTCAGCCACCAATAAAACTGAAAATTCCCTCAAAATGGGAAAATGCCTACCATATTGAGCCATGCTCTATTGAATTATGGAAAGAAGAGCAAATCTTTTGGGATTCATTCTAAAAGATATCATAAAAACTTCCTCTATTTTTAAAAAGCTATGATCTGTTGAGGGRAAAGAAAAAAGCCATAAGCAACAACAACAAAAAAGAATGCTCTTTTTTAGGTCAGCTTGATTCCTATCTCTGTTCACATTTAGTTTCAATGTACCGTACTGTAGCTCTAGCCACTAAGCAATAGAAAGAATTAATTGCTAAGCCTTATTAAGAGTTTAAGTAAATGATAAGTTTGGAATTTCCTTTAATGGCTTATTTACTATACTTACAGCAATATTTTGAACTATGTACTGAACTTTTAGATCTGTCATAAGACTTTTCTTACTTTGCCTGGAGACTCATAAYGTGTCAGCCTACTGCCATGAGCTATTTTGTTGTGCAGTGTTGAGGATTTGTTCACTCTGACTCAAATCAGCACGGAYGGGATTGTGCTCACAGTGCAATTTTGTTTTCAGTAAGCAGGGATGAAAGTTTCAATCAGGAAGCAATTTCTGGTTTCCTAGGGTGAGATGAATTTTACCTTATGAAATCCTCTTAAAACCAATGGAAAGCTTAATGTTTTCCTTTATTCTAAAAAGAAAAAGATGAATTATGAGATTTGCAGTAGCACTTGTAAAGTAACACCTGTGATGACATRTGGGCAAAACGTATAGAAAACTGATACATTTAGAAAATACAGATGATGTTTTAGATGCTAAAGCACCACTTCAATCATAAAAAGAATATAAGAAGGCTTTCTGGACTCTTTTGTACTGAGAAGTATTTGCTGAAGAGAATTTTTYGTGAAACTTTTGCTTACTGGCAGAAATTACATAGGAGACACCATTCTGTCAGTAGACAGTGGGAGCATGACTATGTCAGGGATGGGACAATGCACGGGCTCTAAATGTTAGATTTGTCCCAATATAGCTTATATTTTCACTTCATGACCTGTAGCTTTCAGGACAGGTTACAGAAGGCCTTTAGTCAAAGAGTAATGCAATAGGGGAATAACAGTTTAAGCAATAACTGTTCTTTGAACACTTTCTGGAGTCACCTTGCTACCCTGATTCCTTTGGTAACCAAACAACTCTGGATAATTTGAAAGCCTGTATATGCGGCTTACACTTACACAAACTAGTTGCCCCAAATGGTATAATGCAAATGTGCTAAGCCAAGCTAACTCSTGAACAAAGATCARTTCTCTTAGTGGCTGTCATATATGACACTGTGCAACCTCAACTTGATATTGACAGACTTATTGCTTTTTCTCAAAACACTRTCTAGTATGCTTTAAAATTAAAGTAACTGGAGAATAGATAAGTCTCAAAAGAAGAAATCTCATCRAAAGTTAATGTGTCTTTCCTTTATAAATGCTTATTGCTTATACAAACTCCAAGAAGTTTCAATAAAATAAGAGAGAAAAAGACTTGYTGGGTAACTAGGCTAAGAGTCATCTATCCTATCTTTAAATGTCTAAAAGATAGACCTTTAGGTCTGAGCTAGTCATTTTAGTTTTTCCTTGTAGTCAAAAGCAAGCAATAGGGTGATACATATGACTTGTCTTTCGATCACTGTCTTAGGAGGAGACAATCTGTCTCTGTCTATTTTTTYTCTTTGACTATAAAGACAGTTTAAAATGAATAGTTTATACTCAGATGTTTAAGTTTTAGACGTGTAAGTTGTGGTAGATTAAATCTTATTCTTCCTCTACTTTTCTGCCAATGTTATTTCTTTCGTTACATTTTCTTGTGAATTCACTGTGTCTCAGTGGTAAGACTGCCTTCACCTACAYTAGGCATTGATTCTGCAGCATGGCAGATCAGAAGTCATGTAGCTTCCCCTGATACTCAAAAAAATCAAATTGCTTTCACAGATTATCTCAGAAGAAAATGTTTTAAAACATTCAGCTGTCACTGAGAGTCCTTATTTCTCTCCTTTTCTTTTTTTGTGGGCCTACTGCTGAATGKGACAGAGGCCCTGGTGAGGGAGGCTACAGAAAATGCAGAGGTAGTGAAAGCCTTCTTCACCTCAGTCTTTGGTAGAAAGGTCATGCCTCAGGAAWCCCAGTCTGGAGCAATGACGACTTATCCTTTCACCCTCAGTGGAAGAGGATCAAGAGAGGGAACACTTACACAAACTGGACATACACAAGTGCAGGGGCCCTGATGAGATGCACCCGTGAGTGCTAAGGAGGTGGCTAATGTTGTGAGGTCACTCTTGATTTTCTTTGAAGGACATGGTGATGAAGAGAGGTTTTTGAGGACTAGAAGAGAGCAAATGTCATCCCTATCTTTAAAGAATGGCACAGAGGCGGATCTAGGGAACTACARGTCAGTTAGCCTTAAACCCTGAGTAGGTGATTGAGTAACTAGTCCTGGATGCTATTTCCAGGCATATGAAGGACAGGAAGGTGATCAAGAGGAGTCAGCATGGGTTTACAAAGAGGAACACAYGCTTAACCAACGTAATAGCCTTCTAAGATGAGACAACTGGCACAGTGGATGAGGGGAGGGCGGTGGGTGTTGTTTACCTGGATTTTAA
This sequence comes from Rhea americana, assembly GCF_003343005.1. Taxonomy (NCBI): domain Eukaryota; kingdom Metazoa; phylum Chordata; class Aves; order Rheiformes; family Rheidae; genus Rhea; species Rhea americana. The sequence continues at coordinate 338,958 of NW_028185038.1, read as the reverse complement.
TAAGACTTTTGACACTGTCTCCCATAATATCTTCATAGTCAAACTGATGAATATGGGCTAATGAGGTGGACTGAAAATTGACTGAACTTCCAGGCACAGAGGGTGGTGATTAGTGGCCTGAAATCCTGCTGAAGGCCAGTTACTAGTGGAGTCCCCTAGTAGTTGATACTGGGGTCAATACGGTTTATCATCTTCATGGACCTTATCATGACCTGCATGATGGGGTAGAGTACAGCTTCGGCAAGTTCACAGACAATACAAAACCAGGTAAAACATCTGATATACCAGAAGGTTGTGCTGCTATTTCAAGTGACCTTGACAGGCTGGAGAAATAAGAAGCTCTTGAAGTTCAAAAAAGGAAATGTCAAGTCCTATGCCTGGGGAGGAATAACCCCATGCACAAGGGCAGGCTGGGGGCTGACCTGCTGAAAAGCAATTTTGCAGAGAAGGACCTGGGGGTTCTGGTGGACAACAAGTTGACCATTAGCCAGCAATGAACCATCGTGGAAAAGAAGGCCAGAAATATCCTCGGTGGCCTGAAGAAGAGCATTGCCAGGAGATCAAAAGAGGTAATATTTCCCATCTTCTCAGCACTGATGAGACCATCCATATCTGGAGTGCTGTGTCCAGTCACCACTGGTTCCCCAGTTGTGCTGGTTCCCCAGCACAAGAAAGATATGGATTTTTGGAGTGAGTCCAGCAAAGGACCACAGTTATGATTAACAGACTGGAACATCTGCCACATGAGGAGAGGATGAGAGAGCTGAGACTGTCTAGCTTGGAAAAGAGTAGGCTTATGGGGGATCTTATCAATATGTATAAATGTCTGATGGGATGATGTAAAGAGGATAGGGCCCCTGGTGCTCAGTGACAGGATGAGAGACAATGTGTTTCAAAAACTGAAACACAGCAAATTCTACTTGAACATAAGACTTAATGTAATACTTCTTTACTGTGAAGGTGTTTAAACACTGGAACGGGTTGCTCAGAGAGGTTGTAGAGTCTCCATCCTTAGAGATATTCAAAACGCAATGGGACATGRCCCTGAGCAATCTCCTGCTTGAGCAGGAGAGTTGGACCAGATGATTGCCAGAGGTCCATTTCAATCCCAACTATTCTGTGATTCTTTACTCTTTTCTCCTTTGCTAGTCTGATTTTTTTAAATAATTATTTTGTAATAGGACCTCTAGAAGTTAATACTATCAAGCCATTCACGTGATGACTCGAAAAATATTTAATAACCAAAAGTTTCAGTTGTGTAATAAATGCAGCATGTCATTTGTTAATTTTATCGCCTTTTCAGTCTTTGAGTCTTAGCTTTAATATATGGGAGCTTGTTCCAAGAAAGAGTTCCCAGTTCCCTTTCTTGCTGAATCTTTGACTTTTATATTTGCTCTGAACAAGAAATCAAAGTAGGGGCTACTTTGGAAGCATTAAACAACTGAAAGAGCAAGSAAGAGAGCAAGCAAGTTAAATAAAGTAGTTTCTTTTCACACAATCCATGAAGATCCAGAAAATCATTATTAGAGACATTTGATTAAAAAATTCCCACTGATAAGCAYTTACCAGGCTGCCTGACTTTTGGCCTTAGTTTATAAATCAGCTCAGCACAAAACCAGCACAGAGTAAGCAACTTCATTGACTACATTTTTCCTCTGTTGCTGTTGCTATCTTAATATAAAAGCCCCAAATGTACAATCAGAAATGTAAATAGCATTCTTTAGTTTACCACATTTGCTTTAATCTTTGCAAAAATGTTATTTAATTTATATGTAAAGGTCATTTTTATGAATTGAAATTTGAAAATCAGTGTGTACTGCATAACTTTACATGTATATGTACAGCATATGTTACTGTAAGGCTTTTGATGACACAGTAATTGTAATGTTTTTCAAAGCTGGGGTATCATAACCTGTCTGAGCTCTACAGTAAGACTGGCTAATACGGAGAAATCCCACTGAGCAAACAGAAAGAAAGAAAACTAAATGGTAACAATAGGAAATTATGGCTACAGTGCCAAAATTGCTTATAAAGCATCAGAACAATAGAAATCTATGTGGAAATATTGCATTATCTGCAGGGAAATTCTGCTGGATTTTTCTCTTGTTTAGTTTCTCTACTGCTCAGCCCAACTCTCAGCAAAGACTAGTGAAAACTTTAAACAAACTAAGTTTGTTTTTGAACGTATTAACCTGGAAAGGGAATAAAAGACAAGCTCCTTCAAGGACTAAAGGAAAACTACTGGGAAAACTGCAGGTAGCTGAGGAATTCAACAAGGACTAAAGAGTGTTGTGTTGTGTTCCTGTTGACCTCTGTGCTGAGCAGAAGATTCTGGTTCAACTTCATAGCAAAGTTTGAAGTTTGGAATGTGCAGGGTTGAAATAAAATGTTAGGAATATGTTTGAAAAATGCAGTTTTATAAAACCTTAGGTCAAAGGCTTTATATTTAGATCTGAATCCCTAGTCAGACGTGACCATAGATTCCTCTGTGGATATCAGAAAACCTCTTTGAAAACTTCTTCAAAATCTATTCAGCTCCATTAATGATTCAGTTTAAATAAAACAGCATATTTTAAGAAAAATACATTTTGTCAAAAAAGGCCTGACCAATTCTGCCCTGTGTTTAGAAAAGTCATTTTAAAATAGGTTTAAAAACATTTTTAGAATTGCAAATTAAGGGACATCTATTTACTTTAGAAGTGTAGATCCATAAATAATGCTGAACTATCTAATCTAATCTAATCTAATTCTATCTTCATCTAGCAACAACTAGTATCTATGATAAGTTGCAATTACTTTTCAAGGGTAAAAGCTGCCTGTGACTTTTCTAGACAGACCTTTCAGTCCTGCTCAGAAATCAGCAGCCTTTCTATTACTGATAGCACTGCTACAGTACTTTCTGCTTTTTTTTTTTTTCAGATATCTGATCTTTTACAGAAAAATAATAATTCTAACAAATAAGAAATGTACTACAAACAAAATAACTTCTGCCTGTAAAACAGCTCTCTGCTATCAGCTTGTTTCTGCTGTTTACTTGTAGCTGCCCTGTTCATCTCTGCTTACCATTGTCCGTGATAATTACTTTGTTGTGTTATGTTCCAGATGATTAGACACAGAAATTCTTCTCTGGACAGTATCCTTGTATTTTTACATATCTGAAGATTGTCTTGATCATAGTTAGAACATTAATAATAATAACAGAGAGGACTTGACATACTAAGATTTGAAACTGGTCTTGCAGAGAAAYGGGGGAAGTCTTTGGAACAAATTTACAAACAATAAAAATATGTAAAAAAWTCTAAATTGATTTAGATTTATCTGAGAGACTCATGTTTTCAAAAAAATGGATTGCAGAGTTAGTGAGAAAAGATATACATTTCTTGCTCTAACTGTCTAGATTACTAACAAGGCAGCTGTAGTTTCTAGACAGTGCTTAGCAGGTTTCTTAAAAGAGACTTGACCATGGAAATATCTACTTGCATTGTAAATTTTTCACACTAATGTTTTTCAAACATCATTTATGCTAGTTCAGACTAACTAAACTATAGGTGACTTTGCTAATGGTAAGCAATCAGGAAATGAAGGAATAGTRCTAAAGAATTTCCAGTCATTTGTTTGGGACAAAATTCAGAAAATCATGGATTGAAGCAAATATATTTGCTCTGTGCTTCTATGAAGGTTTGAAGTTGTATTTCCTAGCTCCAGTTAAAGGAGATTACATAGTTTGCTTAAGAATTGCCATATTAAGAAAGTGCTTAGTGAGTAAGGCTGATTCTAATAGCTTCATTTTAGTGGATTTAATAGCTGCATTTGAAAATAATTCTGGATTCAGACTAGGAATAAGAGTCGAGGAAAATATTTCCACGGAGAGCATATATTGGAATTTAGGAGGWCCAAAGCACTTTTTGCCATGCTATTATGAGACATAAAATATATTAAACTACAAAAATCCCTCAGATGACTTTTCCCTGCTAAATGGTTTCCTGTTATGAAGTATCTGGAAACACATCTGGTTTTCAGCTCTTATCTGTTCAGCCCTCTGTGAACCTTGGGCTGTAGTGGTGTTTTATGCATTACAGTCTCCCTAGGACAATGCAGGCCATGAGGAAAGTGTGGGTGACAAGAACTTGAAATTAATTTTTGGACTGCCCTTGTATGGAAATCCCAGGAGACAGCAAATAAGCAATATACCAGCCATGGGCTCTCACAGGATTTCTGGCACTTCAAATACAAGGTACCTGAGCACAAGTAACACTTACCAACACTATAGTTAGTGCCAATTTAATTGTTAAATTATCTCAAATATAAAGTATTTTGAATGTTTTAAACTTGACAAATTAAAAATCCTTCCATTTTTTTGATATTTTTTCAACACTTTCTTGTTTTTGAAAGTGTATTATTGAGTGATAACCTGTGAAAAAAGAAAGAAAGATGAACAGTGTTTGATCTAGATTGATTAATTCAATTAACAACACAGAGTCATTTTTTAAAAATCCACTTTTTTGAAGGACTTTTTCCTACCCTCAAGTCAATCTTATGTGCAGCCTACAGATATGATTTCAGAAAGGTTTGTGTGCCTCTCCATAGGATGTAATTTTCTGAAGGAAAGATAGAAGTATGTAGATGTCAAAAGAAAAATCTTTATTACAGAGAAGTTCASATGGTATATCTTGCTTTATTCCAATCTGAGGAGCTCTAAAAGCACTTTAGAGCGGTTAATATTTTTTCTCCACTGACTTGAGTTGAGCTTGCCCAAGATTTATGGTCATATACAGCATTTTTCAGAAGTAATAGCTTGGTAGTCAGAAAGGATTTCTGCAAGCTAGGATCCTGCCCGCGGACGCTGAACACTTTCCTGTTCTGCAGCAAAGGGACATGGGGTGTCCGATTGTACGGGCAGCTAGTTACAAACGGATGGATTTTTCAGGCCTTTTGGAAAATAGCTTTGGTCGTTGTTTTCTGCAACCAAGAATGAATAAGAAATTAAAATGTCTCGGTGAGTCTATTTAGCACTGTGGTTAAATTCCTATTATAAATTGTTATAACCCTGTTTGCTTCAAGTAAGTTGATTTGTTGGTTTACCTCAGACAAGTATACACATGACGTAATTGGGTTTCCTGACTCTTTATGCTCATATTTCAGATATAATGTAACAGAAAACCATAATATTTCACAGTGTCTTCAGAATTTGTTGAAGGATTTAAGAGTTTCCACYGAGAACTTTTCTGATGGACTGTAGAGCTATTTGCTTGTTGCTCTTCGTTTGCCAAATGACACTCGTCCAATTGCTACAACTGGCGGTATGGGATGTCCAGAAGGTCCATGGGAGATGGGGCGAGTGATAGTAGCATTGCAACAGTCTGAGACCTTCCCAGTTCTCTAAATGGGGCCATGCTGACCACAGAGGAGCGCAACTACAGTTACCTCCTGCTGCCATCTACTTTCACCCAAGCGGCGAGGCCACTTGAGAGCAGAAGTCATGTGTATTCACACCAGCTATCTAACATATACTCTCTCTATGGATTTTATATAAGGAGTATACGCTCTTGGAGATAGATTTTAAAGGCTGCTAGCACCTAATTCCTTCTGAAATCATGCTGTATGTTAGTGCTACTTAAAATATCCCACTGATTCAGGTGAGTAAAGACAAATTCATACCTTACTGCAGAAAGGAGACTATCTCCAAAGAACCCAAAGAATTGCTTTGGGGGATCCAGTATGGCTTTCCATTCAGTAGCCACTACTACAGTTGTGCTGAAGGGACAATGAAATCCCAAGCTGTCAGAAGGAAATAGGCCATTAGAAGAAACAATAAAAACCAAAAAAGCAATGAATAAATTCAGACAAAAGGAYGCTAAATTGAAATTCAAGGCAATAAGAAAAAAAATCACTTAATCATCTGATTAAATGAAATTTCAATTGATGAATTAACTTTTTATTGTTTCCTAAGACGGTATAATGTTTATGTTGAGCAGACCTCCTAAAAAGTAATAAAATGCAGCCTATTCATTTATGGAATTTAAGCATGCTAATAAACAGCTGCTTTCCTAAACATAGAGTCTAATACCTTCAAAAAGAGAAGCGTTTCTTTGGCTCAGCCATTTTCACATGAAAGTGGTACAATATTTATATTCACAGAAGTCATTAACAGAAAATTTAACTGTGAGAGCAGGCAGAGATTTAGGAATCTGTTTGAGAACATACCCTTGTGCAGTAAGAGTGCTAGATCTACTGCCTTCTGCGTCAGCCTCCTGTCTGCATCAGAAGCTTTGGATGGAGATAGAAATGGGCTCCTCCATCTAATAACTCCCTGTTTGCCCTTATATTCTCCCACATTTGTCCTTTGGCCGTTTTTCCTCAGAATTCCTGGCCTAATCACACTTTTTTACCGATCTGTTCTAAAGYTCAACTACATTTCTTTACAGAAGATGTTATTCTATGACTGCCAAAATTTAGTAAAGAGATTTTTGTTCTACCTTGATTGTACAACATCAAAAGCTGGACTCTGTCTTCTACTCGTTGTTACATGCTACTTAGTTTTTAACACATATTTGACCTTCATGTAATTATTAGGAACTGGTATTTTTTAATTATTAGGAACTAGTATTTTTTTTTTTAGAAAAATGATCTTCTGCTTGCTATTTTTCCAGCACTCAGCTGGTCATATATGTTCAGCCATGAGCTACTTTGTAATGTATAAATGTGCACTACGATATCCACCTTAAACAAAAGGACTTYGTCTGTTTGATTTTTAATCATCTCATGTCTTTGTGGTTTTGTTTTTCTTGCAGACTCTGAATTTGCACTACAATTAAATCTGGGGTATAATGAACGAAAGATCGGTCCTTGCTAATTATGTCTCAAATTGGCTCTTTTACAATAAACCACTGAATATTATTGAAATTAACAGTTCTACTCAGGATAAAAATTTGCAGACAATGAATACTTTCCAGTCGTCTCGAGTTTGCCTTTTTCTCTAATTTGCACTTCTATAGATAGTTCCATGATGCTGCACTGTTTCATATTTCTTATATTTCTTGTTTGTCTGTGTTTTTATTTGTTGCTTGGTATGCTAATAAACCTTGCACAGTACTTGCTTTATGAGAAAGTGCTGGAAGGGAAAGGGAAAGAGCAATGGGAAGCCTCTTTTGGAGACCTAGGCATTCTTTTCCTCTTGGTGTTCTGTCCTTGTTCTATTCTGATTCTGTTTTGTTGAAATTCAGTTTTTCTCCTCACCAGATGGTCTTCTGCATCACGTGATATCTGAGTCATATTTACAGGTGCAGGCTATATACGTACCAAGTATCCAGGTAGCTGCCAGTTATGTATATTTAAGCTTTGAGTGTTATTAGCAACTTTAATTAACAGCATGTGAGTCATGTACTCGCATGTCATCTAGTTATAAACAGTTAGCTGACACCTTGAGCCACATTGCAAACTAACAGCATCTGAGATCTAATCAGCTAAATCATTTCTAATTTGTAAAAGAAACACCCTTTACAGAGCTATAATAAAATATTGGTGAGATATTTTTCTGTCATCAGTTAATAACTAGTGAATTGTCCACTAAACTAAAATGGTACCAATTAAATGAGAGACAGTTGTCTAGTTCATTTACATGGATTCTAACTTAGTTTAAATGAGAGTTGAACTGAGGTCTTTTTAAGCTGTTTCATCTGAATAAGCATGAACAACTCAAAGATATAATGATTAAAGAAATCACAAAAGTAAATATTTTCAGTAATTTCTGACGGAAAGTATTTTTTAGATTATGTTATATTTTCTCACAGATATACTTTTTCATGGAATTTTTCCAGGGTTAATAAAAATCTGTCATTTCTGTGTTGCAGAGATTCACAAAAAGCTATGAATACTTAAATACACATCACCTTTCCTTCATTAAATTACTTGGATGGTGTTAAAAGCACATAATAGACAGAGTAATTAAAGAAAATGTAGACAATAAGGTAACGGAAATCCCCTTGTAACTTAAAATGTCTGATTGAGGAACTGAAATATTCTAGAAATGTTGCATGGTCTGTCTGTTGACATACATGACTTAGTGCCCTTTGATGATGCACAAAAGCAAGCAGTGATGTGAAGTCTTACAGGCATCTCGTGTCTTTTGGTGGGAAATTCTGTGAGGAGGGGTGAGAGAGCCTGGGGATTTAGGTTTGACCCGTAGTTTCTCATGGTGTCTCCCACCAGTGGGCCAGTGGGGTTGTGAAAGCAGGCGGGCAGAAGACGGCTGCTCCAGACCCTGCTCACCCCGCTGGCCAGTGGAAAGTGAAGCCCAAGTTGTGCAATGGCTTCTCCCTTCCTTTGTCCTGGGTCTTCTCTGCTCCAATTTCATTCTATTTAATTTTTCTCCAGAGAATCATTCCTTATGGTTTCTGGGCCTGATCCCAGAAGCACTGGGATAACAGGAATCATGGAAGAGAATTTCACTAATTTTAGCAGGCATGGGAACGGCTCATGTGGAAACCCAGAGAGAACAAGCCTAAGTTTCCTATTTGATTAATAGCTCTTGTTAATCAGAGCTCACTCATTCTGCTCTCTCAGGAGCCAACACGACTCTTCACACTCATGAACTCATGCACCCATTTAGTATTTTTTTTTTGTTTCTTCATAGCCCTTTGTGACACTAATCAATACGCGTCTGTAAACATTAATACGTTCCTCCTAAGTCTAATTTATTACACCTATCTATGCAAAGGAAAACTGAAGAGCAGTTGTTACTTCAAGGTCAAGTAGTAATCAGAGCCAGGAACTCCTGAGTCCCACCTAAACCTTATAGATATCATAAAACGATGTTCGTCTTTTCACCATTGTGGTTGCCATTTTATCCCTTCCTTCTGCATGGTTTTGAGGTCTGTGTCCTGCTTATTTACTTACTGTTGCTTTTCACATCATTTACATCAGCCCCCAAAGCACATATTAAAGAAAAACAGGAAAAAATTATAAATAAAGTCCTATTTCAAACTGAATTTAATAGCATTTTTTATTATTATTTTGATTGATTTCAATATTGCTAGGGTTTAGCTTTATGTGTTCTTAAGTAATTGTATCAATTAATGAAATATTTTAGGAAATAAAGCATTTTGATTACTTCATCATAAGTTCTTTTCTTATCTTTTTTGAAGAGTTAGATTTTGTCTTTATCCTTCTGCAATGAATTCAATAGAAATATGTTGCTTTTTTATTTTTTAATTCTCTGCGCTAGGATCCAAGCACTACATGGCATTTGTTTAATATTTTCTTAATTCTTTCTCAAGTCTTTTCACTCTTCCTGGCAGAAACAAATAATTTAATTCTCTGCTTAATTGTCGTGCACTCACCAATAGTTCAAAAAAAAATGCATCAAAGACCGTCTAAGTCTGTTTATCAACATGTTTCTGTGGCTTCTGTTACTATGCATATAAATGTTTTCAGGTAACAAAAACTTAAAAATCATGATATTAGTTTCCCAATCTGTTCCTCTTTCAAATATACACACACTCACCTTATGTGTAAGTATATACTTATTTCAAATTTGTACAGAAATGATATTATCATTTATAGATTTTTTAAAATGACTTTCCTCTGTATGAAGACCTCATTGAAATAAAACTGGCCTATATAAATTATTTTGATTTTTCTTTTTACTCTAGTTGTTTCTCTTTTGTCCAAGGAAGACGTGGCCAAACCTCTGACTCTACAAGCCACATACCTAGCAGAGAGTTGTATTTCATATTTTGATGAGGCAGAAGATGACAGAGACCCCTCAGTAGTCCACTTCTCCCATGTGGAGGACAAACAGAGCAAGCTATCATGATTTTTGATGGCTTCCTATTGGTAAGCGATGCTGACATCTCCAGACATGGTTTTATCTACTGGAGAACCACTACTGACTTTGATCCACATGTTTGCCATCTGGCAGTCTACCTTGAAAGTCAGATCTCCTGAAAGTACCAATACTGACAGCAGAAGGACAGTGCATGTCTTATTGCATGAGACCTCAAGAGGTCTCATAATGGTGACCACTCAGTGAGCTTAGAGTGGGCTCACAGATAAGACAACCTTAGAAATGATTTTTTCCTCAGTGGGTTTCACTGTAGAGGGCAAAGATAAGAGTTGGTGTTTTCACTAAGCTAAGCAGATGAGCTGTTGTGTTTTGCACTAGTTTCTGGGTGTATAGCTTCATTTCGATGCTTCAAAGCACTTCAATTATTTTATTTGTCCATTAACTGAAASTGGAAGAAAAGAAATTACAGGTAAATGTTCAGTAAACATTTTGTGCCACACCAATCAGTTCTGGTGGAACACCTGCCTGCTGAGGTTTATTGTCAGGCCGTTGCAAATCTCTCCTGACTGTCGATGAGGCACGCTGACACTGATCCCTCTAAAACGGAGCACCCACAACTATAAACACCTTTTTTTCTTTTTTTTTCTCCTCATTTCTCCTCTGTCTGTCTACAGTGAACCAGAAACAGAGAGACAAATGCCTTACTATGTAATCTGTGATTATCTCTCTTTCTTACAGAAGTATTTGATCCTATAGTCATAAAGGTAGCTCCAAACATAACAAAGGTCAAAGTGGGAGTGGTAATCAAAACTAAAGAAGAACGAGCAAAAGGGTGCAGGCCTTACATGCACAAGAGTAGTTCAGACTAACTTCTATGTCATTTATCAYGTCATATCCATTAACAAATTTATCCTCAAAACACTCACGATGATTAGAAAGTATTAATATGTATGTGTGAGGAGTATAGAGAGAAATGAGAGAATGAGACAAAATTCTTAGGAAATTCTCAAAGGACAAGATATTTGTTGTTACTTAAGCTATGAGATATCATATCCATCTACCTTATCAGAATTAGCCCTTTCTTACAATACGAGAAAACTTTACATTCAGTGAGAATATCCTTGACACGAAAACTGTGAAACACGATATCTTTTTCAGTATTTAGTTGGAAAGGAGTAATAAAACTTAGCTGGGAAGTAAGCGTTATTTAAGTCTGGGCACAAAAGGAATAATCTTACTGGAGCTGTGAGCTTGTTCATAAGGTGAAGAGCTTCAATTACAGCTGAAGTATCAAATAGTATCTTGGTGTYTGCAGCTATTTACTCTTGAATGGTTGTGATTAATTGATAATAATTGCTTCTAGGTCAGGGTTTATCAAGAAAATAATATTTAATTAAATGAAAAYCTACAACTATAGCCCTTTGAGAGGAGAAAATACTGATCTGCTCCTATGATTAGCATAGAGAAGTCCTGCTTCACTGACCAAACCCTACTGTGAACTTATCCCCTTTGAAAGTGGTGCTGAAATCTGATTCATCTTAGAGCACAAATCTGCCAAAGAAATGTGATTTGGTCAGAATACACAGATTTTCTGAAATCCAATCACATCAGACAAAAATACTAATTTAGATTAAAAAATTGAGGGTGGGAGGAATCTGAGGATAGAATTTCTAGACAAACTAGTAAGACCCACTTTAGAACTGTACTGGTTGTTATCAACAGGAGAGTGGGAAAATAAAGGCTTGAATTTTTATCTCTTGTTTAGGTGAATAACATTACCATAGGCATTTTTATTCCCTTACTGAAACAACTTGAAATGTTTTGGCTTCATACTAACAGGGAACCAGAACATTTTTGTAATCCCAAAATATTTTACGGGTCAGAAAGTTTATTTCCCACTCAGCCCTGTTGTGTTTGTGTCTTGATCAGGCTTTGTCCATTAATACAATTCATCCAGAAATAATGCATGTAGAAGGAGCCAGCAATCAGTATAAAGGTAAACAAGCTAATTGCCCTGTCGAGTGTACAATTTTAGTCTTATGTTGGTCAGCCTTATGCTGACCTTAACTTACCTATAGGATACTTATATACCATCTTCTGCCTTTAGGTATGAAGCATTTTGTAGGCATTAAAGTTTTAATTCAGGAAGACATTGAAGCACATGCTTCAAGTGCTTTTCTGAAAAGTGTTGACCTCAAACACATGTTTAGGTGGTTTCCTAATTAGAGACTAATTGGTGAAACCTCCTGACTTCCCTCTGAAGGGATATTTTTCAAATGGGAAAATAGAAGCCAGACTTGCTGTCTTGCCAAAGATTGCACAGACAGTTCAAGGCAGACCAAAGATTTGAGCACATATTACCTTTCTCCAGACAATATTGTTTTTCTAAGATCCATGCAGTCTTATTTCACATATTTATGCAGACTAACTGGTAGAGTTGCATCACAAACTTTAAAGTCAGGAAGTGTGCTAGACTATAAGGATACAAGCTGACAACTTTTGAATTGTTCTCTAACATCTCTTTATGGGTCAAGACACAGCAGAATAAATGAGAACCTGAATCCTATTTTATTGACACCTTTTCTTTGCAATTCTCAGGCCCTGTAAATCGCTCAAAAAATCCAAATTTCTACTCATAGGACAAAGAGAAAGAGATAAGCATTTTCTTTGACACAGAAGGTCAAGGATGTTTCTCACTTTCATCTATAATTCTGGCAGCCAAGGGAAATCCAGACTCATGAACAAGGAAAATGATTTTTACGGTCGATTAATCATTTGCTTTAATTCCGTTCAGAGTGATCACTGTGATCCCCAGGTGTTTTTACTCTGAACAGGGATTGCCTGTTTTAGTCTTTGATGACAATCTGACAAATTCCTTATGGACAAGTGCTCACTAATACACATGTTAATGTGTCAGCCACAGAGCAAAGCATTTTGGGGGCTAACTAAAAGCCTGAATATTATTGGTGTGTAATGGCTAACACTGTTGTGCTGTAAATAGAGTTGAACTTTTGTTTTAGCTGCATATGAAGGAAATTACACTTTAGCAAAGTATTTTATTCGAAGTATTTCATTTCAAGCTGCACTTTTGTCTGTAACTGCAGCAGCCCTTCTGAATAAAACAGGGATTTCTCCACAATGAATTTATAAGCACATTTATCAAAACCTAGCAACACCACAGTACTAATTTGAGATTCATCAGTTTACCAAATGTGCTAGAAAGTAGCAGCAGGAGATGTTCCCAATTTGTGAATGAATTCAGTGCTCCAGGAAGTGAATGAGCCAAGAATAGCCTAGGCAGAGGGAGGTTTATAGTTCCTTACCCCGCTTTCCCCGTTTTCCACGAAACAATTCCTTCTCAAAGCCAGTGCTGTAAATTTTGAAGGCTGGGCAATGGATTTCACAAACAAGTCATTTTCTGAACAAACRTATCTTACATGGAAAATGGAAAATAGGATCTGAAATGGTTAGCGTCAAAGCATAATTTGCTTTAATCAAATATATTTTTCACTAGAATATCTACAGCCCAAAACTCCCAACTCTGCTCGCTCACAGATTAGTCGTCTTCGGTTTGATTTTACCCTCCTCTGCCTCAGCATCAGAGACAGCAAACTAACCCTTCCCGCTCACTGATGCTCTTTCTGGCTCTGTTCCCTCCCAGCCACTCACCAAGCTTCCCACTTCACCTCTGCACTGCTGTAACTCTTGTGTTCAGGTTTCCCTTACATTCCAAAATATGTTTTCCAGTGTCCCCTTCTCTCCAAGGGGCATCACTTTCTCTTCCTTTGGCTTTATATTTTGTCTTAAAACCTCCTGCTTTTC